>NC_134930.1:2205764-2517594 GCF_051020765.1 Lasioglossum baleicum
GTAATAGACCGACGTCGAGCTGCACACATAAAAATTAGTGTGCAGAATCACTGATTAAATCAGCGATATTACAAATAATTTAAATATTACAGTAAAGATGTAATAGACCGACGTCGAGCTGCACACATAAAAATTAGTGTGCAGAATCACAGATTCCATCAGCGATATTACAAATAATTTAAATATTACAGTAAAGATGTAATAGACCGACGTCGAGCTGCACACATAAAAATTAGTGTGCAGAATCGCTGATCCCATCAGCGATATTACAAATAATTTAAATATTACAGTAAAGATGTAATAGACCGACGTCGAGCTGCACACATAAAAATTAGTGTGCAGAATCACTGATTCCATCAGCGATATTACAAATAATTTAAATATTACAGTAAAGATGTAATAGACCGACGTCGAGCTGCACACATAAAAATTAGTGTGCAGAATCGCTGATTTCATCAGCGATATTACAAATAATTTAAATATTACAGTAAAGATGTAATAGACCGACGTCGAGCTGCACACATAAAAATTAGTGTGCAGAATCACTGATTCCATCAGCGATATTACAAATAATTTAAATATTACAGTAAAGATGTAATAGACCGACGTCGAGCTGCACACATAAAAATTAGTGTGCAGAATCACTGATTCCATCAGCGATATTACAAATAATTTAAATATTACAGTAAAGATGTAATAGACCGACGTCGAGCTGCACACATAAAAATTAGTGTGCAGAATCACTGATTCCATCAGCGATATTACAAATAATTTAAATATTACAGTAAAGATGTAATAGACCGACGTCGAGCTGCACACATAAAAATTAGTGTGCAGAATCACTGATTCCATCAGCGATATTACAAACAATTTAAATATTACAGTAAAGATGTAATAGACCGACGTCGAGCTGCACACATAAAAATTAGTGTGCAGAATCACTGATTCCATCAGCGATATTACAAATAATTTAAAAATTACAGTAAAGATGCAATAGACCGACGTCGAGCTGCACACAAAAAATTAGTGTGCAGAATCGCTGATTCCATCAGCGATATTACAAATAATTTAAATATTACAGTAAAGATGTAATAGACCGACGTCGAGCTGCACACATAAAAATTAGTGTGCAGAATCACTGATTCCATCAGCGATATTACAAATAATTTAAATATTACAGTAAAGATGTAATAGACCGACGTCGAGCTGCACACATAAAAATTAGTGTGCAGAATCACTGATTCCATCAGCGATATTACAAATAATTTAAATATTACAGTAAAGATGTAATAGACCGACGTCGAGCTGCACACATAAAAATTAGTGTGCAGAATCGCTGATTCCATCAGCGATATTACAAATAATTTAAATATTACAGTAAAGATGTAATAGACCGACGTCGAGATGCACACATAAAAATTAGTGTGCAGAATCGCTGATTCCATCAGCGATATTACAAATAATTTAAATATTACAGTAAAGATGTAATAGACCGACGTCGAGCTGCACACATAAAAATTAGTGTGCAGAATCACTGATTCCATCAGCGATATTACAAATAATTTAAATATTACAGTAAAGATGTAATAGACCGACGTCGAGCTGCACACATAAAAATTAGTGTGCAGAATCACTGATTCCATCAGCGATATTACAAATAATTTAAATGTTACAGTAAAGATGTAATAGACCGACGTCGAGCTGCACACATAAAAATTAGTGTGCAGAATCGCTGATTTGATCAGCGATATTACAAATAATTTAAATATTACAGTAAAGATGTAATAGTCCGACGTCGAGCTGCACACATAAAAATTAGTGTGCAGAATCGCTGATTCCATCAGTGTTTGAGATTGGCGCTCGATCGCCATATTGAACAACCACTCGTCTCAAGGCACGCGCGCTCCCGCCTGAGACGCGAGTGACAGGCGTGTGTCGTCGAGGCTCGAACAAGCCAAAATCACGCCTGTCATTGGCTGAAATCTCTCTCGATCTTTCTGGAAGGCTCTCGAACAACAAACCGGAATCGTTCAAGTGCGACGAACTTCCAGGAAGACCGAGACGTTAAAAAGAGGAGAGACAACAGCCATTACTCTCTTACAGCAGCAACAGTCAGCTGATTAACGCGCGCTCAAACGTCACATTTTTGAAAAGGTCTTTATTTAATTCTGCATCATCATACAGTCATTTCTTCAACAATCTGTAAAATCAAGGGCAAAATACAGTTTAATTTATTGTAAATCCGGATATCCATTCAATTACATTCACTCCTTTCTGTACATTCAAAACATTTCAGTTACAGTCATCCATTTGCTCATTTCACCTCTCTTTCAATTCACAGTTCACTCCTTTACACAGTCACGCATCCATCCTAGGTTGAACAGAACCTTCATCTTAATACATTTCCTGATCCTTCGAAAGGATCCCGTAACATTTCTGGTCCTTCGAGCCGGATTTACATTAGTCAGTAAAATCAGTGGGAAGCAGTGCTGTTCAGTGAAGTTCTAACCATCGACCTAGTCTCGAACCATGGAATTCTCCGCCGAAGAACTGCTTACCAAGCAGAGTGAATTAGGACGTAAAATCAGCCGCTTAGTCGAGAACTTCAAGAAGTCCACCACACTAGCCAAAATGACACGTGGTGACGTTCAGTCTCGGCTGCAACGCCTCGAAGAATGCTGGTCCTCATTCCAAGCAAATCACGACGTTCTGGTTTTCAAACACAAGGATGCAATAAAGCTCAGTGAATACATAAAGAAAGACTATGCTGACTTAGTGGAAGAAGCTTACTTGGAGCAACGAGGTCGTCTGAACGATCTAGCCAACCAATTCAACCAGACCACCTCGATAGCAAAAGGTCTAACAGCATCAGCTAAATCGGAGCAGGAGTCAGGATCTGGGTCGGCACCGCTCCCCAGGATGCAGTTGCCGGAATTCCACGGAGAGTACGCTGAGTGGCCGGCATACAAAGATTTGTTCATGTCTATCATGTCACGGAACAAACACTTGAGCCAGGTTGATCGACTACATTACCTGAAGTCCAGTCTCCATGATGAAGCCGCTGATCTAGTTCGGGATCTACCTACGACCAATGAGAATTATGAGCGCGCGTGGACTATTCTCAAAGAGCAATATGAGAATAAGCGGATCCTCGTTCGAGCATGTCTCGACCGCTTAGCATCTCTACCCAAGATGAGAGAGAGTTCCGCACAGGAACTCACCAATATTCACAAGGGAATAGTCTCAGTGGTGAATACCTTAGAAGGACTGGGCAGACCAATTGACCGAACAGAGGATTGGTTTGTCTATTCGGTGGTCAACCTCTTCGAGCCCATCACACGTGACAAATGGGAGGAGAGAGTTACCAGCAGCAATGAACCACCGTCCTTCACCACATTAAAGGACTTCATGACGAAGAGGCGTCAACAGTTGGATGCATCAAGCGTTGAGTCGGCCTCACAGTCAGTCCAGGAAAACCATGGCAATCAACCAAAGAAGAAAGAAGCCCGCTCGAACCAAGGCCAATCGAGCAGCAATAAACCAAACCGATCAGCCAGAATTAACCATGCTCAACGGCTCCAGAATCCAGCATGTGTGAAGTGTAAAAGAGAGCATTACCTGATGCAGTGCCCAGACTACAAGGCCTTACCACCGGCAGATCGACGAGGGTACGTCGAGAGAGCTCGACTGTGTATCAACTGCCTCGGAAATCACCAAATTGCAGCCTGTCCGTCCACGAGAAACTGCATGTCGTGCAATAAACGACATCACTCTTCACTCCATGATGCATTTCGGGATGGTGCCAAACAAACGACTGTCCACCACAACCTAGACTGCCGAAATGAAAGGGGTAAGATCATACTCGCTACAGCCATTATAAATGTTGCAGATCACTTTGGAAGAAAGCACAGGGTTCGAGCCCTTATCGATCAGGGCTCAGAGATATCCATGCTGAGCGAAGGACTGGCCCAGCGACTGCAGCTTCCTCGAGCATCTTCCACCGTTGACATTTTTGGGGTTGGTGGACAGCAGCTCGCCAAGGCACGGGGACAAGTGACGTTGACCATCTCAACCAACAAGACAGCTGACACCATCAAGGTCACGGCAATCGTACTCCCCAGATTGACGGACTACACACGCGGCTGCACTGGTCCACATCGGAACTGGGTCCATTTAGAAGGGCTAGAATTGGCTGACCCTGTTCCTGCTCAAGCCTCGCCTATCGAAGTACTGTTAGGTGCTGATGTGTACCCTGCCATAATGAAACCAGGCGTAAGGAAAGGGGCACCGAACGAACCGATCGGCCAACTCACCATCTTTGGCTGGATCATAACTGGAATGGCTGGAGCATCGGTGACACCCTCACAAGCACAGGTGCACCAAGTGATCATAAACGATTCCCTCAGTTCGCTTGTTCGCAGGTTCTGGGAGCAGGAGGAGATCCAGGAGAATCATTCAACGCCCACAGCTGAGGAGCTGGAGTGCGAGAGCCACTACGTTGCCACCCACTCTCGCACTCCGGAAGGGCGATACCAAGTACGGCTGCCATTCCGTCAATTGGGTCCAGTCACTCCAGGGTCACGAGCCGCATCCTGGCACGCACTCAGACGGATGGAGCAGCGTTTCAAGCGAGACGAAAACTTCAAAGCTCTATACCATGATTTCGTCTCGGAGTATGAGCAGCTGGGGCACATGACCGTGGCGAGCGAACCTGCAAATGAGAACCAAGCACATTATCTGCCACACCACGGAGTCCTGAAGTTGAGCAGCTCGACAACCAAACTGCGGGTGGTATTCAACGGGTCCTGGACGGAGCCTTCGCAGCTGTCACTCAATGATTGCCTGCATGTGGGTCCAAACCTACTGCCACTCCTTGCGGACACGCTGCTGAGATGGCGCAGACATTTGTATGTAGTGACAGCAGATGTCACCAAGATGTACCGGCAGATACTGGTGCACCCCGAAGACCGCGATCAACAACGGATTCTGTGGAGGAACGATGAGACACACCACGTAAGTGAATTCAAACTGAACACGGTCACTTACGGGTTGTCTTGTGCACCATATTTAGCTGTCCGGACGATGCACCAACTGGCTGCTGACGAAGGCATCCGATATCCCCTCGGTGCAGCAGCAATCAAGCAGGACTCGTACGTGGACGACATTTTAACAGGCGCAGACTCAATTCCAGTACTGAAGGAGACAGTGGTCCAATTGAAACTGCTGTGCAAGGCGGGCGGCTTTCCGCTACAAAAATGGGCCTCCAATGTTGCTGATCTGCACGTCATCCCACAATCGTGTCAGAATTCAGCAATTCAGCCCTCATCACATCAGGATGAACAAAGGGAGACCAAAACGTGGACTGATGCACCTCATTCAGCCCTTGGTCTCCAGTGGTCACCGCACGAAGACACGTTTCACTTCGTCATCACCAACACTCAAACACTACCAACAACGAAGAGGGGTGTGGTCTCCAAGGCCGCACAACTATTCGACCCATTGGGTTGGCTTACCCCAGTAGTAGTGAGAGCCAAAATCACCATCCAGAGCACTTGGGTACTGGGGCTCGGCTGGGATGATCCACTTCCACCGCAGCTGGCCAACGATTGGTTAAGCTATTGCTCAGAGTTGCAACTGCTCGAAAAGGTAAGGGTGCCTCGGCCTCTGTTCCACAGCTCTAGTTCAATCCAGAAGGAGTTCCATGGCTTCGCCGATGCATCCGAACGAGCGTATGGGGCGGTCGTGTATCTGAGGACTCGGAATGCAGGAGAACAATGGACAATGACACTGGTCACCGCAAAGAGCAAGGTAGCTCCACTGCAGCAAGTCTCACTGCCACGCCTCGAACTGTGTGCAGCGCACCTCCTCGCACGATTGGTTCAACGTACCGTCACTACACTCGACCTCGGTGACACCACAGTCCACCTATGGTCCGACTCCACGGTGGCATTAGGCTGGATCCAGGCACACTCCACCAGATGGAAAACATATGTGGCAAATAGGGTCGCCGACATTCAGAGGAGAGTTCCAGAAGCACAGTGGCACCACATAGCAGGAGTCGATAACCCTGCTGACTGTGCTTCACGAGGCCTCCCTCCCTCTCAGTTACTCTGCTGGAAGCTGTGGTGGAAGGGACCGGAGTTCCTGCTACGAGACGTAGACTTCGCTTCTGCAGGATCACTCGACTACGAGCACTTTCCGGAACAGAGAGGGCCCATCGTTGCTGTGACCACTGGAACAGAGAAACTTGATGAGATGAACGAAGTTCTCAATCGGTTCTCTTCGTATACTCGACTGTTACGAGTCACAGCATGGTGTCGGCGATGGCTCAAAAACCGCCACAATTCAACGCCGGCACTGCCCACGGACACCGACGCAAGTCAGGAGACGCAGCTGTCAGTCCTCTCAGCCTCAGAGGTTAACGACGCCGAGAGATGTTGGTTCCGACAAGTGCAGTTGACAGCCTACAAACAGGAAATCGAGCTGATTGCAAGCAGACGATGCATACCATCCAAGAGCAGCCTCGCACCGTTGGCTCCAACACTTGACAGTAACAAAGTGTTGAGGGTCGGAGGCCGACTAGGAAAAGCTCAGCTCAATCCTGATGAGGCTCATCCAGTGATCTTGCCTCCGAAATCAAGACTAACATACCTTTATGTTTTACATATCCACAGAAATACGTTGCATGGAGGGGTCCAGGCAACTCTAGGGGCCGTACGCCAGCGCTGTTGGATTCCCAGGGGCCGTTCCATCGTCAAGGGCATTCTTCACAAGTGCGTGACTTGCTTGCGTTGGCGGGCGGAGCCTGTACAGCAGTTAATGGGAGAGCTGCCGGCACAACGGGTCACTCCAGCCCGACCTTTCCTCTCCACGGGTGTGGATTACGCCGGTCCCATCTGGCTGCGTACCACCTCAGGGCGTGGGCACAAGGCCTACAAAGGATTCTTTGCTGTATTCATCTGCATGGTCACCAAGGCTGTGCACCTGGAAGTTGTGTCCAACTACACAACCGAGGCGTTCCTGGCTGCGTTCCGCAGATTCACTTCGCGACGAGGTATTTGCACTCACCTTTATAGCGACTGCGGAACAAATTTTCAGGGAGCAGACCGGGAGCTGAGGCGCCTCTTCAGCGCCAGTAGCCAAGAGAATCGCAGCCTCAGGGACCAGATGACCAGCTTCAGAACCCAATGGCACTTCAATCCGCCTGCAGCACCTCATTTTGGCGGATTGTGGGAGGCTGCAGTGAAGTCCACGAAGTATCATCTTCGACGGACCATTGGGGAGGCTCGACTCACGTATGAGGAGATGGCGACGCTGCTGACTCAGGTTGAGGCTTGTTTAAATTCCAGGCCTCTAGCTGCACTGTCTGACGATCCAGCCGATGTGACAGCGCTGACTCCCGGGCACTTCCTAATCGGCTCAGCGCTGAATGCATTACCTGAACCGTCAATGCACGACGAGAAGGTGAACAGAATCACGCGATGGCAGCTGTTAACAAAAATGCGTGATCAATTCTGGAAGAGATGGCAGCGGGAATACCTTCACAGCCTTATCACGCGTCCAAGATGGCGTCGATCAATGGAAAATCTTGCGGTCGGCCGTCTCTGTATCATCATCAACGAAACCGGTCCTCCCTCTCACTGGCCTCTCGCGCGCGTAACGGAGATTCACACCGGGACTGATGGGAACGTACGCGTCGCAAAACTAGCCACCGCGACCACCGAGCTGTTAAGACCGGTGCAGAAACTCGTTGCACTGCCGATCGATGCATCCGATCAATGAATGGGTCGATGCAGTTTACGCGCACACACACTGCGCAGCTTACAACTGCGTAGTACATAGTACGCGACTTGATTCATCTCTGCGCCGGCGCAGTAAACAGACGACTCGGCGTCACCTTCGTATCATATTTGCTCGTAATTGTTGAAATTCACTTCATTTCTTTCGTATCTTTGTATCACTTTATCATTGTACACCCTTCGGGTCACCATTTTTTCATTTTCACTGTTCACTTCACTCGCACTAGCTGAAAATCGACAAGTCGAGGCGGGCGGCATGTTTGAGATTGGCGCTCGATCGCCATATTGAACAACCACTCGTCTCAAGGCACGCGCGCTCCCGCCTGAGACGCGAGTGACAGGCGTGTGTCGTCGAGGCTCGAACAAGCCAAAATCACGCCTGTCATTGGCTGAAATCTCTCTCGATCTTTCTGGAAGGCTCTCGAACAACAAACCGGAATCGTTCAAGTGCGACGAACTTCCAGGAAGACCGAGACGTTAAAAAGAGGAGAGACAACAGCCATTACTCTCTTACAGCAGCAACAGTCAGCTGATTAACGCGCGCTCAAACGTCACATTTTTGAAAAGGTCTTTATTTAATTCTGCATCATCATACAGTCATTTCTTCAACAATCTGTAAAATCAAGGGCAAAATACAGTTTAATTTATTGTAAATCCGGATATCCATTCAATTACATTCACTCCTTTCTGTACATTCAAAACATTTCAGTTACAGTCATCCATTTGCTCATTTCACCTCTCTTTCAATTCACAGTTCACTCCTTTACACAGTCACGCATCCATCCTAGGTTGAACAGAACCTTCATCTTAATACATTTCCTGATCCTTCGAAAGGATCCCGTAACAATCAGCGATATTACAAATTATTTAAATATTACAGTAAAGATGTAATAGACCGACGTCGAGCTGCACACATAAAAATTAGTGTGCAGAATCACTGATTCCATCAGCGATATTACAAACAATTTAACTATTACAGTAAAGATGTAATAGACCGACGTCGAGCTGCACACATAAAAATTAGTGTGCAGAATCACTGATTCCATCAGCGATATTACAAATAATTTAAATATTACAGTAAAGATGTAATAGACCGACGTCGAGCTGCACACATAAAAATTAGTGTGCAGAATCACTGATTCCATCAGCGATATTACAAATAATTTAAATATTACAGTAAAGATGTAATAGACCGACGTCGAGCTGCACACATAAAAATTAGTGTGCAGAATCGCTGATTCCATCAGCGATATTACAAATAATTTAAATATTACAGTAAAGATGTAATAGACCGACGTCGAGATGCACACATAAAAATTAGTGTGCAGAATCGCTGATTCCATCAGCGATATTACAAATAATTTAAATATTACAGTAAAGATGTAATAGACCGACGTCGAGCTGCACACATAAAAATTAGTGTGCAGAATCACTGATTCCATCAGCGATATTACAAATAATTTAAATATTACAGTAAAGATGTAATAGACCGACGTCGAGCTGCACACATAAAAATTAGTGTGCAGAATCACTGATTCCATCAGCGATATTACAAATAATTTAAATATTACAGTAAAGATGTAATAGACCGACGTCGAGCTGCACACATAAAAATTAGTGTGCAGAATCACTGATTCCATCAGCGATATTACAAATAATTTAAATATTACAGTAAAGATGTAATAGACCGACGTCGAGCTGCACACATAAAAATTAGTGTGCAGAATCACTGATTCCATCAGCGATATTACAAATAATTTAAATATTACAGTAAAGATGTAATAGACCGACGTCGAGCTGCACACATAAAAATTAGTGTGCAGAATCACTGATTCCATCAGCGATATTACAAACAATTTAAATATTACAGTAAAGATGTAATAGACCGACGTCGAGCTGCACACATAAAAATTAGTGTGCAGAATCACTGATTCCATCAGCGATATTACAAATAATTTAAAAATTACAGTAAAGATGCAATAGACCGACGTCGAGCTGCACACAAAAAATTAGTGTGCAGAATCGCTGATTCCATCAGCGATATTACAAATAATTTAAATATTACAGTAAAGATGCAATAGACCGACGTCGAGCTGCACACATAAAAATTAGTGTGCAGAATCGCTGATTCCATCAGCGATATTACAAATAATTTAAATATTACAGTAAAGATGTAATAGACCGACGTCGAGCTGCACAAGTAAAAATTAGTGTGCAGAATCGCTGATTCCATCAGCGATATTACAAATAATTTAAATATTACAGTAAAGATGTAATAGACCGACGTCGAGCTGCACACATAAAAATTAGTGTGCAGAATCACTGATTCCATCAGCGATATTACAAACAATTTAAATATTACAGTAAAGATGTAATAGACCGACGTCGAGCTGCACACATAAAAATTAGTGTGCAGAATCACTGATTCCATCAGCGATATTACAAACAATTTAAATATTACAGTAAAGATGTAATAGACCGACGTCGAGCTGCACACATAAAAATTAGTGTGCAGAATCACTGATTAAATCAGCGATATTACAAATAATTTAAATATTACAGTAAAGATGTAATAGACCGACGTCGAGCTGCACACATAAAAATTAGTGTGCAGAATCACTGATCCCATCAGCGATATTACAAATAATTTAAATATAACAGTAAAGATGTAATAGACCGACGTCGAGCTGCACACATAAAAATTAGTGTGCAGAATCGCTGATCCCATCAGCGATATTACAAATAATTTAAATATTACAGTAAAGATGTAATAAACCGACGTCGAGCTGCACACATAAAAATTAGTGTGCAGAATCACTGATTCCATCAGCGATATTACAAATAATTTAAATATTACAGTAAAGATGTAATAGACCGACTTCGAGCTGCACACATAAAAATTAGTGTGCAGAATCACTGATTCCATCAGCGATATTACAAATAATTTAAATATTACAGTAAAGATGTAATAGACCGACGTCGAGCTGCACACATAAAAATTAGTGTGCAGAATCACTGATTCCATCAGCGATATTACAAACAATTTAAATATTACAGTAAAGATGTAATAGACCGACGTCGAGCTGCACACATAAAAATTAGTGTGCAGAATCACTGATTCCATCAGCGATATTACAAACAATTTAAATATTACAGTAAAGATGTAATAGACCGACGTCGAGCTGCACACATAAAAATTAGTGTGCAGAATCACTGATTCCATCAGCGATATTACAAATAATTTAAATATTACAGTAAAGATGTAATAGACCGACGTCGAGCTGCACACATAAAAATTAGTGTGCAGAATCGCTGATTCCATCAGCGATATTACAAATAATTTAAATATTACAGTAAAGATGTAATAGACCGACGTCGAGCTGCACACATAAAAATTAGTGTGCAGAATCACTGATTCCATCAGCGATATTACAAATAATTTAAATATTACAGTAAAGATGTAATAGATCGTCGTCGAGCTGCACACATAAAAATTAGTGTGCAGAATCACTGATTCCAACAGCGATATTACAAACAATTTAAATATTACAGTAAAGATGTAATAGACCGACGTCGAACTGCACACATAAAAATTAGTGTGCACAATCACTGATTCCATCAGCGATATTACAAACAATTTAAATATTACAGTAAAGATGTAATAGACCGACGTCGAGCTGCACACATAAAAATTAGTGTGCAGAATCACTGATTCCATCAGCGATATTACAAACAATTTAAATATTACAGTAAAGATGTAATAGACCGACGTCGAGCTGCACACATAAAAATTAGTGTGCAGAATCACTGATTCCATCAGCGATATTACAAATAATTTAAATATTACAGTAAAGATGTAATAGACCGACGTCGAGCTGCACACATAAAAATTAGTGTGCAGAATCACTGATTCCATCAGCGATATTACAAATAATTTAAATATTACAGTAAAGATGTAATAGACCGACGTCGAGCTGCACACATAAAAATTAGTGTGCAGAATCGCTGATTCCATCAGCGATATTACAAATAATTTAAATATTACAGTAAAGATGTAATAGACCGACGTCGAGATGCACACATAAAAATTAGTGTGCAGAATCGCTGATTCCATCAGCGATATTACAAATAATTTAAATATTACAGTAAAGATGTAATAGACCGACGTCGAGCTGCACACATAAAAATTAGTGTGCAGAATCACTGATTCCATCAGCGATATTACAAATAATTTAAATATTACAGTAAAGATGTAATAGACCGACGTCGAGCTGCACACATAAAAATTAGTGTGCAGAATCACTGATTCCATCAGCGATATTACAAATAATTTAAATATTACAGTAAAGATGTAATAGACCGACGTCGAGCTGCACACATAAAAATTAGTGTGCAGAATCGCTGATTCCATCAGCGATATTACAAATAATTTAAATATTACAGTAAAGATGTAATAGACCGACGTCGAGATGCACACATAAAAATTAGTGTGCAGAATCGCTGATTCCATCAGCGATATTACAAATAATTTAAATATTACAGTAAAGATGTAATAGACCGACGTCGAGCTGCACACATAAAAATTAGTGTGCAGAATCACTGATTCCATCAGCGATATTACAAATAATTTAAATATTACAGTAAAGATGTAATAGACCGACGTCGAGCTGCACACATAAAAATTAGTGTGCAGAATCACTGATTCCATCAGCGATATTACAAATAATTTAAATATTACAGTAAAGATGTAATAGACCGACGTCGAGCTGCACACATAAAAATTAGTGTGCAGAATCGCTGATTTGATCAGCGATATTACAAATAATTTAAATATTACAGTAAAGATGTAATAGTCCGACGTCGAGCTGCACATATAAAAATTAGTGTGCAGAATCGCTGATTCCATCAGCGATATTACAAATTATTTAAATATTACAGTAAAGATGTAATAGACCGACGTCGAGCTGCACACATAAAAATTAGTGTGCAGAATCACTGATTCCATCAGCGATATTACAAATAATTTAAATATTACAGTAAAGATGTAATAGACCGACGTCGAGCTGCACACATAAAAATTAGTGTGCAGAATCGCTGATTCCATCAGCGATATTACAAATAATTTAAATATTACAGTAAAGATGTAATAGACCGACGTCGAGCTGCACACGTAAAAATTAGTGTGCAGAATCGCTGATTCCATCAGCGATATTACAAATAATTTAAATATTACAGTAAAGATGTAATAGACCGACGTCGAGCTGCACACATAAAAATTAGTGTGCAGAATCACTGATTCCATCAGCGATATTACAAACAATTTAAATATTACAGTAAAGATGTAATAGACCGACGTCGAGCTGCACACATAAAAATTAGTGTGCAGAATCACTGATTCCATCAGCGATATTACAAACAATTTAAATATTACAGTAAAGATGTAATAGACCGACGTCGAGCTGCACACATAAAAATTAGTGTGCAGAATCACTGATTAAATCAGCGATATTACAAATAATTTAAATATTACAGTAAAGATGTAATAGACCGACGTCGAGCTGCACACATAAAAATTAGTGTGCAGAATCACTGATCCCATCAGCGATATTACAAATAATTTAAATATTACAGTAAAGATGTAATAGACCGACGTCGAGCTGCACACATAAAAATTAGTGTGCAGAATCGCTGATCCCATCAGCGATATTACAAATAATTTAAATATTACAGTAAAGATGTAATAAACCGACGTCGAGCTGCACACATAAAAATTAGTGTGCAGAATCACTGATTCCATCAGCGATATTACAAATAATTTAAATATTACAGTAAAGATGTAATAGACCGACGTCGAGCTGCACACATAAAAATTAGTGTGCAGAATCACTGATTCGATCAGCGATATTACAAACAATTTAAATATTATAGTAAAGATGTAATAGACCGACGTCGAGCTGCACACATAAAAATTAGTGTGCAGAATCACTGATTCCATCAGCGATATTACAAATAATTTAAATATTACAGTAAAGATGTAATAGACCGACGTCGAGCTGCATACATAAAAATTAGTGTGCAGAATCGCTGATCCCATCAGCGATATTACAAATAATTTAAATATTACAGTAAAGATGTAATAGACCGACGTCGAGCTGCACACATAAAAATTAGTGTGCAGAATCACTGATTCCATCAGCGATATTACAAACAATTTAAATATTACAGTAAAGATGTTATAGACCGACGTCGAGCTGCACACATAAAAATTAGTGTGCAGAATCACTGATTCCATCAGCGATATTACAAATAATTTAAATATTACAATAAAGATGTAATAGACCGACGTCGAGCTGCACACATAAAAATTAGTGTGCAGAATCACTGATTCCATCAGCGATATTACAAATAATTTAAATATTACAATAAAGATGTAATAGACCGACGTCGAGCTGCACACATAAAAATTAGTGTGCAGAATCGCTGATCCCATCAGCGATATTACAAACAATTTAAATATTACAGTAAAGATGTAATAGACCGACGTCGAGCTGCACACATAAAAATTAGTGTGCAGAATCACTAATTAAATCAGCGATATTACAAATAATTTAAATATTACAGTAAAGATGTAATAGACCGACGTCGAGCTGCACACATAAAAATTAGTGTGCAGAATCACTGATTCCATCAGCGATATTACAAATAATTTAAATATTACAGTAAAGATGTAATAGACCGACGTCGAGCTGCACACATAAAAATTAGTGTGCAGAATCACTGATTCCATCAGCGATATTACAAATAATTTAAATATTACAGTAAAGATGTAATAGACCGACGTCGAGCTGCACACATAAAAATTAGTGTGCAGAATCACTGATTCCATCAGCGATATTACAAACAATTTAAATATTACAGTAAAGATGTAATAGACCGACGTCGAGCTGCACACATAGAAATTAGTGTGCAGAATCGCTGATTCCATCAGCGATATTACAAACAATTTAAATATTACAGTAAAGATGTAATAGACCGACGTCGAGCTGCACACATAAAAATTAGTGTGCAGAATCACTGATTCCATCAGCGATATTACAAATAATTTAAATATTACAGTAAAGATGTAATAGACCGACGTCGAGCTGCACACATAAAAATTAGTGTGCAGAATCAGTGATTCCATCAGCGATATTACAAACAATTTAAATATTACAGTAAAGATGTAATAGACCGACGTCGAGCTGCACACATAAAAATTAGTGTGCAGAATCACTGATTCCATCAGCGATATTACAAATAATTTAAATATTACAGTAAAGATGTAATAGACCGACGTCGAGCTGCACACATTAAAATTAGTGTGCAGAATCGCTGATTTCATCAGCGATATTACAAATAATGTAAATATTACAGTAAAGATGTAATAGACCGACGTCGAGCTGCACACATAAAAATTAGTGTGCAGAATCACTGATTCCATCAGCGATATTACAAATAATTTAAATATTACAGTAAAGATGTAATAGACCGACGTCGAGCTGCACACATAAAAATTAGTGTGCAGAATCACTGATTCCATCAGCGATATTACAAGTAATTTAAATATTACAGTAAAGATGTAATAGACCGACGTCGAGCTGCACACATAAAAATTAGTGTGCAGAATCACTGATTCCATCAGCGATATTACAAACAATTTAAATATTACAGTAAAGATGTAATAGACCGACGTCGAGCTGCACACATAAAAATTAGTGTGCAGAATCACTGATTCCATCAGCGATATTACAAATAATTTAAATATTACAGTAAAGATGTAATAGACCGACGTCGAGCTGCACACATAAAAATTAGTGTGCAGAATCACTGATTCCATCAGCGATATTACAAATAATTTAAATATTACAGTAAAGATGTAATAGACCGACGTCGAGCTGCACACATAAGAATTAGTGTGCAGAATCGCTGATTCCATCAGCGATATTACAAATAATTTAAATATTACAGTAAAGATGTAATAGACCGACGTCGAGCTGCACACATAAAAATTAGTGTGCAGAATCGCTGATTCCATCAGCGATATTACAAATAATTTAAATATTACAGTAAAGATGTAATAGACCGACGTCGAGCTGCACACATAAAAATTAGTGTGCAGAATCACTGATTCCATCAGCGATATTACAAACAATTTAAATATTACAGTAAAGATGTAATAGACCGACGTCGAGCTGCACACATAAAAATTAGTGTGCAGAATCACTGATTCCATCAGCGATATTACAAACAATTTAAATATTACAGTAAAGATGTAATAGACCGACGTCGAGCTGCACACATAAAAATTAGTGTGCAGAATCACTGATTCCATCAGCGATATTACAAACAATTTAAATATTACAGTAAAGATGTAATAGACCGACGTCGAGCTGCACACATAAAAATTAGTGTGCAGAATCACTGATTCCATCAGCGATATTACAAATAATTTAAATATTACAGTAAAGATGTAATAGACCGACGTCGAGCTGCACACATAAAAATTAGTGTGCAGAATCGCTGATTTGATCAGCGATATTACAAATAATTTAAATATTACAGTAAAGATGTAATAGACCGACGTCGAGCTGCACACATAAAAATTAGTGTGCAGAATCGCTGATTCCATCAGCGATATTACAAATAATTTAAATATTACAGTAAAGATGTAATAGACCGACGTCGAGCTGCACACATAAAAATTAGTGTGCAGAATCACTGATTCCATCAGCGATATTACAAATAATTTAAATATTACAGTAAAGATGTAATAGACCGACGTCGAGCTGCACACATAAAAATTAGTGTGCAGAATCACTGATTCCATCAGCGATATTACAAATAATTTAAATATTACAGTAAAGATGTAATAGACCGACGTCGAGCTGCACACATAAGAATTAGTGTGCAGAATCGCTGATTCCATCAGCGATATTACAAATAATTTAAATATTACAGTAAAGATGTAATAGACCGACGTCGAGCTGCACACATAAGAATTAGTGTGCAGAATCGCTGATTCCATCAGCGATATTACAAATAATTTAAATATTACAGTAAAGATGTAATAGACCGACGTCGAGCTGCACACATAAAAATTAGTGTGCAGAATCACTGATTCCATCAGCGATATTACAAACAATTTAAATATTACAGTAAAGATGTAATAGACCGACGTCGAGCTGCACACATAAAAATTAGTGTGCAGAATCACTGATTCCATCAGCGATATTACAAACAATTTAAATATTACAGTAAAGATGTAATAGACCGACGTCGAGCTGCACACATAAAAATTAGTGTGCAGAATCACTGATTCCATCAGCGATATTACAAACAATTTAAATATTACTGTAAAGATGTAATAGACCGACGTCGAGCTGCACACATAAAAATTAGTGTGCAGAATCGCTGATTCCATCAGCGATATTACAAACAATTTAAATATTACAGTAAAGATGTAATAGACCGACGTCGAGCTGCACACATAAAAATTAGTGTGCAGAATCACTGATTAAATCAGCGATATTACAAATAATTTAAATATTACAGTAAAGATGTAATAGACCGACGTCGAGCTGCACACATATAAATTAGTGTGCAGAATCACTGATTCCATCAGCGATATTACAAATAATTTAAATATTACAGTAAAGATGTAATAGACCGACGTCGAGCTGCACACATAAAAATTAGTGTGCAGAATCGCTGATTCCATCAGCGATATTACAAACAATTTAAATATTACAGTAAAGATGTAATAGACCGACGTCGAGCTGCACACATAAAAATTAGTGTGCAGAATCACTGATTCCATCAGCGATATTACAAACAATTTAAATATTACAGTAAAGATGTAATAGACCGACGTCGAGCTGCACACATAAAAATTAGTGTGCAGAATCACTGATTCCATCAGCGATATTACAAACAATTTAAATATTACAGTAAAGATGTAATAGACCGACGTCGAGCTGCACACATAAAAATTAGTGTGCAGAATCACTGATTCCATCAGCGATATTACAAATAATTTAAATATTACAGTAAAGATGTAATAGACCGACGTCGAGCTGCACACATAAAAATTAGTGTGCAGAATCACTGATTCCATCAGCGATATTACAAATAATTTAAATATTACAGTAAAGATGTAATAGACCGACGTCGAGCTGCACACATAAAAATTAGTGTGCAGAATCGCTGATTCCATCAGCGATATTACAAACAATTTAAATATTACAGTAAAGATGTAATAGACCGACGTCGAGCTGCACACATAAAAATTAGTGTGCAGAATCACTGATTAAATCAGCGATATTACAAATAATTTAAATATTACAGTAAAGATGTAATAGACCGACGTCGAGCTGCACACATAAAAATTAGTGTGCAGAATCACTGATTCCATCAGCGATATTACAAATAATTTAAATATTACAGTAAAGATGTAATAGACCGACGTCGAGCTGCACACATAAAAATTAGTGTGCAGAATCGCTGATTCCATCAGCGATATTACAAATAATTTAAATATTACAGTAAAGATGTAATAGACCGACGTCGAGCTGCACACATAAAAATTAGTGTGCAGAATCACTGATTCCATCAGCGATATTACAAACAATTTAAATATTACAGTAAAGATGTAATAGACCGACGTCGAGCTGCACACATAAAAATTAGTGTGCAGAATCACTGATTCCATCAGCGATATTACAAACAAT
Organism: Lasioglossum baleicum; assembly: GCF_051020765.1. NCBI lineage: Eukaryota > Metazoa > Arthropoda > Insecta > Hymenoptera > Halictidae > Lasioglossum > Lasioglossum baleicum. The sequence goes on from NC_134930.1 coordinate 2,224,330, forward strand.
TTAAATATTACAGTAAAGATGTAATAGACCGACGTCGAGCTGCACACATAAAAATTAGTGTGCAGAATCACTGATTCCATCAGCGATATTACAAACAATTTAAATATTACAGTAAAGATGTAATAGACCGACGTCGAGCTGCACACATAAAAATTAGTGTGCAGAATCACTGATTCCATCAGCGATATTACAAATAATTTAAATATTACAGTAAAGATGTAATAGACCGACGTCGAGCTGCACACATAAAAATTAGTGTGCAGAATCGCTGATTCCATCAGCGATATTACAAATAATTTAAATATTACAGTAAAGATGTAATAGACCGACGTCGAGCTGCACACATAAAAATTAGTGTGCAGAATCACTGATTCCATCAGCGATATTACAAATAATTTAAATATTACAGTAAAGATGTAATAGATCGTCGTCGAGCTGCACACATAAAAATTAGTGTGCAGAATCACTGATTCCAACAGCGATATTACAAACAATTTAAATATTACAGTAAAGATGTAATAGACCGACGTCGAGCTGCACACATAAAAATTAGTGTGCAGAATCACTGATTCCATCAGCGATATTACAAACAATTTAAATATTACAGTAAAGATGTAATAGACCGACGTCGAGCTGCACACATAAAAATTAGTGTGCAGAATCACTGATTCCATCAGCGATATTACAAATAATTTAAATATTACAGTAAAGATGTAATAGACCGACGTCGAGCTGCACACATAAAAATTAGTGTGCAGAATCACTGATTCCATCAGCGATATTACAAATAATTTAAATATTACAGTAAAGATGTAATAGACCGACGTCGAGCTGCACACATAAAAATTAGTGTGCAGAATCGCTGATTCCATCAGCGATATTACAAATAATTTAAATATTACAGTAAAGATGTAATAGACCGACGTCGAGATGCACACATAAAAATTAGTGTGCAGAATCGCTGATTCCATCAGCGATATTACAAATAATTTAAATATTACAGTAAAGATGTAATAGACCGACGTCGAGCTGCACACATAAAAATTAGTGTGCAGAATCGCTGATTCCATCAGCGATATTACAAATAATTTAAATATTACAGTAAAGATGTAATAGACCGACGTCGAGCTGCACACATAAAAATTAGTGTGCAGAATCACTGATTCCATCAGCGATATTACAAATAATTTAAATATTACAGTAAAGATGTAATAGACCGACGTCGAGCTGCACACATAAAAATTAGTGTGCAGAATCGCTGATTTGATCAGCGATATTACAAATAATTTAAATATTACAGTAAAGATGTAATAGTCCGACGTCGAGCTGCACATATAAAAATTAGTGTGCAGAATCGCTGATTCCATCAGCGATATTACAAATTATTTAAATATTACAGTAAAGATGTAATAGACCGACGTCGAGCTGCACACATAAAAATTAGTGTGCAGAATCGCTGATTCCATCAGCGATATTACAAATAATTTAAATATTACAGTAAAGATGTAATAGACCGACGTCGAGCTGCACACATAAAAATTAGTGTGCAGAATCGCTGATTCCATCAGCGATATTACAAATAATTTAAATATTACAGTAAAGATGTAATAGACCGACGTCGAGCTGCACACGTAAAAATTAGTGTGCAGAATCGCTGATTCCATCAGCGATATTACAAATAATTTAAATATTACAGTAAAGATGTAATAGACCGACGTCGAGCTGCACACATAAAAATTAGTGTGCAGAATCACTGATTCCATCAGCGATATTACAAACAATTTAAATATTACAGTAAAGATGTAATAGACCGACGTCGAGCTGCACACATAAAAATTAGTGTGCAGAATCACTGATTCCATCAGCGATATTACAAACAATTTAAATATTACAGTAAAGATGTAATAGACCGACGTCGAGCTGCACACATAAAAATTAGTGTGCAGAATCACTGATTAAATCAGCGATATTACAAATAATTTAAATATTACAGTAAAGATGTAATAGACCGACGTCGAGCTGCACACATAAAAATTAGTGTGCAGAATCACTGATCCCATCAGCGATATTACAAATAATTTAAATATTACAGTAAAGATGTAATAGACCGACGTCGAGCTGCACACATAAAAATTAGTGTGCAGAATCGCTGATCCCATCAGCGATATTACAAATAATTTAAATATTACAGTAAAGATGTAATAAACCGACGTCGAGCTGCACACATAAAAATTAGTGTGCAGAATCACTGATTCCATCAGCGATATTACAAATAATTTAAATATTACAGTAAAGATGTAATAGACCGACTTCGAGCTGCACACATAAAAATTAGTGTGCAGAATCACTGATTCCATCAGCGATATTACAAATAATTTAAATATTACAGTAAAGATGTAATAGACCGACGTCGAGCTGCACACATAAAAATTAGTGTGCAGAATCACTGATTCGATCAGCGATATTACAAACAATTTAAATATTACAGTAAAGATGTAATAGACCGACGTCGAGCTGCACACATAAAAATTAGTGTGCAGAATCACTGATTCCATCAGCGATATTACAAATAATTTAAATATTACAGTAAAGATGTAATAGACCGACGTCGAGCTGCATACATAAAAATTAGTGTGCAGAATCGCTGATCCCATCAGCGATATTACAAATAATTTAAATATTACAGTAAAGATGTAATAGACCGACGTCGAGCTGCACACATAAAAATTAGTGTGCAGAATCACTGATTCCATCAGCGATATTACAAACAATTTAAATATTACAGTAAAGATGTTATAGACCGACGTCGAGCTGCACACATAAAAATTAGTGTGCAGAATCACTGATTCCATCAGCGATATTACAAATAATTTAAATATTACAATAAAGATGTAATAGACCGACGTCGAGCTGCACACATAAAAATTAGTGTGCAGAATCGCTGATCCCATCAGCGATATTACAAACAATTTAAATATTACAGTAAAGATGTAATAGACCGACGTCGAGCTGCACACATAAAAATTAGTGTGCAGAATCACTAATTAAATCAGCGATATTACAAATAATTTAAATATTACAGTAAAGATGTAATAGACCGACGTCGAGCTGCACACATAAAAATTAGTGTGCAGAATCACTGATTCCATCAGCGATATTACAAATAATTTAAATATTACAGTAAAGATGTAATAGACCGACGTCGAGCTGCACACATAAAAATTAGTGTGCAGAATCAGTGATTCCATCAGCGATATTACAAACAATTTAAATATTACAGTAAAGATGTAATAGACCGACGTCGAGCTGCACACATAAAAATTAGTGTGCAGAATCACTGATTCCATCAACGATATTACAAATAATTTAAATATTACAGTAAAGATGTAATAGACCGACGTCGAGCTGCACACATAAAAATTAGTGTGCAGAATCACTGATTCCATCAGCGATATTACAAATAATTTAAATATTACAGTAAAGATGTAATAGACCGACGTCGAGCTGCACACATTAAAATTAGTGTGCAGAATCGCTGATTTCATCAGCGATATTACAAATAATGTAAATATTACAGTAAAGATGTAATAGACCGACGTCGAGCTGCACACATAAAAATTAGTGTGCAGAATCACTGATTCCATCAGCGATATTACAAATAATTTAAATATTACAGTAAAGATGTAATAGACCGACGTCGAGCTGCACACATAAAAATTAGTGTGCAGAATCACTGATTCCATCAGCGATATTACAAGTAATTTAAATATTACAGTAAAGATGTAATAGACCGACGTCGAGCTGCACACATAAAAATTAGTGTGCAGAATCACTGATTCCATCAGCGATATTACAAACAATTTAAATATTACAGTAAAGATGTAATAGACCGACGTCGAGCTGCACACATAAAAATTAGTGTGCAGAATCACTGATTCCATCAGCGATATTACAAATAATTTAAATATTACAGTAAAGATGTAATAGACCGACGTCGAGCTGCACACATAAAAATTAGTGTGCAGAATCACTGATTCCATCAGCGATATTACAAATAATTTAAATATTACAGTAAAGATGTAATAGACCGACGTCGAGCTGCACACATAAGAATTAGTGTGCAGAATCGCTGATTCCATCAGCGATATTACAAATAATTTAAATATTACAGTAAAGATGTAATAGACCGACGTCGAGCTGCACACATAAAAATTAGTGTGCAGAATCGCTGATTCCATCAGCGATATTACAAATAATTTAAATATTACAGTAAAGATGTAATAGACCGACGTCGAGCTGCACACATAAAAATTAGTGTGCAGAATCACTGATTCCATCAGCGATATTACAAACAATTTAAATATTACAGTAAAGATGTAATAGACCGACGTCGAGCTGCACACATAAAAATTAGTGTGCAGAATCACTGATTCCATCAGCGATATTACAAACAATTTAAATATTACAGTAAAGATGTAATAGACCGACGTCGAGCTGCACACATAAAAATTAGTGTGCAGAATCACTGATTCCATCAGCGATATTACAAACAATTTAAATATTACAGTAAAGATGTAATAGACCGACGTCGAGCTGCACACATAAAAATTAGTGTGCAGAATCGCTGATTCCATCAGCGATATTACAAACAATTTAAATATTACAGTAAAGATGTAATAGACCGACGTCGAGCTGCACACATAAAAATTAGTGTGCAGAATCACTGATTAAATCAGCGATATTACAAATAATTTAAATATTACAGTAAAGATGTAATAGACCGACGTCGAGCTGCACACATAAAAATTAGTGTGCAGAATCACTGATTCCATCAGCGATATTACAAATAATTTAAATATTACAGTAAAGATGTAATAGACCGACGTCGAGCTGCACACATAAAAATTAGTGTGCAGAATCGCTGATTCCATCAGCGATATTACAAATAATTTAAATATTACAGTAAAGATGTAATAGACCGACGTCGAGCTGCACACATAAAAATTAGTGTGCAGAATCACTGATTCCATCAGCGATATTACAAATAATTTAAATATTACAGTAAAGATGTAATAGACCGACGTCGAGCTGCACACATAAAAATTAGTGTGCAGAATCACTGATTCCATCAGCGATATTACAAATAATTTAAATATTACAGTAAAGATGTAATAGACCGACGTCGAGCTGCACACATAAGAATTAGTGTGCAGAATCGCTGATTCCATCAGCGATATTATAAATAATTTAAATATTACAGTAAAGATGTAATAGACCGACGTCGAGCTGCACACATAAAAATTAGTGTGCAGAATCGCTGATTCCATCAGCGATATTACAAATAATTTAAATATTACAGTAAAGATGTAATAGACCGACGTCGAGCTGCACACATAAAAATTAGTGTGCAGAATCACTGATTCCATCAGCGATATTACAAACAATTTAAATATTACAGTAAAGATGTAATAGACCGACGTCGAGCTGCACACATAAAAATTAGTGTGCAGAATCACTGATTCCATCAGCGATATTACAAACAATTTAAATATTACAGTAAAGATGTAATAGACCGACGTCGAGCTGCACACATAAAAATTAGTGTGCAGAATCACTGATTCCATCAGCGATATTACAAACAATTTAAATATTACAGTAAAGATGTAATAGACCGACGTCGAGCTGCACACATAAAAATTAGTGTGCAGAATCGCTGATTCCATCAGCGATATTACAAACAATTTAAATATTACAGTAAAGATGTAATAGACCGACGTCGAGCTGCACACATAAAAATTAGTGTGCAGAATCACTGATTAAATCAGCGATATTACAAATAATTTAAATATTACAGTAAAGATGTAATAGACCGACGTCGAGCTGCACACATATAAATTAGTGTGCAGAATCACTGATTCCATCAGCGATATTACAAATAATTTAAATATTACAGTAAAGATGTAATAGACCGACGTCGAGCTGCACACATAAAAATTAGTGTGCAGAATCGCTGATTCCATCAGCGATATTACAAATAATTTAAATATTACAGTAAAGATGTAATAGACCGACGTCGAGCTGCACACATAAAAATTAGTGTGCAGAATCACTGATTCCATCAGCGATATTACAAACAATTTAAATATTACAGTAAAGATGTAATAGACCGACGTCGAGCTGCACACATAAAAATTAGTGTGCAGAATCACTGATTCCATCAGCGATATTACAAATAATTTAAATATTACAGTAAAGATGTAATAGACCGACGTCGAGCTGCACACATAAAAATTAGTGTGCAGAATCGCTGATTCCATCAGCGATATTACAAACAATTTAAATATTACAGTAAAGATGTAATAGACCGACGTCGAGCTGCACACATAAAAATTAGTGTGCAGAATCACTGATTAAATCAGCGATATTACAAATAATTTAAATATTACAGTAAAGATGTAATAGACCGACGTCGAGCTGCACACATAAAAATTAGTGTGCAGAATCACTGATTCCATCAGCGATATTACAAATAATTTAAATATTACAGTAAAGATGTAATAGACCGACGTCGAGCTGCACACATAAAAATTAGTGTGCAGAATCGCTGATTCCATCAGCGATATTACAAATAATTTAAATATTACAGTAAAGATGTAATAAACCGACGTCGAGCTGCACACATAAAAATTAGTGTGCAGAATCACTGATTCCATCAGCGATATTACAAATAATTTAAATATTACAGTAAAGATGTAATAGACCGACGTCGAGCTGCACACATAGAAATTAGTGTGCAGAATCGCTGATTCCATCAGCGATATTACAAACAATTTAAATATTACAGTAAAGATGTAATAGACCGACGTCGAGCTGCACACATAAAAATTAGTGTGCAGAATCACTGATTCCATCAGCGATATTACAAACAATTTAAATATTACAGTAAAGATGTAATAGACCGACGTCGAGCTGCACACATAAAAATTAGTGTGCAGAATCACTGATTCCATCAGCGATATTACAAATAATTTAAATATTACAGTAAAGATGTAATAGACCGACGTCGAGCTGCACACATAAAAATTAGTGTGCAGAATCGCTGATTCCATCAGCGATATTACAAATAATTTAAATATTACAGTAAAGATGTAATAAACCGACGTCGAGCTGCACACATAAAAATTAGTGTGCAGAATCACTGATTCCATCAGCGATATTACAAATAATTTAAATATTACAGTAAAGATGTAATAGACCGACGTCGAGCTGCACACATAGAAATTAGTGTGCAGAATCGCTGATTCCATCAGCGATATTACAAACAATTTAAATATTACAGTAAAGATGTAATAGACCGACGTCGAGCTGCACACATAAAAATTAGTGTGCAGAATCACTGATTCCATCAGCGATATTACAAATAATTTAAATATTACAGTAAAGATGTAATAGACCGACGTCGAGCTGCACACATAAAAATTAGTGTGCAGAATCGCTGATTCCATCAGCGATATTACAAATAATTTAAATATTACAGTAAAGATGTAATAGACCGACGTCGAGCTGCACACATAAAAATTAGTGTGCGGAATCACTGATTAAATCAGCGATATTACAAATAATTTAAATATTACAGTAAAGATGTAATAGACCGACGTCGAGCTGCACACATAAAAATTAGTGTGCAGAATCACTGATTCCATCAGCGATATTACAAATAATTTAAATATTACAGTAAAGATGTAATAGACCGACGTCGAGCTGCACACATAAAAATTAGTGTGCAGAATCGCTGATTCCATCAGCGATATTACAAATAATTTAAATATTACAGTAAAGATGTAATAAACCGACGTCGAGCTGCACACATAAAAATTAGTGTGCAGAATCACTGATTCCATCAGCGATATTACAAATAATTTAAATATTACAGTAAAGATGTAATAGACCGACGTCGAGCTGCACACATAAAAATTAGTGTGCAGAATCGCTGATTCCATCAGCGATATTACAAACAATTTAAATATTACAGTAAAGATGTAATAGACCGACGTCGAGCTGCACACATAAAAATTAGTGTGCAGAATCGCTGATTCCATCAGCGATATTACAAACAATTTAAATATTACAGTAAAGATGTAATAGACCGACGTCGAGCTGCACACATAAAAATTAGTGTGCAGAATCACTGATTCCATCAGCGATATTACAAACAATTTAAATATTACAGTAAAGATGTAATAGACCGACGTCGAGCTGCACACATAAAAATTAGTGTGCAGAATCACTGATTCCATCAGCGATATTACAAATAATTTAAATATTACAGTAAAGATGTAATAGACCGACGTCGAGCTGCACACATAAAAATTAGTGTGCAGAATCGCTGATCTCATCAGCGATATTACAAATAATTTAAATATTACAGTAAAGATGTAATAGACCGACGTCGAGCTGCACACATAAAAATTAGTGTGCAGAATCACTGATTCCATCAGCGATATTACAAACAATTTAAATATTACAGTAAAGATGAAATGGACCGACGTCGAGCTGCACACATAAAAATTAGTGTGCAGAATCACTGATTCCATCAACGATATTACAAATAATTTAAATATTACAGTAAAGATGTAATGGACCGACGTCGAGATGCACACATAAAAATTAGTGTGCAGAATCACTGATTCCATCAGCGATATTACAAATAATTTAAATATTACAGTAAAGATGTAATAGACCGACGTCGAGCTGCACACATAAAAATTAGTGTGCAGAATCGCTGATTGCATCAGCGATATTACAAATAATTTAAATATTACAGTAAAGATGTAATAGACCGACGTCGAGCTGCACACATAAAAATTAGTGTGCAGAATCACTGATTCCATCAGCGATATTACAAATAATTTAAATATTACAGTAAAGATGTAATAGACCGACGTCGAGCTGCACACATAAAAATTAGTGTGCAGAATCGCTGATTCCATCAGCGATATTACAAACAATTTAAATATTACAGTAAAGATGTAATAGACCGACGTCGAGCTGCACACATAAAAATTAGTGTGCAGAATCACTGATTAAATCAGCGATATTACAAATAATTTAAATATTACAGTAAAGATGTAATAGACCGACGTCGAGCTGCACACATAAAAATTAGTGTGCAGAATCACTGATTCCATCAGCGATATTACAAATAATTTAAATATTACAGTAAAGATGTAATAGACCGACGTCGAGCTGCACACATAAAAATTAGTGTGCAGAATCGCTGATTCCATCAGCGATATTACAAATAATTTAAATATTACAGTAAAGATGTAATAAACCGACGTCGAGCTGCACACATAAAAATTAGTGTGCAGAATCACTGATTCCATCAGCGATATTACAAATAATTTAAATATTACAGTAAAGATGTAATAGACCGACGTCGAGCTGCACACATAAAAATTAGTGTGCAGAATCGCTGATCCCATCAGCGATATTACAAACAATTTAAATATTACAGTAAAGATGTAATAGACCGACGTCGAGCTGCACACATAAAAATTAGTGTGCAGAATCACTGATTCCATCAGCGATATTACAAACAATTTAAATATTACAGTAAAGATGTAATAGACCGACGTCGAGCTGCACACATAAAAATTAGTGTGCAGAATCACTGATTCCATCAGCGATATTACAAATAATTTAAATATTACAGTAAAGATGTAATAGACCGACGTCGAGCTGCACACATAAAAATTAGTGTGCAGAATCGCTGATCCCATCAGCGATATTACAAATAATTTAAATATTACAGTAAAGATGTAATAGACCGACGTCGAGCTGCACACATAAAAATTAGTGTGCAGAATCACTGATTCCATCAGCGATATTACAAACAATTTAAATATTACAGTAAAGATGAAATGGACCGACGTCGAGCTGCACACATAAAAATTAGTGTGCAGAATCACTGATTCCATCAACGATATTACAAATAATTTAAATATTACAGTAAAGATGTAATGGACCGACGTCGAGATGCACACATAAAAATTAGTGTGCAGAATCACTGATTCCATCAGCGATATTACAAATAATTTAAATATTACAGTAAAGATGTAATAGACCGACGTCGAGCTGCACACATAAAAATTAGTGTGCAGAATCGCTGATTCCATCAGCGATATTACAAATAATTTAAATATTACAGTAAAGATGTAATAGACCGACGTCGAGCTGCACACATAAAAATTAGTGTGCAGAATCACTGATTCCATCAGCGATATTACAAATAATTTAAATATTACAGTAAAGATGTAATAGACCGACGTCGAGCTGCACACATAAAAATTAGTGTGCAGAATCACTGATTCCATCAGCGATATTACAAATAATTTAAATATTACAGTAAAGATGTAATAGACCGACGTCGAGCTGCACACATAAAAATTAGTGTGCAGAATCACTGATTCCATCAGCGATATTACAAACAATTTAAATATTACAGTAAAGATGTAATAGACCGACGTCGAGCTGCACACATAAAAATTAGTGTGCAGAATCACTGATTCCATCAGCGATATTACAAACAATTTAAATATTACAGTAAAGATGTAATAGACCGACGTCGAGCTGCACACATAAAAATTAGTGTGCAGAATCACTGATTCCATCAGCGATATTACAAATAATTTAAATATTACAGTAAAGATGTAATAGACAGACGTCGAGCTGCACACATAAAAATTAGTGTGCAGAATCACTGATTCCATCAGCGATATTACAAATAATTTAAATATTACAGTAAAGATGTAATAGACCGACGTCGAGCTGCACACATAAAAATTAGTGTGCAGAATCACTGATTCCATCAGCGATATTACAAATAATTTAAATATTACAGTAAAGATGTAATAGACCGACGTCGAGCTGCACACATAAAAATTAGTGTGCAGAATCGCTGATTCCATCAGCGATATTACAAATAATTTAAATATTACAGTAAAGATGTAATAGACCGACGTCGAGCTGCACACATAAAAATTAGTGTGCAGAATCACTGATTCCATCAGCGATATCACAAATAATTTAAATATTACAGTAAAGATGTAATAGACCGACGTCGAGCTGCACACATAAAAATTAGTGTGCAGAATCACTGATTCCATCAGCGATATCACAAACAATTTAAATATTACAGTAAAGATGTAATAGACCGACGTCGAGCTGCACACATAAAAATTAGTGTGCAGAATCACTGATTCCATCAGCGATATTACAAATAATTTAAATATTACAGTAAAGATGTAATAGACCGACGTCGAGCTGCACACATAAAAATTAGTGTGCAGAATCACTGATTCCATCAGCGATATTACAAATAATTTAAATATTACAGTAAAGATGTAATAGACCGACGTCGAGCTGCACACATAAAAATTAGTGTGCAGAATCACTGATTCCATCAGCGATATTACAAACAATTTAAATATTACAGTACAGATGTAATAGACCGACGTCGAGCTGCACACATAAAAATTAGTGTGCAGAATCACTGATTCCATCAGCGATATTACAAACAATTTAAATATTACAGTAAAGATGTAATAGACCGACGTCGAGCTGCACACATAAAAATTAGTGTGCAGAATCACTGATTCCATCAGCGATATTACAAATAATTTAAATATTACAGTAAAGATGTAATAGACCGACGTCGAGCTGCACACATAAAAATTAGTGTGCAGAATCGCTGATTGCATCAGCGATATTACAAATAATTTAAATATTACAGTAAAGATGTAATAGACCGACGTCGAGCTGCACACATAAAAATTAGTGTGCAGAATCGCTGATTCCATCAGCGATATTACAAATAATTTAAATATTACAGTAAAGATGTAATAGACCGACGTCGAGCTGCACACATAAAAATTAGTGTGCAGAATCACTGATTCCATCAGCGATATTACAAATAATTTAAATATTACAGTAAAGATGTAATAGACCGACGTCGAGCTGCACACATAAAAATTAGTGTGCAGAATCACTGATTCCATCAGCGATATTACAAACAATTTAAATATTACAGTAAAGATGTAATAGACCGACGTCGAGCTGCACACATAAAAATTAGTGTGCACAATCACTGATTCCATCAGCGATATTACAAATAATTTAAATATTACAGTAAAGATGTAATAGACCGACGTCGAGCTGCACACATAAAAATTAGTGTGCAGAATCGCTGATTCCATCAGCGATATTACAAATAATTTAAATACTACAGTAAAGATGTAATAGACCGACGTCGAGCTTCACACACAAAAATTAGTGTGCAGAATCACTGATTCCATCAGCGATATTACAAACAATTTAAATATTACAGTAAAGATGTAATAGACCTACGTCGAGCTGCACACATAAAAATTAGTGTGCAGAATCACTGATTCCATCAGCGATATTACAAATAATTTAAATATTACAGTAAAGATGTAATAGACCGACGTCGAGCTGCACACATAAAAATTAGTGTGCAGAATCGCTGATTCCATCAGCGATATTACAAATAATTTAAATATTACAGTAAAGATGTAATAGACCGACGTCGAGCTGCACACATAAAAATTAGTGTGCAGAATCGCTGATTCCATCAGCGATATTACAAATAATTTAAATATTACAGTAAAGATGCAATAGACCGACGTCGAGCTGCACACATAAAAATTAGTGTGCAGAATCACTGATTCCATCAGCGATATTACAAAAAATTTAAATATTACAGTAAAGATGTAATAGACCGACGTCGAGCTGCACACATAAAAATTAGTGTGCAGAATCACTGATTCCATCAGCGATATTACAAATAATTTAAATATTACAGTAAAGATGTAATAGACCGACGTCGAGCTGCACACATAAAAATTAGTGTGCAGAATCGCTGATTCCATCAGCGATATTACAAATAATTTAAATATTACAGTAAAGTTGTAATAGACCGACGTCGAGCTGCACACATGAAAATTAGTGTGCAGAATCACTGATTCCATCAGCGATATTACAAACAATTTAAATATTACAGTAAAGATGTAATAGACCGACGTCGAGCTGCACACATAAAAATTAGTGTGCAGAATCCCTGATTCCATCAGCGATATTACAAATAATTTAAATATTACAGTAAAGATGTAATAGACCGACGTCGAGCTGCACACATAAAAATTAGTGTGCAGAATCACTGGTTCCATCAGCGATATTACAAACAATTTAAATATTACAGTAAAGATGTAATAGACCGACGTCGAGCTGCACACATAAAAATTAGTGTGCAGAATCACTGATTCCATCAGCGATATTACAAATAATTTAAATATTACAGTAAAGATGTAATAGACCGACGTCGAGCTGCACACATAAAAATTAGTGTGCAGAATCACTGATTCCATCAGCGATATTACAAATAATTTAAATATTACAGTAAAGATGTAATAGACCGACGTCGAGCTTCACACATAAAAATTAGTGTGCAGAATCACTGATACCATCAGCGATATTACAAACAATTTAAATATTACAGTAAAGATGTAATAGACCTACGTCGAGCTGCACACATAAAAATTAGTGTGCAGAATCACTGATTCCATCAGCGATATTACAAATAATTTAAATATTACAGTAAAGATGTAATAGACCGACGTCGAGCTGCACACATAAAAATTAGTGTGCAGAATCGCTGATTCCATCAGCGATATTACAAATAATTTAAATATTACAGTAAAGATGTAAGAGACCGACGTCGAGCTGCACACATAAAAATTAGTGTGCAGAATCTCTGATTCCATCAGCGATATTACAAATAATTTAAATATTACAGTAAAGATGTAATAGACCGACGTCGAGCTGCACACATAAAAATTAGTGTGCAGAATCACTGATTCCATCAGCGATATTACAAATAATTTAAATATTACAGTAAAGATGCAATAGAACGACGTCGAGCTGCACACATAAAAATTAGTGTGCAGAATCACTGATTCCATCAGCGATATTACAAACAATTTAAATATTACAGTAAAGATGTAATAGACCGACGTCGAGCTGCACACATAAAAATTAGTGTGCAGAATCACTGATTCCATCAGCGATATTACAAATAATTTAAATATTACAGTAAAGATGTAATAGACCGACGTCGAGCTGCACACATAAAAATTAGTGTGCACAATCACTGATTCCATCAGCGATATTACAAATAATTTAAATATTACAGTAAAGATGTAATAGACCGACGTCGAGCGGCACACATAAAAATTAGTGTGCACAATCACTGATTCCATCAGCGATATTACAAATAATTTAAATATTACAGTAAAGATGTAATAGACCGACGTCGAGCGGCACACATAAAAATTAGTGTGCAGAATCGCTGATTCCATCAGCGATATTACAAACAATTTAAATATTACAGTAAAGATGTAATAGACCTACGTCGAGCTGCACACATAAAAATTAGTGTGCAGAATCGCTGATTCCATCAGCGATATTACAAACAATTTAAATATTACAGTAAAGATGTAATAGACCTACGTCGAGCTGCACACATAAAAATTAGTGTGCAGAATCACTGATTCCATCAGCGATATTACAAATAATTTAAATATTACAGTAAAGATGTAATAGACCGACGTCGAGCTGCACACATAAAAATTAGTGTGCAGAATCGCTGATTCCATCAGCGATATTACAAATAATTTAAATATTACAGTAAAGATGTAATAGACCGACGTCGAGCTGCACACATAAAAATTAGTGTGCAGAATCTCTGATTCCATCAGCGATATTACAAATAATTTAAATATTACAGTAAAGATGTAATAGACCGACGTCGAGCTGCACACATAAAAATTAGTGTGCAGAATCTCTGATTCCATCAGCGATATTACAAATAATTTAAATATTACAGTAAAGATGTAATAGACCGACGTCGAGCTGCACACATAAAAATTAGTGTGCAGAATCACTGATTCCATCAGCGATATTACAAATAATTTAAATATTACAGTAAAGATGCAATAGAACGACGTCGAGCTGCACACATAAAAATTAGTGTGCAGAATCACTGATTCCATCAACGATATTACAAATAATTTAAATATTACAGTAAAGATGTAATAGACCGACGTCGAGATGCACACATAAAAATTAGTGAACAGAATCGCTGATTCCATCAGCGATATCACAAATAATTTAAATATTACAGTAAAGATGTAATAGACCGACGTCGAGCTGCACACATAAAAATTAGTGTGCACAATCACTGATTCCATCAGCGATATTACAAATAATTTAAATATTACAGTAAAGATGTAATAGACCGACGTCGAGCTGCACACATAAAAATTAGTGTGCAGAATCGCTGATTGCATCAGCGATATTACAAATAATTTAAATATTACAGTAAAGATGTAATAGACCGACGTCGAGCTGCACACATAAAAATTAGTGTGCAGAATCACTGATTCCATCAGCGATATTACAAACAATTTAAATATTACAGTAAAGATGTAATAGACCGACGTCGAGCTGCACACATAAAAATTAGTGTGCACAATCACTGATTCCATCAGCGATATTACAAATAATTTAAATATTACAGTAAAGATGTAATAGACCGACGTCGAGCTGCACACATAAAAATTAGTGTGCAGAATCGCTGATTCCATCAGCGATATTACAAATAATTTAAATATTACAGTAAAGATGTAATAGACCGACGTCGAGCTGCACACATAAAAATTAGTGTGCAGAATCACTGATTCCATCAGCGATATTACAAACAATTTAAATATTACAGTAAAGATGTAATAGACCGACGTCGAGCTGCACACATAAAAATTAGTGTGCAGAATCACTGATTCCATCAGCGATATTACAAATAATTTAAATATTACAGTAAAGATGTAATAGACCGACGTCGAGCTGCACACATAAAAATTAGTGTGCAGAATCACTGATTCCATCAGCGATATTACAAATAATTTAAATATTACAGTAAAGATGTAATAGACCGACGTCGAGCTGCACACATAAAAATTAGTGTGCAGAATCGCTGATCCCATCAGCGATATTACAAATAATTTAAATATTACAGTAAAGATGTAATAGACCGACGTCGAGCTGCACACATAAAAATTAGTGTGCAGAATCACTGATTCCACCAGCGATATTACAAATAATTTAAATATTACAGTAAAGATGTAATAGACCGACGTCGAGCTGCACACATAAAAATTAGTGTGCAGAATCACTGATTCCATCAGCGATATTACAAATAATTTAAATATTACAGTAAAGATGTAATAGACCGACGTCGAGCTGCACACATAAAAATTAGTGTGCAGAATCACTGATTCCATCAGCGATATTACAAATAATTTAAATATTACAGTAAAGATGTAATAGACCGACGTCGAGCTGCACACATAAAAATTAGTGTGCAGAATCTCTGATTCCATCAGCGATATTACAAATAATTTAAATATTAAAGTAAAGATGTAATAGACCGACGTCGAGCTGCACACATAAAAATTAGTGTGCAGAATCACTGATTCCATCAGCGATATTACAAATAATTTAAATATTACAGTAAAGATGTAATAGACCGACGTCGAGCTGCACACATAAAAATTAGTGTGCAGAATCACTGATTCCATCAGCGATATTACAAATAATTTAAATATTACAGTAAAGATGTAATAGACCGACGTCGAGCTGCACACATAAAAATTAGTGTGCAGAATCTCTGATCCCATCAGCGATATTACAAATAATTTAAATATTACAGCAAAGATGTAATAGACCGACGTCGAGCTGCACACATAAAAATTAGTGTGCAGAATCACTGATTCCATCAGCGATATTACAAATAATATAAATATTACAGTAAAGATGTAATAGACCGACGTCGAGCTGCACACATAAAAATTAGTGTGCAGAATCACTGATTCCATCAGCGATATTACAAATAATTTAAATATTACAGTAAAGATGTAATAGACCGACGTCGAGCTGCACACATAAAAATTAGTGTGCAGAATCACTGATTCCATCAGCGATATTACAAATAATTTAAATATTACAGTAAAGATGTAATAGACCGACGTCGAGCTGCACACATAAAAATTAGTGTGCAGAATCACTGATTCCATCAGCGATATTACAAACAATTTAAATATTACAGTAAAGATGTAATAGACCGACGTCGAGCTGCACACATAAAAATTAGTGTGCAGAATCACTGATTCCATCAGCGATATTACAAATAATTTAAATATTACAGTAAAGATGTAATAGACCGACGTCCAGCTGCACACATAAAAATTAGTGTGCAGAATCACTGATTCCATCAGCGATATTACAAATAATTTAAATATTACAGTAAAGATGTAATAGACCGACGTCAAGCTGCACACATAAAAATTAGTGTGCAGAATCACTGATTCCATCAGCGATATTACAAATAATTTAAATATTACAGTAAAGATGTAATACACCGACGTCGAGCTGCACACATAAAAATTAGTGTGCAGAATCACTGATTAAATCAGCGATATTACAAATAATTTAAATATTACAGTAAAGATGTAATAGACCGACGTCGAGCTGCACACATAAAAATTAGTGTGCAGAATCACTGATTCCATCAGCGATATTACAAATAATTTAAATATTACAGTAAAGATGTAATAGACCGACGTCGAGCTGCACACATAAAAATTAGTGTGCAGAATCACTGATTCCATCAGCGATATTACAAATAATTTAAATATTACAGTAAAGATGTAATAGACCGACGTCCAGCTGCACACATAAAAATTAGTGTGCAGAATCGCTGATTCCATCAGCGATATTACAAATAATTTAAATATTACAGTAAAGATGTAATAGACCGACGTCGAGCTGCACACATAAAAATTAGTGTGCAGAATCACTGATTCCATCAGCGATATTACAAATAATTTAAATATTACAGTAAAGATGTAATAGACCGACGTCGAGCTGCACACATAAAAATTAGTGTGCAGAATCACTGATTCCATCAGCGATATTACAAACAATTTAAATATTACAGTAAAGATGTAATAGACCGACGTCGAGCTGCACACATAAAAATTAGTGTGCAGAATCACTGATTAAATCAGCGATATTACAAATAATTTAAATATTACAGTAAAGATGTAATAGACCGACGTCGAGCTGCACACATAAAAATTAGTGTGCAGAATCACTGATTCCATCAGCGATATTACAAATAATTTAAATATTACAGTAAAGATGTAATAGACCGACGTCGAGCTGCACACATAAAAATTAGTGTGCAGAATCACTGATTCCATCAGCGATATTACAAATAATTTAAATATTACAGTAAAGATGTAATAGACCGACGTCGAGCTGCACACATAAAAATTAGTGTGCAGAATCGCTGATTCCATCAGCGATATTACAGATAATTTAAATATTACAGTAAAGATGTAATAGACCGACGTCGAGCTGCACACATAAAAATTAGTGTGCAGAATCGCTGATTCCATCAGCGATATTACAAATAATTTAAATATTACAGTAAAGATGTAATAGACCGACGTCGAGCTGCACACATAAAAATTAGTGTGCAGAATCACTGATTCCATCAGCGATATTACAGATAATTTAAATATTACAGTAAAGATGTAATACACCGACGTCGAGCTGCACACATAAAAATTAGTGTGCAGAATCACTGATTCCATCAGCGATATTACAAATAATTTAAATATTACAGTAAAGATGTAATAGACCGACGTCCAGCTGCACACATAAAAATTAGTGTGCAGAATCACTGATTCCATCAGCGATATTACAAATAATTTAAATATTACAGTAAAGATGTAATAGACCGACGTCGAGCTGCACACATAAAAATTAGTGTGCAGAATCACTGATTCCATCAGCGATATTACAAATAATTTAAATATTACAGTAAAGATGTAATACACCGACGTCGAGCTGCACACATAAAAATTAGTGTGCAGAATCACTGATTCCATCAGCGATATTACAAATAATTTAAATATTACAGTAAAGATGTAATAGACCGACGGCGAGCTGCACACATAAAAATTAGTGTGCAGAATCACTGATTCCATCAGCGATATTACAAATAATTTAAATATTACAGTAAAGATGTAATAGACCGACGTCCAGCTGCACACATAAAAATTAGTGTGCAGAATCGCTGATTCCATCAGCGATATTACAAATAATTTAAATATTACAGTAAAGATGTAATAGACCGACGTCGAGCTGCACACATAAAAATTAGTGTGCAGAATCGCTGATTCCATCAGCGATATTACAAATAATTTAAATATTACAGTAAAGATGTAATAGACCGACGTCGAGCTGCACACACAAAAATTAGTGTGCAGAATCACTGATTCCATCAGCGATATTACAAACAATTTAAATATTACAGTAAAGATGTAATAGACCTACGTCGAGCTGCACACATAAAAATTAGTGTGCAGAATCACTGATTCCATCAGCGATATTACAAATAATTTAAATATTACAGTAAAGATGTAATAGACCGACGTCGAGCTGCACACATAAAAATTAGTGTGCAGAATCGCTGATTCCATCAGCGATATTACAAATAATTTAAATATTACAGTAAAGATGTAATAGACCGACGTCGAGCTGCACACATAAAAATTAGTGTGCAGAATCTCTGATTCCATCAGCGATATTACAAATAATTTAAATATTACAGTAAAGATGTAATAGACCGACGTCGAGCTGCACACATAAAAATTAGTGTGCAGAATCGCTGATTCCATCAGCGATATTACAAATAATTTAAATATTACAGTAAAGATGTAATAGACCGACGTCGAGCTGCACACATAAAAATTAGTGTGCAGAATCGCTGATTCCATCAGCGATATTACAAATAATTTAAATATTACAGTAAAGATGTAATAGACCGACGTCGAGCTGCACACATAAAAATTAGTGTGCAGAATCGCTGATTCCATCAGCGATATTACAAACAATTTAAATATTACAGTAAAGATGTAATAGACCGACGTCGAGCTGCACACATAAAAATTAGTGTGCAGAATCGCTGATTCCATCAGCGATATTACAAATAATTTAAATATTACAGTAAAGATGTAATAGACCGACGTCGAGCTGCACACATAAAAATTAGTGTGCAGAATCGCTGATTCCATCAGCGATATTACAAATAATTTAAATATTACAGCAAAGATGTAATAGACCGACGTCGAGCTGCACACATAAAAATTAGTGTGCAGAATCACTGATTCCATCAGCGATATTACAAATAATTTAAATATTACAGTAAAGATGTAATAGACCGACGTCGAGCTGCACACATAAAAATTAGTGTGCAGAATCACTGATTCCATCAGCGATATTACAAATAATTTAAATATTACAGTAAAGATGTAATAGACCGACGTCGAGCTGCACACATAAAAATTAGTGTGCAGAATCACTGATTCCATCAGCGATATTACAAATAATTTAAATATTACAGTAAAGATGTAATAGACCGACGTCGAGCTGCACACATAAAAATTAGTGTGCAGAATCACTGATTCCATCAGCGATATTACAAACAATTTAAATATTACAGTAAAGATGTAATAGACCGACGTCGAGCTGCACACATAAAAATTAGTGTGCAGAATCACTGATTCCATCAGCGATATTACAAACAATTTAAATATTACAGTAAAGATGTAATAGACCGACGTCGAGCTGCACACATAAAAATTAGTGTGCAGAATCACTGATTCCATCAGCGATATTACAAATAATTTAAATATTACAGTAAAGATGTAATAGACCGACGTCCAGCTGCACACATAAAAATTAGTGTGCAGAATCACTGATTCCATCAGCGATATTACAAATAATTTAAATATTACAGTAAAGATGTAATAGACCGACGTCGAGCTGCACACATAAAAATTAGTGTGCAGAATCACTGATTCCATCAGCGATATTACAAATAATTTAAATATTACAGTAAAGCTGTAATACACCGACGTCGAGCTGCACACATAAAAATTAGTGTGCAGAATCACTGATTAAATCAGCGATATTACAAATAATTTAAATATTACAGTAAAGATGTAATAGACCGACGTCGAGCTGCACACATAAAAATTAGTGTGCAGAATCACTGATTCCATCAGCGATATTACAAATAATTTAAATATTACAGTAAAGATGTAATAGACCGACGTCCAGCTGCACACATAAAAATTAGTGTGCAGAATCGCTGATTCCATCAGCGATATTACAAATAATTTAAATATTACAGTAAAGATGTAATAGACCGACGTCGAGCTGCACACATAAAAATTAGTGTGCAGAATCACTGATTCCATCAGCGATATTACAAATAATTTAAATATTACAGTAAAGATGTAATAGACCGACGTCGAGCTGCACACATAAAAATTAGTGTGCAGAATCACTGATTCCATCAGCGATATTACAAATAATTTAAATATTACAGTAAAGATGTAATAGACCGACGTCGAGCTGCACACATAAAAATTAGTGTGCAGAATCACTGATTCCATCAGCGATATTACAAATAATTCAAATATTACAGTAAAGATGTAATAGACCGACGTCGAGCTGCACACATAAAAATTAGTGTGCAGAATCACTGATTCCATCAGCGATATTACAAATAATTTAAATATTACAGTAAAGATGTAATAGACCGACGTCGAGCTGCACACATAAAAATTAGTGTGCAGAATCGCTGATTCCATCAGAGATATTACAAACAATTTAAATATTACAGTAAAGATGTAATAGACCGACGTCGACCTGCACACATAAAAATTAGTGTGCAGAATCGCTGATTCCATCAGCGATATTACAAATAATTTAAATATTACAGTAAAGATGTAATAGACCGACGTCGAGCTGCACACATAAAAATTAGTGTGCAGAATCGCTGATTCCATCAGCGATATTACAAACAATTTAAATATTACAGTAAAGATGTAATAGACCGACGTCGAGCTGCACACATAAAAATTAGTGTGCAGAATCACTGATTCCATCAGCTATATTACAAATAATTTAAATATTACAGTAAAGATGTAATAGACCGACGTCGAGCTGCACAAATAAAAATTAGTGTGCAGAATCGCTGATTCCATCAGCGATATTACAAATAATTTAAATATTACAGTAAAGATGTAATAGACCGACGTCGAGCTGCACACATAAAAATTAGTGTGCAGAATCGCTGATTCCATCAGCGATATTACAAATAATTTAAATATTACAGTAAAGATGTAATAGACCGACGTCGAGCTGCACACATAAAAATTAGTGTGCAGAATCACTGATTCCATCAGCGATATTACAAATAATTTAAATATTACAGTAAAGATGTAATAGACCGACGTCGAGCTGCACACATAAAAATTAGTGTGCAGAATCACTGATTCGATCAGCGATATTACAAATAATTTAAATATTACAGTAAAGATGTAATAGACCGACGTCGAGCTGCACACATAAAAATTAGTGTGCAGAATCACTGATTCCATCAGCGATATTACAAATAATTTAAATATTACAGTAAAGATGTAATAGACCGACGTCGAGCTGCACACATAAAAATTAGTGTGCAGAATCACTGATTCCATCAGCGATATTACAAAGAATTTAAATATTACAGTAAAGATGTAATAGACCGACGTCGAGCTGCACACATCAAAATTAGTGTGCAGAATCACTGATTCCATCAGCGATATTACAAATAATTTGAATATTACAGTAAAGATGTAATAGACCGACGTCGAGCTGCACACATAAAAATTAGTGTGCAGAATCACTGATTCCATCAGCGATATTACAAATAATTTAAATATTACAGTAAAGATGTAATAGACCGACGTCGAGCTGCACACATAAAAATTAGTGTGCAGAATCACTGATTCCATCAGCGATATTACAAACAATTTAAATATTACAGTAAAGATGTAATAGACCGACGTCGAGCTGCACACATAAAAATTAGTGTGCAGAATCACTGATTCCATCAGCGATATTACAAATAATTTAAATATTACAGTAAAGATGTAATAGACCGACGTCGAGCTGCACACATAAAAATTAGTGTGCAGAATCACTGATTCCATCAGCGATATTACAAACAATTTAAATATTACAGTAAAGATGTAATAGACCGACGTCGAGCTGCACACATAAAAATTAGTGTGCAGAATCACTGATTCCATCAGCGATATTACAAATAATTTAAATATTACAGTAAAGATGTAATAGACCGACGTCGAGCTGCACACATAAAAATTAGTGTGCACAATCACTGATTCCATCAGCGATATTACAAATAATTTAAATATTACAGTAAAGATGTAATAGACCGACGTCGAGCTGCACACATAAAAATTAGTGTGCACAATCACTGATTCCATCAGCGATATTACAAATAATTTAAATATTACAGTAAAGATGTAATAGACCGACGTCGAGCTGCACACATAAAAATTAGTGTGCAGAATCGCTGATTCCATCAGCGATATTACAAATAATTTAAATATTACAGTAAAGATGTAATAGACCGACGTCGAGCTGCACACATAAAAATTAGTGTGCAGAATCGCTGATTCCATCAGCGATATTACAAACAATTTAAATATTACAGTAAAGATGTAATAGACCGACGTCGAGCTGCACACATAAAAATTAGTGTGCACAATCACTGATTCCATCAGCGATATTACAAATAATTTAAATATTACAGTAAAGATGTAATAGACCGACGTCGAGCTGCACACATAAAAATTAGTGTGCAGAATCGCTGATTCCATCAGCGATATTACAAATAATTTAAATATTACAGTAAAGATGTAATAGACCGACGTCGAGCTGCACACATAAAAATTAGTGTGCAGAATCACTGATTCCATCAGCGATATTACAAACAATTTAAATATTTCAGTAAAGATGTAATAGACCGACGTCGAGCTGCACACATAAAAATTAGTGTGCAGAATCACTGATTCCATCAGCGATATTACAAATAATTTAAATATTACAGTAAAGATGTAATAGACCGACGTCGAGCTGCACACATAAAAATTAGTGTGCAGAATCGCTGATTCCATCAGCGATATTACAAATAATTTAAATATTACAGTAAAGATGTAATAGACCGACGTCGAGCTGCACACATAAAAATTAGTGTGCAGAATCACTGATTCCATCAGCGATATTACAAATAATTTAAATATTACAGTAAAGATGTAATAGACCGACGTCGAGGTGCACACATAAAAATTAGTGTGCAGAATCGCTGATTCCATCAGCGATATTACAAATAATTTAAATATTACAGTAAAGATGTAATAGACCGACGTCGAGCTGCACACATAAAAATTAGTGTGCAGAATCACTGATTCCATCAGCGATATTAAAAACAATTTAAATATTACAGTAAAGATGTAATAGACCGACGTCGAGCTGCACACATAAAAATTAGTGTGCAGAATCACTGATTCCATCAGCGATATTACAAATAATTTAAATATTACAGTAAAGATGTAATAGACCGACGTCGAGCTGCACACATAAAAATTAGTGTGCAGAATCACTGATTCCATCAGCGATATTACAAATAATTTAAATATTACAGTAAAGATGTAATAGACCGACGTCCAGCTGCACACATAAAAATTAGTGTGCAGAATCTCTGATTCCATCAGCGATATTACAAATAATTTAAATATTACAGTAAAGATGTAATAGACCGACGTCGAGCTGCACACATAAAAATTAGTGTGCACAATCACTGATTCCATCAGCGATATTACAAATAATTTAAATATTACAGTAAAGATGTAATAGACCGACGTCGAGCTGCACACATAAAAATTAGTGTGCACAATCACTGATTCCATCAGCGATATTACAAATAATTTAAATATTACAGTAAAGATGTAATAGACCGACGTCGAGCTGCACACATAAAAATTAGTGTGCAGAATCGCTGATTCCATCAGCGATATTACAAATAATTTAAATATTACAGTAAAGATGTAATAGACCGACGTCGAGCTGCACACATAAAAATTAGTGTGCAGAATCGCTGATTCCATCAGCGATATTACAAACAATTTAAATATTACAGTAAAGATGTAATAGACCGACGTCGAGCTGCACACATAAAAATTAGTGTGCACAATCACTGATTCCATCAGCGATATTACAAATAATTTAAATATTACAGTAAAGATGTAATAGACCGACGTCGAGCTGCACACATAAAAATTAGTGTGCAGAATCGCTGATTCCATCAGCGATATTACAAATAATTTAAATATTACAGTAAAGATGTAATAGACCGACGTCGAGCTGCACACATAAAAATTAGTGTGCAGAATCACTGATTCCATCAGCGATATTACAAACAATTTAAATATTTCAGTAAAGATGTAATAGACCGACGTCGAGCTGCACACATAAAAATTAGTGTGCAGAATCACTGATTCCATCAGCGATATTACAAATAATTTAAATATTACAGTAAAGATGTAATAGACCGACGTCGAGCTGCACACATAAAAATTAGTGTGCAGAATCGCTGATTCCATCAGCGATATTACAAATAATTTAAATATTACAGTAAAGATGTAATAGACCGACGTCGAGCTGCACACATAAAAATTAGTGTGCAGAATCACTGATTCCATCAGCGATATTACAAATAATTTAAATATTACAGTAAAGATGTAATAGACCGACGTCGAGGTGCACACATAAAAATTAGTGTGCAGAATCGCTGATTCCATCAGCGATATTACAAATAATTTAAATATTACAGTAAAGATGTAATAGACCGACGTCGAGCTGCACACATAAAAATTAGTGTGCAGAATCACTGATTCCATCAGCGATATTACAAATAATTTAAATATTACAGTAAAGATGTAATAGACCGACGTCGAGCTGCACACATAAAAATTAGTGTGCAGAATCACTGATTCCATCAGCGATATTACAAATAATTTAAATATTACAGTAAAGATGTAATAGACCGACGTCCAGCTGCACACATAAAAATTAGTGTGCAGAATCTCTGATTCCATCAGCGATATTACAAATAATTTAAATATTACAGTAAAGATGTAATAGACCGACGTCGAGCTGCACACATAAAAATTAGTGTGCACAATCACTGATTCCATCAGCGATATTACAAATAATTTAAATATTACAGTAAAGATGTAATAGACCGACGTCGAGCTGCACACATAAAAATTAGTGTGCACAATCACTGATTCCATCAGCGATATTACAAATAATTTAAATATTACAGTAAAGATGTAATAGACCGACGTCGAGCTGCACACATAAAAATTAGTGTGCAGAATCGCTGATTCCATCAGCGATATTACAAATAATTTAAATATTACAGTAAAGATGTAATAGACCGACGTCGAGCTGCACACATAAAAATTAGTGTGCAGAATCGCTGATTCCATCAGCGATATTACAAACAATTTAAATATTACAGTAAAGATGTAATAGACCGACGTCGAGCTGCACACATAAAAATTAGTGTGCACAATCACTGATTCCATCAGCGATATTACAAATAATTTAAATATTACAGTAAAGATGTAATAGACCGACGTCGAGCTGCACACATAAAAATTAGTGTGCAGAATCGCTGATTCCATCAGCGATATTACAAATAATTTAAATATTACAGTAAAGATGTAATAGACCGACGTCGAGCTGCACACATAAAAATTAGTGTGCAGAATCACTGATTCCATCAGCGATATTACAAACAATTTAAATATTTCAGTAAAGATGTAATAGACCGACGTCGAGCTGCACACATAAAAATTAGTGTGCAGAATCACTGATTCCATCAGCGATATTACAAATAATTTAAATATTACAGTAAAGATGTAATAGACCGACGTCGAGCTGCACACATAAAAATTAGTGTGCAGAATCGCTGATTCCATCAGCGATATTACAAATAATTTAAATATTACAGTAAAGATGTAATAGACCGACGTCGAGCTGCACACATAAAAATTAGTGTGCAGAATCACTGATTCCATCAGCGATATTACAAATAATTTAAATATTACAGTAAAGATGTAATAGACCGACGTCGAGGTGCACACATAAAAATTAGTGTGCAGAATCGCTGATTCCATCAGCGATATTACAAATAATTTAAATATTACAGTAAAGATGTAATAGACCGACGTCGAGCTGCACACATAAAAATTAGTGTGCAGAATCACTGATTCCATCAGCGATATTAAAAACAATTTAAATATTACAGTAAAGATGTAATAGACCGACGTCGAGCTGCACACATAAAAATTAGTGTGCAGAATCACTGATTCCATCAGCGATATTACAAATAATTTAAATATTACAGTAAAGATGTAATAGACCGACGTCGAGCTGCACACATAAAAATTAGTGTGCACAATCACTGATTCCATCAGCGATATTACAAATAATTTAAATATTACAGTAAAGATGTAATAGACCGACGTCGAGCTGCACACATAAAAATTAGTGTGCAGAATCGCTGATTCCATCAGCGATATTACAAATAATTTAAATATTACAGTAAAGATGTAATAGACCGACGTCGAGCTGCACACATAAAAATTAGTGTGCAGAATCGCTGATTCCATCAGCGATATTACAAACAATTTAAATATTACAGTAAAGATGTAATAGACCGACGTCGAGCTGCACACATAAAAATTAGTGTGCAGAATCACTGATTCCATCAGCGATATTACAAACAATTTAAATATTACAGTAAAGATGTAATAGACCGACGTCGAGCTGCACACATAAAAATTAGTGTGCAGAATCACTGATTCCATCAGCGATATTACAAATAATTTAAATATTACAGTAAAGATGTAATAGACCGACGTCGAGCTGCACAAATAAAAATTAGTGTGCAGAATCGCTGATCCCATCAGCGATATTACAAATAATTTAAATATTACAGTAAAGATGTAATAGACCGACGTCGAGCTGCACACATAAAAATTAGTGTGCAGAATCACTGATTCCATCAGCGATATTACAAATAATTTAAATATTACAGTAAAGATGTAATAGACCGACGTCGAGCTGCACACATAAAAATTAGTGTGCAGAATCACTGATTCCATCAGCGATATTACAAACAATTTAAATATTACAGTAAAGATGTAATAGACCGACGTCGAGCTGCACACATAAAAATTAGTGTGCAGAATCACTGATTCCATCAGCGATATTACAAACAATTTAAATATTACAGTAAAGATGTAATAGACCGACGTCGAGCTGCACACATAAAAATTAGTGTGCAGAATCACTGATTCCATCAGCGATATTACAAATAATTTAAATATTACAGTAAAGATGTAATAGACCGACGTCCAGCTGCACACATAAAAATTAGTGTGCAGAATCTCTGATTCCATCAGCGATATTACAAATAATTTAAATATTACAGTAAAGATGTAATAGACCGACGTCGAGCTGCACACATAAAAATTAGTGTGCAGAATCGCTGATCCCATCAGCGATATTACAAATAATTTAAATATTACAGTAAAGATGTAATAGACCGACGTCGAGCTGCACACATAAAAATTAGTGTGCAGAATCACTGATTCCATCAGCGATATTACAAATAATTTAAATATTACAGTAAAGATGTAATAGACCGACGTCGAGGTGCACACATAAAAATTAGTGTGCAGAATCACTTATTCCATCAGCGATATTACAAACAATTTAAATATTACAGTACAGATGTAATAGACCGACGTCGAGCTGCACACATAAAAATTAGTGTGCACAATCACTGATTCCATCAGCGATATTACAAATAATTTAAATATTACAGTAAAGATGTAATAGACCGACGTCGAGCTGCACACATAAAAATTAGTGTGCAGAATCGCTGATTCCATCAGCGATATTACAAATAATTTAAATATTACAGTAAAGACGTAATAGACCGACGTCGAGCTGCACACATAAAAATTAGTGTGCAGAATCACTGATTCCATCAGCGATATTACAAACAATTTAAATATTACAGTAAAGATGTAATAGACCGACGTCGAGCTGCACACATAAAAATTAGTGTGCAGAATCGCTGATCCCATCAGCGATATTACAAATAATTTAAATATTACAGTAAAGATGTAATAGACCGACGTCGAGCTGCACACATAAAAATTAGTGTGCAGAATCACTGATTCCATCAGCGATATTACAAATAATTTAAATATTACAGCAAAGATGTAATAGACCGACGTCGAGCTGCACACATAAAAATTAGTGTGCAGAATCACTGATTCCATCAGCGATATTACAAATAATTTAAATCTTACAGTAAAGATGTAATAGACCGACGTCGAGCTGCACACATAAAAATTAGTGTGCAGAATCACTGATTCCATCAGCGATATTACAAATAATTTAAATATTACAGTAAAGATGTAATAGACCGACGTCGAGCTGCACACATAAAAATTAGTGTGCAGAATCACTGATTCCATCAGCGATATTACAAATAATTTAAATATTACAGTAAAGATGTAATAGACCGACGTCGAGCTGCACACATAAAAATTAGTGTGCAGAATCACTGATTCCATCAGCGATATTACAAACAATTTAAATATTACAGTAAAGATGTAATAGACCGACGTCGAGCTGCACACATAAAAATTAGTGTGCAGAATCACTGATTCCATCAGCGATATTACAAATAATTTAAATATTACAGTAAAGATGTAATAGACCGACGTCCAGCTGCACACATAAAAATTAGTGTGCAGAATCTCTGATTCCATCAGCGATATTACAAATAATTTAAATATTACAGTAAAGATGTAATAGACCGACGTCGAGCTGCACACATAAAAATTAGTGTGCACAATCACTGATTCCATCAGCGATATTACAAATAATTTAAATATTACAGTAAAGATGTAATAGACCGACGTCGAGCTGCACACATAAAAATTAGTGTGCAGAATCGCTGATTCCATCAGCGATATTACAAATAATTTAAATATTACAGTAAAGACGTAATAGACCGACGTCGAGCTGCACACATAAAAATTAGTGTGCAGAATCACTGATTCCATCAGCGATATTACAAACAATTTAAATATTACAGTAAAGATGTAATAGACCGACGTCGAGCTGCACACATAAAAATTAGTGTGCAGAATCGCTGATCCCATCAGCGATATTACAAATAATTTAAATATTACAGTAAAGATGTAATAGACCGACGTCGAGCTGCACACATAAAAATTAGTGTGCAGAATCACTGATTCCATCAGCGATATTACAAATAATTTAAATATTACAGCAAAGATGTAATAGACCGACGTCGAGCTGCACACATAAAAATTAGTGTGCAGAATCACTGATTCCATCAGCGATATTACAAATAATTTAAATATTACAGTAAAGATGTAATAGACCGACGTCGAGCTGCACACATAAAAATTAGTGTGCAGAATCACTGATTCCATCAGCGATATTACAAATAATTTAAATATTACAGTAAAGATGTAATAGACCGACGTCGAGCTGCACACATAAAAATTAGTGTGCAGAATCACTGATTCCATCAGCGATATTACAAATAATTTAAATATTACAGTAAAGATGTAATAGACCGACGTCGAGCTGCACACATAAAAATTAGTGTGCGGAATCACTGATTCCATCAGCGATATTACAAACAATTTAAATATTACAGTAAAGATGTAATAGACCGACGTCGAGCTGCACACATAAAAATTAGTGTGCAGAATCACTGATTCCATCAGCGATATTACAAATAATTTAAATATTACAGTAAAGATGTAATAGACCGACGTCGAGCTGCACACATAAAAATTAGTGTGCAGAATCACTGATTCCATCAGCGATATTACAAATAATTTAAATATTACAGTAAAGATGTAATAGACCGACGTCGAGCTGCACACATAAAAATTAGTGTGCAGAATCACTGATTCCATCAGCGATATTACAAATAATTTAAATATTACAGTAAAGATGTAATAGACCGACGTCCAGCTGCACACATAAAAATTAGTGTGCAGAATCTCTGATTCCATCAGCGATATTACAAATAATTTAAATATTACAGTAAAGATGTAATAGACCGACGTCGAGCTGCACACATAAAAATTAGTGTGCAGAATCGCTGATCCCATCAGCGATATTACAAATAATTTAAATATTACAGTAAAGATGTAATAGACCGACGTCGAGCTGCACACATAAAAATTAGTGTGCAGAATCACTGATTCCATCAGCGATATTACAAATAATTTAAATATTACAGTAAAGATGTAATAGACCGACGTCGAGGTGCACACATAAAAATTAGTGTGCAGAATCACTTATTCCATCAGCGATATTACAAACAATTTAAATATTACAGTAAAGATGTAATAGACCGACGTCGAGCTGCACACATAAAAATTAGTGTGCACAATCACTGATTCCATCAGCGATATTACAAATAATTTAAATATTACAGTAAAGATGTAATAGACCGACGTCGAGCTGCACACATAAAAATTAGTGTGCAGAATCGCTGATTCCATCAGCGATATTACAAATAATTTAAATATTACAGTAAAGACGTAATAGACCGACGTCGAGCTGCACACATAAAAATTAGTGTGCAGAATCACTGATTCCATCAGCGATATTACAAACAATTTAAATATTACAGTAAAGATGTAATAGACCGACGTCGAGCTGCACACATAAAAATTAGTGTGCAGAATCGCTGATCCCATCAGCGATATTACAAATAATTTAAATATTACAGTAAAGATGTAATAGACCGACGTCGAGCTGCACACATAAAAATTAGTGTGCAGAATCACTGATTCCATCAGCGATATTACAAATAATTTAAATATTACAGCAAAGATGTAATAGACCGACGTCGAGCTGCACACATAAAAATTAGTGTGCACAATCACTGATTCCATCAGCGATATTACAAATAATTTAAATATTACAGTAAAGATGTAATAGACCGACGTCGAGCTGCACACATAAAAATTAGTGTGCAGAATCACTGATTCCATCAGCGATATTACAAATAATTTAAATATTACAGTAAAGACGTAATAGACCGACGTCGAGCTGCACACATAAAAATTAGTGTGCAGAATCACTGATTCCATCAGCGATATTACAAACAATTTAAATATTACAGTAAAGATGTAATAGACCGACGTCGAGCTGCACACATAAAAATTAGTGTGCAGAATCGCAGATTCCATCAGCGATATTACAAATAATTTAAATATTACAGTAAAGATGTAATAGACCGACGTCGAGCTGCACACATAAAAATTAGTGTGCAGAATCACTGATTCCATCAGCGATATTACAAATAATTTAAATATTACAGCAAAGATGTAATAGACCGACGTCGAGCTGCACACATAAAAATTAGTGTGCAGAATCACTGATTCCATCAGCGATATTACAAATAATTTAAATATTACAGTAAAGATGTAATAGACCGACGTCGAGCTGCACACATAAAAATTAGTGTGCAGAATCACTGATTCCATCAGCGATATTACAAATAATTTAAATATTACAGTAAAGATGTAATAGACCGACGTCGAGCTGCACACATAAAAATTAGTGTGCAGAATCACTGATTCCATCAGCGATATTACAAATAATTTAAATATTACAGTAAAGATGTAATAGACCGACGTCGAGCTGCACACATAAAAATTAGTGTGCGGAATCACTGATTCCATCAGCGATATTACAAACAATTTAAATATTACAGTAAAGATGTAATAGACCGACGTCGAGCTGCACACATAAAAATTAGTGTGCAGAATCACTGATTCCATCAGCGATATTACAAATAATTTAAATATTACAGTAAAGATGTAATAGACCGACGTCGAGCTGCACACATAAAAATTAGTGTGCAGAATCACTGATTCCATCAGCGATATTACAAATAATTTAAATATTACAGTAAAGATGTAATAGACCGACGTCGAGCTGCACACATAAAAATTAGTGTGCAGAATCACTGATTCCATCAGCGATATTACAAACAATTTAAATATTACAGTAAAGATGTAATAGACCGACGTCGAGCTGCACACATAAAAATTAGTGTGCAGAATCACTGATTAAATCAGCGATATTACAAATAATTTAAATATTACAGTAAAGATGTAATAGACCGACGTCGAGCTGCACACATAAAAATTAGTGTGCAGAATCACTGATTCCATCAGCGATATTACAAATAATTTAAATATTACAGTAAAGATGTAATAGACCGACGTCGAGCTGCACAAATAAAAATTAGTGTGGAGAATCGCTGATTCCATCAGCGATATTACAAATAATTTAAATATTACAGTAAAGATGTAATAGACCGACGTCGAGCTGCACACATAAAAATTAGTGTGCAGAATCACTGATTCCATCAGCGATATTACAAATAATTTAAATATTACAGTAAAGATGTAATAGACCGACGTCGAGCTGCACACATAAAAATTAGTGTGCAGAATCACTGATTCCATCAGCGATATTACAAATAATTTAAATATTACAGTAAAGATGTAATAGACCGACGTCGAGCTGCACACATAAAAATTAGTGTGCAGAATCACTGATTCCATCAGCGATATTACAAATAATTTAAATATTACAGTAAAGATGTAATAGACCGACGTCGAGCTGCACACATAAAAATTAGTGTGCAGAATCACTGATTCCATCAGCGATATTACAAATAATTTAAATATTACAGTAAAGATGTAATAGACCGACGTCGAGCTGCACACATAAAAATTAGTGTGCAGAATCACTGATTCCATCAGCGATATTACAAATAATTTGAATATTACAGTAAAGATGTAATAGACCGACGTCGAGCTGCACACATAAAAATTAGTGTGCAGAATCACTGATTCCATCAGCGATATTACAAATAATTTAAATATTACAGTAAAGATGTAATAGACCGACGTCGAGCTGCACACATAAAAATTAGTGTGCAGAATCACTGATTCCATCAGCGATATTACAAACAATTTAAATATTACAGTAAAGATGTAATAGACCGACGTCGAGCTGCACACATAAAAATTAGTGTGCAGAATCACTGATTCCATCAGCGATATTACAAATAATTTAAATATTACAGGAAAGATGTAATAGACCGACGTCGAGCTGCACACATAAAAATTAGTGTGCAGAATCACTGATTCCATCAGCGATATTACAAACAATTTAAATATTACAGTAAAGATGTAATAGACCGACGTCGAGCTGCACACATAAAAATTAGTGTGCAGAATCACTGATTCCATCAGCGATATTACAAATAATTTAAATATTACAGTAAAGATGTAATAGACCGACGTCGAGCTGCACACATAAAAATTAGTGTGCAGAATCGCTGATTCCATCAGCGATATTACAAATAATTTAAATATTACAGTAAAGATGTAATAGACCGACGTCGAGCTGCACACATAAAAATTAGTGTGCAGAATCACTGATTCCATCAGCGATATTACAAACAATTTAAATATTACAGAAAAGATGTAATAGACCCACGTCGAGCTGGACACATAAAAATTTGTGTGCAGAATCACTGATTCCATCAGCGATATTACAAATAATTTAAATATTACAGTAAAGATGTAATAGACCGACGTCGAGCTGCACACATAAAAATTAGTGTGCAGAATCACTGATTCCATCAGCGATATTACAAACAATTTAAATATTACAGTAAAGATGTAATAGACCGACGTCGAGCTGCACACATAAAAATTAGTGTGCAGAATCACTGATTCCATCAGCGATATTACAAACAATTTAAATATTACAGTAAAGATGTAATAGACCGACGTCGAGCTGCACACATAAAAATTAGTGTGCAGAATCACTGATTCCATCAGCGATATTACAAATAATTTAAATATTACAGGAAAGATGTAATAGACCGACGTCGAGCTGCACACATAAAAATTAGTGTGCAGAATCACTGATTCCATCAGCGATATTACAAACAATTTAAATATTACAGTAAAGATGTAATAGACCGACGTCGAGCTGCACACATAAAAATTAGTGTGCAGAATCACTGATTCCATCAGCGATATTACAAATAATTTAAATATTACAGTAAAGATGTAATAGACCGACGTCGAGCTGCACACATAAAAATTAGTGTGCAGAATCGCTGATTCCATCAGCGATATTACAAATAATTTAAATATTACAGTAAAGATGTAATAGACCGACGTCGAGCTGCACACATAAAAATTAGTGTGCAGAATCACTGATTCCATCAGCGATATTACAAACAATTTAAATATTACAGAAAAGATGTAATAGACCGACGTCGAGCTGGACACATAAAAATTAGTGTGCAGAATCACTGATTCCATCAGCGATATTACAAATAATTTAAATATTACAGTAAAGATGTAATAGACCGACGTCGAGCTGCACACATAAAAATTAGTGTGCAGAATCACTGATTCCATCAGCGATATTACAAACAATTTAAATATTACAGTAAAGATGTAATAGACCGACGTCGAGCTGCACACATAAAAATTAGTGTGCAGAATCACTGATTCCATCAGCGATATTACAAATAATTTAAATATTACAGTAAAGATGTAATAGACCGACGTCGAGCTGCACACATAAAAATTAGTGTGCAGAATCACTGATTCCATCAGCGATATTACAAATAATTTAAATATTACAGTAAAGATGTAATAGACCGACGTCGAGCTGCACACATAAAAATTAGTGTGCACAATCACTGATTCCATCAGCGATATTACAAATAATTTAAATATTACAGTAAAGATGTAATAGACCGACGTCGAGCTGCACACATAAAAATTAGTGTGCAGAATCGCTGATTCCATCAGCGATATTACAAATAATTTAAATATTACAGTAAAGATGTAATAGACCGACGTCGAGCTGCACACATAAAAATTAGTGTGCAGAATCACTGATTCCATCAGCGATATTACAAACAATTTAAATATTACAGTAAAGATGTAATAGACCGACGTCGAGCTGCACACATAAAAATTAGTGTGCAGAATCGCTGATCCATCAGCGATATTACAAATAATTTAAATATTACAGTAAAGATGTAATAGACCGACGTCGAGCTGCACACATAAAAATTAGTGTGCAGAATCACTGATTCCATCAGCGATATTACAAATAATTTAAATATTACAGTAAAGATGTAATAGACCGACGTCGAGCTGCACACATAAAAATTAGTGTGCAGAATCACTGATTCCATCAGCGATATTACAAACAATTTAAATATTACAGTAAAGATGTAATAGACCGACGTCGAGCTGCACACATAAAAATTAGTGTGCAGAATCACTGATTCCATCAGCGATATTACAAATAATTTAAATATTACAGTAAAGATGTAATAGACCGACGTCGAGCTGCACACATAAAAATTAGTGTGCAGAATCACTGATTCCATCAGCGATATTACAAATAATTTAAATATTACAGTAAAGATGTAATAGACCGACGTCGAGCTGCACACATAAAAATTAGTGTGCAGAATCACTGATTCCATCAGCGATATTACAAATAATTTAAATATTACAGTAAAGATGTAATAGACCGACGTCGAGCTGCACACATAAAAATTAGTGTGCAGAATCGCTGATTCCATCAGCGATATTACAAATAATTTAAATATTACAGTAAAGATGTAATAGACCGACGTCGAGCTGCACACATAAAAATTAGTGTGCAGAATCACTGATTCCATCAGCGATATTACAAACAATTTAAATATTACAGTAAAGATGTAATAGACCGACGTCGAGCTGCACACATAAAAATTAGTGTGCAGAATCACTGATTCCATCAGCGATATTACAAATAATTTAAATATTACAGTAAAGATGTAATAGACCGACGTCGAGCTGCACACATAAAAATTAGTGTGCAGAATCGCTGATTCCATCAGCGATATTACAAATAATTTAAATATTACAGTAAAGATGTAATAGACCGACGTCGAGCTGCACACATAAAAATTAGTGTGCAGAATCACTGATTCCATCAGCGATATTACAAATAATTTAAATATTACAGTAAAGATGTAATAGACCGACGTCGAGCTGCACACATAAAAATTAGTGTGCAGAATCACTGATTCCATCAGCGATATTACAAATAATTTAAATATTACAGTAAAGATGTAATAGACCGACGTCGAGCTGCACACATAAAAATTAGTGTGCAGAATCACTGATTCCATCAGCGATATTACAAATAATTTAAATATTACAGTAAAGATGTAATAGACCGACGTCGAGCTGCACACATAAAAATTAGTGTGCAGAATCACTGATTCCATCAGCGATATTACAAACAATTTAAATATTACAGTAAAGATGTAATAGACCGACGTCGAGCTGCACACATAAAAATTAGTGTGCAGAATCACTGATTCCATCAGCGATATTACAAACAATTTAAATATTACAGTAAAGATGTAATAGACCGACGTCGAGCTGCACACATAAAAATTAGTGTGCAGAATCACTGATTCCATCAGCGATATTACAAATAATTTAAATATTACAGTAAAGATGTAATAGACCGACGTCGAGCTGCACACATAAAAATTAGTGTGCAGAATCACTGATTC
Organism: Lasioglossum baleicum; assembly: GCF_051020765.1. Classification (NCBI taxonomy): domain Eukaryota; kingdom Metazoa; phylum Arthropoda; class Insecta; order Hymenoptera; family Halictidae; genus Lasioglossum; species Lasioglossum baleicum. Next base: position 2,262,224 of record NC_134930.1, read on the forward strand.
CATCAGCGATATTACAAATAATTTAAATATTACAGTAAAGATGTAATAGACCGACGTCGAGCTGCACACATAAAAATTAGTGTGCAGAATCACTGATTCCATCAGCGATATTACAAATAATTTAAATATTACAGTAAAGATGTAATAGACCGACGTCGAGCTGCACACATAAAAATTAGTGTGCAGAATCACTGATTCCATCAGCGATATTACAAATAATTTAAATATTACAGTAAAGATGTAATAGACCGACGTCGAGCTGCACACATAAAAATTAGTGTGCAGAATCACTGATTCCATCAGCGATATTACAAACAATTTAAATATTACAGTAAAGATGTAATAGACCGACGTCGAGCTGCACACATAAAAATTAGTGTGCAGAATCACTGATTCCATCAGCGATATTACAAATAATTTAAATATTACAGTAAAGATGTAATAGACCGACGTCGAGCTGCACACATAAAAATTAGTGTGCAGAATCACTGATTCCATCAGCGATATTACAAATAATTTAAATATTACAGTAAAGATGTAATAGACCGACGTCGAGCTGCACACATAAAAATTAGTGTGCAGAATCACTGATTCCATCAGCGATATTACAAATAATTTAAATATTACAGTAAAGATGTAATAGACCGACGTCGAGCTGCACACATAAAAATTAGTGTGCAGAATCACTGATTCCATCAGCGATATTACAAATAATTTAAATATTACAGTAAAGATGTAATAGACCGACGTCGAGCTGCACACATAAAAATTAGTGTGCAGAATCACTGATTCCATCAGCGATATTACAAATAATTTAAATATTACAGTAAAGATGTAATAGACCGACGTCGAGCTGCACACATAAAAATTAGTGTGCACAATCACTGATTCCATCAGCGATATTACAAATAATTTAAATATTACAGTAAAGATGTAATAGACCGACGTCGAGCTGCACACATAAAAATTTAGTGTGCAGAATCGCTGATTCCATCAGCGATATTACAAATAATTTAAATATTACAGTAAAGATGTAATAGACCGACGTCGAGCTGCACACATAAAAATTAGTGTGCAGAATCACTGATTCCATCAGCGATATTACAAACAATTTAAATATTACAGTAAAGATGTAATAGACCGACGTCGAGCTGCACACATAAAAATTAGTGTGCAGAATCACTGATTCCATCAGCGATATTACAAATAATTTAAATATTACAGTAAAGATGTAATAGACCGACGTCGAGCTGCACACATAAAAATTAGTGTGCAGAATCGCTGATCCCATCAGCGATATTACAAATAATTTAAATATTACAGTAAAGATGTAATAGACCGACGTCGAGCTGCACACATAAAAATTAGTGTGCAGAATCACTGATTCCATCAGCGATATTACAAATAATTTAAATATTACAGTAAAGATGTAATAGACCGACGTCGAGCTGCACACATAAAAATTAGTGTGCAGAATCACTGATTCCATCAGCGATATTACAAATAATTTAAATATTACAGTAAAGATGTAATAGACCGACGTCGAGCTGCACACATAAAAATTAGTGTGCAGAATCACTGATTCCATCAGCGATATTACAAATTATTTAAATATTACAGTAAAGATGTAATAGACCGACGTCGAGCTGCACACATAAAAATTAGTGTGCAGAATCACTGATTCCATCAGCGATATTACAAATAATTTAAATATTACAGTAAAGATGTAATAGACCGACGTCGAGCTGCACACATAAAAATTAGTGTGCAGAATCGCTGATTCCATCAGCGATATTACAAATAATTTAAATATTACAGTAAAGATGTAATAGACCGACGTCGAGCTGCACACATAAAAATTAGTGTGCAGAATCACTGATTCCATCAGCGATATTACAAACAATTTAAATATTACAGTAAAGATGTAATAGACCGACGTCGAGCTACACACATAAAAATTAGTGTGCAGAATCACTGATTCCATCAGCGATATTACAAATAATTTAAATATTACAGTAAAGATGTAATAGACCGACGTCCAGCTGCACACATAACAATTAGTGTGCAGAATCGCTGATTCCATCAGCGATATTACAAATAATTTAAATATTACAGTAAAGATGTAATAGACCGACGTCGAGCTGCACACATAAAAATTAGTGTGCAGAATCGCTGATTCCATCAGCGATATTACAAATAATTTAAATATTACAGTAAAGATGTAATAGACCGACGTCGAGCTGCACACATAAAAATTAGTGTGCAGAATCGCTGATGCCATCAGCGATATTACAAATAATTTAAATATTACAGTAAAGATGTAATAGACCGACGTCGAGCTGCACACATAAAAATTAGTGTGCAGAATCACTGATTCCATCAGCGATATTACAAATAATTTAAATATTACAGTAAAGATGTAATAGACCGACGTCGAGCTGCACACATAAAAATTAGTGTGCAGAATCACTGATTCCATCAGCGATATTACAAACAATTTAAATATTACAGTAAAGATGTAATAGACCGACGTCGAGCTGCACACATAAAAATTAGTGTGCACAATCACTGATTCCATCAGCGATATTACAAATAATTTAAATATTACAGTAAAGATGTAATAGACCGACGTCGAGCTGCACACATAAAAATTAGTGTGCAGAATCGCTGATTCCATCAGCGATATTACAAATAATTTAAATATTACAGTAAAGATGTAATAGACCGACGTCGAGCTGCACACATAAAAATTAGTGTGCAGAATCACTGATTCCATCAGCGATATTAAAAACAATTTAAATATTACAGTAAAGATGTAATAGACCGACGTCGAGCTGCACACATAAAAATTAGTGTGCAGAATCACTGATTCCATCAGCGATATTACAAATAATTTAAATATTACAGTAAAGATGTAATAGACCGACGTCGAGCTGCACACATAAAAATTAGTGTGCAGAATCACTGATTCCATCAGCGATATTACAAATAATTTAAATATTACAGTAAAGATGTAATAGAACGACGTCGAGCTGCACACATAAAAATTAGTGTGCAGAATCGCTGATTCCATCAGCGATATTACAAATAATTTAAATATTACAGTAAAGATGTAATAGACCGACGTCGAGCTGCACACATAAAAATTAGTGTGCAGAATCACTGATTCCATCAGCGATATTACAAACAATTTAAATATTACAGTAAAGATGTAATAGACCGACGTGGAGCTGCACACATAAAAATTAGTGTGCAGAATCACTGATTCCATCAGCGATATTACAAATAATTTAAATATTACAGTAAAGATGTAATAGACCGACGTCGAGCTGCACACATAAAAATTAGTGTGCAGAATCACTGATTCCATCAGCGATATTACAAACAATTTAAATATTACAGTAAAGATGTAATAGACCGACGTCGAGCTGCACACATAAAAATTAGTGTGCAGAATCGCTGATTCCATCAGCGATATTACAAATAATTTAAATATTACAGTAAAGATGTAATAGACCGACGTCGAGGTGCACACATAAAAATTAGTGTGCAGAATCGCTGATTCCATCAGCGATATTACAAATAATTTAAATATTACAGTAAAGATGTAATAGACCGACGTCGAGCTGCACACATAAAAATTAGTGTGCAGAATCACTGATTCCATCAGCGATATTACAAACAATTTAAATATTACAGTAAAGATGTAATAGACCGACGTCGAGCTGCACACATAAAAATTAGTGTGCAGAATCACTGATTCCATCAGCGATATTACAAATAATTTAAATATTACAGTAAAGATGTAATAGACCGACGTCGAGCTGCACACATAAAAATTAGTGTGCAGAATCGCTGATTGCATCAGCGATATTACAAATAATTTAAATATTACAGTAAAGATGTAATAGACCGACGTCGAGCTGCACACATAAAAATTAGTGTGCAGAATCACTGATTCCAACAGCGATATTACAAATAATTTAAATATTACAGTAAAGATGTAATAGCCCGACGTCGAGCTGCACACATAAAAATTAGTGTGCAGAATCACTGATTCCATCAGCGATATTACAAACAATTTAAATATTACAGTAAAGATGTAATAGACCGACGTCGAGCTGCACACATAAAAATTAGTGTGCAGAATCTCTGATTCCATCAACGATATTACAAACAATTTAAATATTACAGTAAAGATGTAATAGACCGACGTCGAGCTGCACACATAAAAATTAGTGTGCAGAATCGCTGATTCCATCAGCGATATTACAAATAATTTAAATATTACAGTAAAGATGTAATAGACCGACGTCGAGCTGCACACATAAAAATTAGTGTGCAGAATCACTGATTCCATCAGCGATATTACAAACAATTTAAATATTACAGTAAAGATGTAATAGACCGACGTCGAGCTGCACACATAAAAATTAGTGTGCAGAATCACTGATTCCATCAGCGATATTACAAATAATTTAAATATTACAGTAAAGATGTAATAGACCGACGTCGAGCTGCACACATAAAAATTAGTGTGCAGAATCGCTGATTGCATCAGCGATATTACAAATAATTTAAATATTACAGTAAAGATGTAATAGACCGACGTCGAGCTGCACACATAAAAATTAGTGTGCAGAATCACTGATTCCATCAGCGATATTACAAATAATTTAAATATTACAGTAAAGATGTAATAGACCGACGTCGAGCTGCACACATAAAAATTAGTGTGCAGAATCACTGATTCCATCAGCGATATTACAAACAATTTAAATATTACAGTAAAGATGTAATAGACCGACGTCGAGCTGCACACATAAAAATTAGTGTGCAGAATCTCTGATTCCATCAGCGATATTACAAACAATTTAAATATTACAGTAAAGATGTAATAGACCGACGTCGAGCTGCACACATAAAAATTAGTGTGCAGAATCACTGATTCCATCAGCGATATTACAAATAATTTAAATATTACAGTAAAGATGTAATAGACCGACGTCGAGCTGCACACATAAAAATTAGTGTGCAGAATCACTGATTCCATCAGCGATATTACAAACAATTTAAATATTACAGTAAAGATGTAATAGACCGACGTGGAGCTGCACACATAAAAATTAGTGTGCAGAATCACTGATTCCATCAGCGATATTACAAATAATTTAAATATTACAGTAAAGATGTAATAGACCGACGTCGAGCTGCACACATAAAAATTAGTGTGCAGAATCACTGATTCCATCAGCGATATTACAAACAATTTAAATATTACAGTAAAGATGTAATAGACCGACGTCGAGCTGCACACATAAAAATTAGTGTGCAGAATCGCTGATTCCATCAGCGATATTACAAATAATTTAAATATTACAGTAAAGATGTAATAGACCGACGTCGAGGTGCACACATAAAAATTAGTGTGCAGAATCGCTGATTCCATCAGCGATATTACAAATAATTTAAATATTACAGTAAAGATGTAATAGACCGACGTCGAGCTGCACACATAAAAATTAGTGTGCAGAATCACTGATTCCATCAGCGATATTACAAACAATTTAAATATTACAGTAAAGATGTAATAGACCGACGTCGAGCTGCACACATAAAAATTAGTGTGCAGAATCACTGATTCCATCAGCGATATTACAAATAATTTAAATATTACAGTAAAGATGTAATAGACCGACGTCGAGCTGCACACATAAAAATTAGTGTGCAGAATCGCTGATTGCATCAGCGATATTACAAATAATTTAAATATTACAGTAAAGATGTAATAGACCGACGTCGAGCTGCACACATAAAAATTAGTGTGCAGAATCACTGATTCCATCAGCGATATTACAAATAATTTAAATATTACAGTAAAGATGTAATAGCCCGACGTCGAGCTGCACACATAAAAATTAGTGTGCAGAATCACTGATTCCATCAGCGATATTACAAACAATTTAAATATTACAGTAAAGATGTAATAGACCGACGTCGAGCTGCACACATAAAAATTAGTGTGCAGAATCTCTGATTCCATCAACGATATTACAAACAATTTAAATATTACAGTAAAGATGTAATAGACCGACGTCGAGCTGCACACATAAAAATTAGTGTGCAGAATCGCTGATTCCATCAGCGATATTACAAATAATTTAAATATTACAGTAAAGATGTAATAGACCGACGTCGAGCTGCACACATAAAAATTAGTGTGCAGAATCACTGATTCCATCAGCGATATTACAAACAATTTAAATATTACAGTAAAGATGTAATAGACCGACGTCGAGCTGCACACATAAAAATTAGTGTGCAGAATCACTGATTCCATCAGCGATATTACAAATAATTTAAATATTACAGTAAAGATGTAATAGACCGACGTCGAGCTGCACACATAAAAATTAGTGTGCAGAATCACTGATTCCATCAGCGATATTACAAACAATTTAAATATTACAGTAAAGATGTAATAGACCGACGTCGAGCTGCACACATAAAAATTAGTGTGCAGAATCACTGATTCCATCAGCGATATTACAAATAATTTAAATATTACAGTAAAGATGTAATAGACCGACGTCGAGCTGCACACATAAAAATTAGTGTGCAGAATCGCTGATTGCATCAGCGATATTACAAATAATTTAAATATTACAGTAAAGATGTAATAGACCGACGTCGAGCTGCACACATAAAAATTAGTGTGCAGAATCACTGATTCCATCAGCGATATTACAAATAATTTAAATATTACAGTAAAGATGTAATAGCCCGACGTCGAGCTGCACACATAAAAATTAGTGTGCAGAATCACTGATTCCATCAGCGATATTACAAACAATTTAAATATTACAGTAAAGATGTAATAGACCGACGTCGAGCTGCACACATAAAAATTAGTGTGCAGAATCTCTGATTCCATCAACGATATTACAAACAATTTAAATATTACAGTAAAGATGTAATAGACCGACGTCGAGCTGCACACATAAAAATTAGTGTGCAGAATCGCTGATTCCATCAGCGATATTACAAATAATTTAAATATTACAGTAAAGATGTAATAGACCGACGTCGAGCTGCACACATAAAAATTAGTGTGCAGAATCACTGATTCCATCAGCGATATTACAAACAATTTAAATATTACAGTAAAGATGTAATAGACCGACGTCGAGCTGCACACATAAAAATTAGTGTGCAGAATCACTGATTCCATCAGCGATATTACAAATAATTTAAATATTACAGTAAAGATGTAATAGACCGACGTCGAGCTGCACACATAAAAATTAGTGTGCAGAATCGCTGATTGCATCAGCGATATTACAAATAATTTAAATATTACAGTAAAGATGTAATAGACCGACGTCGAGCTGCACACATAAAAATTAGTGTGCAGAATCACTGATTCCATCAGCGATATTACAAATAATTTAAATATTACAGTAAAGATGTAATAGACCGACGTCGAGCTGCACACATAAAAATTAGTGTGCAGAATCACTGATTCCATCAGCGATATTACAAACAATTTAAATATTACAGTAAAGATGTAATAGACCGACGTCGAGCTGCACACATAAAAATTAGTGTGCAGAATCTCTGATTCCATCAGCGATATTACAAACAATTTAAATATTACAGTAAAGATGTAATAGACCGACGTCGAGCTGCACACATAAAAATTAGTGTGCAGAATCACTGATTCCATCAGCGATATTACAAATAATTTAAATATTACAGTAAAGATGTAATAGACCGACGTCGAGCTGCACACATAAAAATTAGTGTGCAGAATCACTGATTCCATCAGCGATATTACAAACAATTTAAATATTACAGTAAAGATGTAATAGACCGACGTCGAGCTGCACACATAAAAGTTAGTGTGCAGAATTACTGATCCCATCAGCGATATTACAAACAATTTAAATATTATAGTAAAGATGTAATTCACAGTGGAATAGGCCTACAGGGGATACCACTGACAAAAAAAAACGCATCGACAGTAGTACCTCATGGGTGATGTGGAAATCTACTGACACGCGCAAACCTATATTTTCGCATTTATTTATTGTTCTTTTAGATCTGTTACAGCTATGAATCATCTGATTTGATTCCTCCTCGAGTGGATGAGGGACGGCACTACCCCCCGCCCCATGCAGAGACCGAGGCGACGATGGATCGACGATCAGCTGGCAATGTAAACAGGCTAGTCAATTTTTTATTTCTACATTTTCAAGTTGACCCATTCGTTTTTTTGTATTTCGCTAATGTTTCTTTTCTTTTTGTTCTAGCCATGAATCAGCTGAACTGATTTGTCGAGTACGCCCTTTAAAACAGAATAATTTTTTTACAATTGTACCAAACGCGCGCGACTTGATTTCTATGTAATCAATTAGTAGCATTGGTTTACGAAATGATATGCTAAAACGATGGTTCAAAAATATAATTTACAAGGTTATATGCAGAAATAAAAAAGGAATTTTCTAAAACTTTTTTATTTAGGCCCTTAATGAAAATTTAACATATATGTTTTGTAAATCTGTTAGTTCTATTCAGGTTGAATGTTTCATCGATATCGGGTGACGCAGAAAGAAACAACACGCATCGAAAGATGTACGATTCTGTGTATTTTAAGCAGAAACTCATCAAAAGTCGTTGTAAAACTACGATTTTCACCATTTTTAACCGCTTCTAGCTCGTGTGTATGTTAATTGATTTCGATGAAATGTTCAGTATGTGTACAACGTACAACTATCATAGATGTACTAAACATATATTTTAAATTTTCATTAATGGCCCAAATAAAAGTTTTAAAAAATGCCTTTTTTGCATATAACCTTGTAAATTATAATTTTTGGAAAATCTTTTTTGCATGTATTATAAAAAATCAGGTCGTTTGGTACAATTATAATAAAGTTTTAAAGGGCTTTGGAATACTTTTGTGGCTCACTGTATTTCGCCGTCGAGATGATGATGAACGACACTGCCCAACTGCACCCCACTTCATGCAGATACCGAGGCGACAATGGATCTAGTATCAGCCGATAATATAAACAGGGGAGTGAAATTCTGCTTTCTATACATATTTTCAGGTACATTCAAATTTTTTCACATTTTGTTTATTTTTATGTTTTTTCTGTTATAGCCGCAAATCATCTGGTAAATAATGGACATCGCGGAGAACAATCCGGCAAAAATTGGAGATTTGTAAATAAATAAATAATAATTGTGTGTGTGTGTGTGTGTAAATGAATATTTCCATTTTCCTGGTACATGCATTAATAGTAAATAAAATAATCTAAGTTGTGTATATGTATTTAATCAAACATTATCCACACGTCCCCATATTTATGTATGTATTTGTAACCTAAATTTAACTTTTATCTATTATTTATACAAATAAGTAAAAATTATTTGTATTACAAAAATAAGTAAGAATTATTTATATAAATATATAAAATTTATGTATTCAAATGAATAAAAATTATTAACACAAATAAGTAGAAATGATTTATACACCCTGCACAAATTATAATAAAAACATATCATTAATAACATATTATTCCTTTCTTTTAACAACTCCTTGCGTTATTTATTAAATTATTAATAATTTAGTATGAATTGTATAAATTTATGCACAAATGTAAAATTTATGTATTCAAACGAATAAAAATTATTAATAAAAATAAATGGAGATAATTTATACACCCTGCAAAAATTATAATAGAATCTACAATTATCGTGTTATTTAACGAGCAAAAATTGTTTTAAAAATTACTGACAAATATAAACTGAATTACTTTATTAATAACATATTATTTCTTTCTTTTACCAATTCCTTCCCTTACTTATGACTTGTATGTATTTAGTTAAATGCATCTATATGGTGTGAGGTACAAAATTAAATATTGACAATACTTCACAACTTTTACAATATTTCGTACATAACCGTGGTAACGTTTAACCTTCAAAAATAAGAAATTTTAGGAGCCTACAAGCTCCCCTTGTTCTATGAGCTCCACAGTTTTTAAACCGATCATTTGTACATTTAGTGTTACGATTTGGCAACGTCGCATCAAGATGTATTTGAAATCAAATACAAATTACGATTAAAGATACATGTGATTTCATCTCTGAGAAATACTCGTCACGAATAAAAAAATTGAATAAAGTATCTTGCTACGTCGAGCTTCAAATACATCTGAAGGTTAAGATGAAATCGTCCCATTGAAATCTCACAGATACATTTCCAATAGCCAAAATCTGACGGATACAACCGCAAGATACATGGTGGCGCTGCTTCGACTCTCAAATAACTGTGAAAGATACACTGAAAATTCTCACGCTGTATCTTACGGATAGTGCCTCTTGAATAACTTCTCGCCGCTAGAGGCGTTGAATACGCATATGCAGTTACTTCGAGCTCAGATAACCTACAGATGTCAAATGAAATTTTTTGGAGAGTATCTTACAGATACACTGTGTCGAATATGTATTTCAGGAAAATAACTACAGATAAAAGATAACTTTCATTTATCTTTTATTTGAAAATTTTAGATACATTTTTGCCCATCTCTGCTAGGTACGAACGCGCGACCGATTGGATCAGAGTGGAGGAGGCAGACCTCGTTTCACACGCACTTTCGGCTGTCGTCGAAATATTGGCAACAGCGGCCACACATACTACGTAGCGTCAGTGATGGGATTGTTGGCGCTTTTCGCACGCATGCGCGAGTTTCGTCAGGGCCGTGTCTACGTCTACGTCCGAAAGTGGGGAACTACTGGGGGGAAAGTAGTGGGAGACTATATGGCGTGAAATTAGCAGGGCGACCAAGGTACCCGATCTTCGTACTTGACTGAGGCTAGAGTTGTCGCGCGTGCGCGTGAAAAGCGCCAACAATCCCATCACTGCGTAGCGTCCAACGTCAAAGTCAAAACATTGGGGCTACAGGCGCGGGGCCGTGGTGGGGATGATAGCAAGACTTAGCGATAGGCTAGCTTTATTTATGTGCCGTTCCCGGGGCTGTTCTCTATGGAGAGGTGTATCACAGTTCATTACTATTGAGTTGGAAGTCGGCACTTTCTCGGGCAACATGTGTTGACTGTAAAATAATTTGTAAACGCCCCGACTTCTCCGGAGGAAAATAAATGTAAAAATGCTACATACAGAGAGAGCGACTCTCACTAATATTCGGACGCTCAAAAAAAGACGATGACTTTTTAAATATTCTACTACACGATTTTAACTTTTTTGTGAAGCTAGAGCAATTAGTTTACTACAGGATGGGAAAAGAAATTTTTAAAAAAATTACAATTGATCGGAATTGTAGAAAAAATACTAAAAGTTGCATTTTACAATTTTTTATGTGGGCCTATATTGAAAATTTAAAAAGTACGTTTTGTAGGTCTGTGTCAATTGTGAAAGTTTCATCGAAATCGGTTAAAATTCGTGAAAAATTGAAATTTTCAACATCTTTGAACGTTTGCAGCTTATTGCAACATCGACCGATTTTGACGGAATTTTCAGGATTGACACAGATCTACAAAACGTATGTTTTAAATTTTCAATATAGGCCCACGTAAAAAAGAAAAAATTTCCTTTCGCGTCCTGTAGTAAACTAATTGATCTGGCTTTCTAAAAAAGCTCAAATCGTATAGTCCCATATTTGAAAAGTTATCGTCTTTTTTGGAGTGTCCAAATATTAGTGGGAGTCATTGTATGTAGTCTTCGAGAATACACGTAGAGGGGAGTATGCACAGGAAAGTAGTAAGTAAATTGTTCATTTTACACTACGATACTTTGCAACTTGATTGACCTTGTACGCACCGTTTAAAAATTTCATACGGTACACATGGAATGTGAAACACCCCAATAACTACAAACAGCTGCACATAGAAGGTGTTCTCCTGTTCGTCCGTTACCTTAAGTCCATACATTTTATTACAGGTAAAGACAGGTATAAATGAGGGTAGCGTAAAAATAAGTTTCGTTGACGAGCATAAATTACTTTATGACCACCGTCCGACAAAAGCACGAAGGAAAACACGTGGCCAACACGTGTTGGAAGGGACTTCCACATTCTAAATTACAATGTACCAGCTCAAAAATCACACCAATAGATTGCAACGTTGCTCGAAAAGGCGTGTTGTGTTGCTCGCTGATTTGTTTTTGTTCTGACTAGTTCAAAACACTGGGCCAAACACCCCACTGAGCGATGGCTTGTTTAACATTGGTCCCCGCGAGTTTAATTTTTTTTTAAAGTTAGTACAATTAATTGACAACATGACGTGAAAAAGATTTGTAGAAAATTGCAATTGGTCGGAATTGCAAAGGAAGTACTAACAGTTGTATTTCGCAATTTTTTTGGGGTGGCCCTTTATTGAAAATTTGAAGAGCACGTTGTGTGGATCTACAGGGTGTTTCACACTATTCCTGGCCAGCGTTTTTCTTGCAAATTATTAGAAAAACATGAAAGAGGAAAAAGTAGTACATACTGTTTTTTATACGCACAACGCAACGACATATGTTATTTTTTTTGTGTTTATGATATTTTGTTAGATACGAAGGTGACCTTCAATTTTTTTAAATAGAATGCTTTATTATTTCTTATGTCACATGAGAGCGCGTGTCTAGTCGAATTCATTCGTATACTGTGCAGTGACCCTCAAGGTCATGCAAGGTCAGAAACGAAAGAAGCATTTTGAAATACTTGCAAACACATTCGTATTAAATATTCAAAATGCTTCTTTCGTTTCCGAGCTTGCATGACTTTGAGGGTCGCTGTACAATATACGGATTTACATCTAACAAAATATCATAAACACAAAAAAATTACATATGTCGTTGCGTTACGTATAAAAAACAGTATGTACTACTTTTTCCTCTTTCATATTTTTCTAATAATTTGCAAGAGAAATGCTGGCCAGGAATAGATCCACACAACGTGCTCTTCAAATTTTCAATAAAGGGCCACCCCAAAAAAATTGCGAAATACAACTGTTAGTATTTCCTCTGCAATTCCGACCAATTGCATTTTTCACAAATCTTTTTCCACGTCATGTAATCAATTAATAATTGTACTAACTTTTCAAAAAAATCAAACTCTTTGTTATAACGTTTAAATTCCTTAACAACGTATTCGCCACCTATTGACACGACAAACTCTGACAAGTTCTAGTTAATAGCTTTTTAAATAAATACAGCATGTTATATTCTGCCTATGCCACGCCGGACCGGCAGCCAGAAAAATTTCGGAGAGCTTGGAATTTCTCCGGAGACCGGACCGGCTCTAGCATAGTCATCTCCTGAGGTGTAGAGAGGAATAAAAGATTCAGGGAACCCCTGGGGTTTGTCCGCGAACCCCTGGGGTTAGACACGATCCCCAGCGCTTGGCCTTTGTGCGAGCCTCACGAATTACGACCAGCCCACCGGACACCAAACTAAAGGGTCCAAAATGTCCGCGCGCCGGAGACGGAGCAAACTAACCAGTCCTTTACACTGCTTGGCGACCAAGGCAGCTGGAGTTTCTAGGCCCCTCGCGGAATATGCCCGGCAGTGGAGAGGAGATTTGTTTTTCGTAGATACTATGGTTTCCGTTTTCTCAGATCAAGGCTGTAATGCTGAATAATAATTCATCGTCACAACCTGCCGCGAACCAGGTTACATTAACCTCCAATAGCCAAGAACATGAGTGGCCGAATGCGGGAAACAAAATGCAGGCAAGTGAATTGTTGACACGGGTCCTTGCTAGCATTTCCGGGTACAAGAGTTGGAAGTAGAGGGGCAGTTCATTAACCGTCCCGGGTGAGGTTAGGTTTTTAGTGGGTATGGGTACGCCGAACATCCGCGGCCCGAGTCCCACACTACCCCCTTCTGGGGTGTGCGTAAAGTCATTTTCCCCCTCACTCTTTAAAAAAAAGGTCACATTAACCTCCAAGGTTTCAAACCTGCTGTACTTTTCCAAAATATTCTGCAATCGATTTCTCAGGTATTTGGAATCTGGTTTCTCAGGAGGTTCATGAATTTTAATTAATTCGGTAAGGAAATACTTATACGGACGAATCGAAGCGTATTGAACAGTAAAGTTCTTGGTATCGGCAGCTGATATTGATATTTGTCAAAATGAATGTCAGAATGAAAATATTAGTATCTTGATTACAATGGATGAATACTTCATGAATATTTCGGGGTGATCTTTTACTTGCATAACCAGAAATGTTTGCCTTGCTCCTATAAATTTCTGCCTTTTTCCTATGTTATTCAGTAGATTGGGACGAGAAGATGCGAGAAATCCAAGTTCCGATCCTGGAGGATAAATGGTTAAAAAATGATAAATGTTTAAAGTTAAGCGATTTCCAGTGTTTTACAGGTTAGCGCCGCCATGTTGTGTGTAGTGACGGCCGCGCGCTGCACAGTGGGAACTTTGGACCAAACTCGATTCAAAATCAAAGAACTTTCGGTAGAAATGAGGTAGAGCGATGGAATTATTTTTACATTATAGCTGAAACCTTGCAGAACATGGGGAAAATAGGGAGATTATTGTACGAACGTTTTTTAATGTTGAGAAAATTCGTTAAACATGTAGAATTTCAAGAAAATGTGGTTTCTCCAGTACCATACCGATTCGAATCTAAGAGTGATTGTTTGTCTCGGGAGCACCGCGTGTCGCGTGACCGAGCGTGACCATAATTTCCCGTTGTCGATCTCTTTTCCGTTCGCGGAAAAGGGAACGACGTGACAACATATATATGTCACCAGGAAGCAACCGTGGAACACGCACATAGATGTAAAATTTTATCTTTCAACAAGACAATGCACTTGTATCCAATGTAAAAACTTATTTATTATAAAAGTATAACAAACATTCCATTAAGAAAGTAGATTCATTTCAAAGCGTGTATGCGTCTGAAACAAATAGTGCTTTCTAACAGCATTATAGAGATATACAATACTACCTTGACTATAGTCAAGTTCATTTTACACGGAAAGCAATTTAAAAGTGTTGAGGAGTGAAGACAATGAAAACCCGTAAACAATGAAAAAGTGTATGAAACTGCTACCAAAAAGCAAATACAAGAAGATTTAAAGATTTGCAAACTGCACGTAAAAGAACATATTTAGTTGTGTATGTTATCGTGATCCCGAAATGAATAGGTACAACTTTAGAACTTGTTACTGGTCTTTATTTTCTACTGACGATGTGAACGGTTTCAAGCTCGGATGGCTTCTGACGCTAGCGTCGCTAGCAGTGTTGGGATTGTTGGGAACTGGTACTGGTACTGGAAAACTCGCGCATGCGCGACGATTCTAGCGTCACTGAAGTACAAATTCGGGTACCTAGGTCGCCCCGCATAGCTTCGAAGAATCTTTTTTTTCGATTTTCAAATATGAACGTTTAACATGTTTATTTTATATTAAAATTTGATGTGTGTATGTACATATAATATATAAATATATTCTAATTGTGGCCGGGAGGTTTCCCGGCAATAACAGTTCACCTCAACTTCCCCCACAAGCTTCGGACTGTAGAACGCACATACGTTCCTGGATTTGCCGCGCATGCGCGAGTTTTCCAGTACCAGTTCCCAATACTGGACGCTAGAGTCCTTAGGAATTAAAGGAAGGAAGGATGAGTTTGGAGTAGGCGAGTTGTGGGGGAGTTGTAGGGGAGGAAAAGTGAAAATAAGTAAAGAAGCAATGGATGGTCGCTGGTGAGGATGTCTGGTTTTCGTCAAGGACGGGTCAGGGGTAGAATAGGAGGACGGAAGGAGAGAGAAGGGACTAGAGAGAATGGTTGAGATTTACGAGCGGGGACAACCTTGAGTTTGGGAAATTACCATCGTCCGTACAAATCGGTCGACGATGGGACTCTCGCTATACTATTTTGTACATGTGGCACTCAGGCAGTGCTGCCAGATGGTTGTAAGATTGCAACCAGGTACTCTCCTCCTTTTCCCCTTCCACTATTCTATTCCATCGCTTTGGAATTGAGTGGGGCAAATGGGAGACACGTTGCGCGTGCGCGATGGGGACGCAACGATGACAGATGAGATGACATGACATTTCGCAGGTTTTAGGTTATTGCCGCGTATCGTATCGTACTCGTGTACATATACGTACTTAATGAAATAAATCATATGGTTCGTTCTAAATAGACATTGTAAACATTCTTTATTATAAATAAAATGAATTGTAACATGTGGGAGTTTCAGTCGTGAAGCGAAGTATGAATGCTTACTTTTATATGTACAATTGAAAAAATCTTGAAATCTGTATGTATGAGTTACATTCCAGTAAAATCAATAAATCATAATATATTTTAACACTGTGTTAATCCTCATACGCTTCTCAAAAATAGTTGCATAAAAGAGACTGGGATAATAAATTCACTCATTTTTCTTCTACACGATAAATTGACAAATTATGTTTTATTTGTAACGTTATATTTTAAAGAAATACAACTCACAACATAGACATAAAGGGATCAATAATTACATAGTATGTGAAATAAGTAAATGGGTGAATTTTACGCGGCAATAACCTAAAACCTGCGAAATGTCATGCCATTGTTGCGTCCCCATCGCGCACGCGCAACGTGTCTCCCATTTGCCTCACTCAATCCCCGTCGACACGCGCAACGTGTCACATATTACTCTGGTCATCAGAGAGGGGGTACCTCATATCGGCGTGATTCCCCTCATCTGGCAGCACTGCACTCAGGCCCTTATTGTAAGGAAGGCCCAGGCTAGAGCGGGTATAAGCTAGTAAAGGCATGCAATATCTGACAATGTACTGCTTATCGTGCATGCTTCTTCTTAACAACACTGGTAACACTGTCCGCAATCACTAAGTCGATCAATATGTACAGGTCGCCACACAAAACGTATAATAATCAAAATCAATAAATATATTCTTATACAGGTCTGCAGTTCTTACATCGAAAGTTCGAACTCTCTTTGTGCTCTATCACTTTATAATTAACTAGTTTTATGTTTCCTCAATGTGGATATCCTTCGGTAATGATTGTAAGAGCGCACAGCCAATTTCGCAATGATACTACTTATGTTTGAAATGATTAAAACGGCTACGATCGTCAGAAATATCACAATGTCCATATCGCAGCGCTGATACCATGGTTGATGAGCTAAATTTGAACGAAGACGAGGAGCACCTTTATGACGAATCACGTACTCCGTCCACCATACTAAATGCTCCACCATATCGTACGGATTATCATTCACGAGCTTTTTCAGTTCCACTATCCTCTGTTTATACCTGAAAAACAATGAATATAATTATACTTTCTTGCGAACCTTATCAGAAATTGGCGGACAATAGAATGTCTATTCTCGGTTCTGTATTGTGACATAGATCGTAACAGGGCAGTATTTTTTGTGGCTCGTCGACACGGCAGACGTCGAAAAATAGCGTATCCGTGAGACAATATACCAGTGCAATACTGAAACTTTTTTATTTTTTACTTACTTTTAATGAAATTTTACCAGTATATTTGTGACATTTTTCCGATTAAAATGATACCAAACAAGATGTTTATTCTACATGTGAAGCTTAATTTATTATTTAGCATAGTATATTTAACATATGCTATATAGCATCTCAAAAATATGTTCTCAAGGAATTAGATTAGAATTTGGCACATTAACGGAGCTACACCCCGTTGGAAGTAATTAAACGACTCATTTTAATCAGAAAAATGTAACAAATATCTTAAGAAAGGTTGTATACGAAGGAAATTGTGAAAATAGAAAAGTTAGCATCGCAATGGTAATTTAAACAATACAATAAGTTTTGAATTTTTCTGACCGTCGCACACTGGTCCACGCGCTCGATCTAGCTGTCCATTTGGTAAAAATGCAACTTGCCCAAATCGATGTTTATTGAATATACAGGGTGTCCCAAAATTCGTGAAAATCCCGAAAGGGGGTGGTCCCTGAGACCATTCTAAGAGACATTTTCCTTTGCACCAATGTCAACTGCGGCTTTGTTTAGGAGTTATTAACGAAAAACACGGACCAATCAGAGCGCGTCCTGGCCCGCCGCGCAGCGCCGCGCCGGCAAGCGAGTGTCGGTGGTACGCCGTGACATCGCAACGAACAAGAGTTTCTCGATAATGTGAATCCTCTCCGATTTCGATGAGCTTTGGATACGTTGTCCAGACCATGATTCTGAACAACATTTCTCTTTAGACTTTTTGGCGATCGGCTTTAGTTTACGAGATAATCGTAAAAAAAGAGAAGAAGCAGAAACTGATTGAATTAAAAACTCACGTATTCAGCCGTAGATCCATTTGCTGCTTCGAAATGTGTGTCACTGGGTCACTCGGTGACGAACTGCACAGATGTCTTCAGGTACACGGCAGTACCGAAAGCCAAGGGACGTACGGCCAGGTCGACGAACTGCACAGCCGGTGGTAGAAGGCCTAAGGGATGCGCGGTCAAGTCGACGATCCAGAATTTAACTTTCACTTTCGAATCGATAAATAATTCGTATGTTTATTTTACACAGATGCCTTGAAATTTTTCCACACTCACAATCACTGTTCACATTTGTCAACACATAGTTATGCACTAATAATAATTGCCATATCCCTTGTACTGCTGCACAAATCACAACAATCAGGTAATGCAATCACTAGACTGCGGATTTCATGCATTTGTAGCAAATATGAGTAGGTGCATTTTAATACAGTAGAGAGATTAAAATAATTTCAAAACACCAATGTATTATTTTCAAATTCTTAAAATGATCACAGTAAGAATCAAATATCTGTCTGGCTCCTGCCCCTTGTAATAGCGGCAGCCAACGTTCATTTTGCATAAAGACTCGCAGTCTAGTGATTAGTTTAAATATCACAGTCAAAAAAACAGCTAATACATAGCAACCGTTAGCTTTGAATTTACAAGTCTTTGGAGATGTTCTCTCTACCGCGGCTCGAACGACACTGATTTTCCGCAAGATTTTTCTAAAGAATTTAGGAAGGGCATTTAGAGTGTCGAAATTCGAAATGCACGCTGTAGCACGAGAACGACGGTACGGTTGGACGAAAAACAGGATACGAGAAGCACCGCTTTAAGACTTATGGCAATCACATGTTTAGGTTTTCCTGTAGATTGGTACGCAGAGTCGATGGGTAACCGTTCGAAAACGTCGTCTGTCCTTCTTTTAGAAAGTTTCTTAAGGAAGGTATAGGACAATAGGGATGCTACGCTGACCTGACATTTTTACCCCCTGCTGGGTAAAAGGACGGATGACGTTTTCGAACAGTTACCCATCGACTCTACGTACCAACCTGCAGGAAAAACTAAACATGTGTTTGCCACAAAGCTTACAGCGGTCCTTCTCGCATTCTGTTTTTCGTCTAACCGTCCCGTCGTTCTCGTGCTACAGCGTGCATTTCGAATTTCGACACTCTAAATGCCCTTCCTAAATTCTTTAGAAAAATCTTGAGGAAAATCAGTGTCGTTCGAGCCGCGGTAGAGAGAACATCTCCAAAGACTTGTCAATTCAAAGCTAACGGTTGCTATTAGCTGTGTTTTTGATAGTGATATTTAAACTAATCACTAGACTGCGAATCTTTATGCAAAATGAATGTTGGCTGCCGCTATTACAAGGGACAGGGGAGCCAGACAGATATTTGATTCTTACTGTGATCATTTTAAGAAGTTGAAAATAATACTATGGTGCTTTGAAATTATTTTAATCTCTCTACTGTATTAAAATGCACCTACTCATATTTGCTACAAATGCATGAAATCCGCAGTCTAGTGATTGCATTACCTGATTGTTGTGATTTGTGCAGCAGTACAAGGGATATGGCAATTATTATTAGTGCATAACTATGTGTTGACAAATGTGAACAGTGATTGTGAGTGTGGAAAAATTTCAAGGCATCTGTGTAAAATAAACATACGAATTATTTATCGATTCGAAAGTGAAAGTTAAATTCTGGATCGTCGACTTGACCGCGCATCCCTTAGGCCTTCTACCACCGGCTGTGCAGCTCGTCGACCTGGCCGTACGTCCCTTGGCTTTCGGTACTGCCGTGTACCTGAAGACATCTGTGCAGTTCGTCACCGAGTGACCCAGTGACACACATTTCGAAGCAGCAAATGGATTTACGGCTGAATACGTGAGTTTTTAATTCAATCAGTTTCTGCTTCTTCTCTTTTTTTACGATTATCTCGTAAACTAAAGCCGATTGCCAAAAAGTCTAAAGAGAAATGTTGTTCAAAATCATGGTCTTGACAACGTATCCAAAGCGCATCGAAATCGGAGAGGAGATAGTTCAGATAGTACATCGATCGATTTACAATTACAAGTTACTTATCTCGTAAACTAAAGCCGATCGCCAAAAAGTCTAAAGAGAAATGTTGTTCAGAATCATGGTCTTGACAACATATCCAAAGCTCATCAAAATCGGAGAGGGTTCACATTATCGAGAAACTCTTGTTCGTTGCGATGTCGCGGCGTACCACCGACACTCGCTTGCCGGCGCGGCGTGGCGCGTCGGGCCAGGGCGCGCTCTGATTGGTCCGTGTTTTTCGTTAATAACTCCTAAACTAAGCCGCAGTTGACATTGGTGCAAAGGAAAATGTTTCTTAGAATGGTCTCAGGAACCACCCCCTTTCGGGATTTTCACGAATTTTGGGACACCCTGTATATTGCTTCGTAAATGTCCATGACATTCGAAAACGATGAAATTAATTAGATTTATTAAAAATTGTAATTAGAACAAGCATTTAAAAATCAACATTTTATGAATCCTATTTGCCACCGGAAAAATTACCTCTTTTCTTATTGATATCCTGGAGAATCTATTTAATATTATGTGTCCATTTTTGTTGAAAATGAATAGTATTTGTCTATATCTAGAGTACTAATCTTTACTAATATAGAGTACTATATCTTTTGTACTAAGATTTAATATTTATAATTTAGTGAGATAACAAAGTTCAATAAACTAAAGAGAATCTTCAAAGTTTTCAATCTTTGTTAAAGGATATCTTTCGAGTCCCTCATCGTCCCCCATTGTATCAAAGTGCATTATTATCAGCGTTCTTTGCTGTATGAAATCATGCAAGAATCACATCCCCTTCGGCCCCGGTACACAAGTTATTATTGTTTAAAGAGTATGTGTCGCCTGAATTACGGCCGAACCTCTGGCATTTTGATGATGCAGTCGAACAATTAATATTGAAAAATGTTGAAGAAGAAAGTGATGACTATATAACGATTTGTCAATATAATATAATATAATGTCAATTGTTATTGTTGTTTATACAATAAAAATTATATTTTTGTTTTTTATAATTAGTATTATGTTTTCCGCACAGTCTTAAATAAAAAATTTTTAATTACGTTCATAAAATCCATAACTTCAAAAATGATTGATTATTGTGTTCATTTAAAACTTGAACAAAAAAAAATGTTTTTTAACAAAACTTAATCAACATTCAGCAGTTTACAAATTTCACAATCCAAAAAATTAAAAAAGAAATTTTTAATCCATAAATAGTTAGTCACCTCGAATTTTTAAAAGCCAATATGTATTTTTGACTTCATAATATTGTAGCTGATATCAAAACGAATCCAACGACCTAAATTACTATGTATACCTTCAAACTTTCAAATAGTGCTAATATATTAATGATCAGCCAGATAGAGCGCGTGGATCGCTCGATCGCTGTTTCTCTTTCTTTCTCACTCGTTATTCTCTTCTATGCAGTGTCGCCAGACTGAGAAAATCGAGAGGAATTAAGTATTTAGAGGAATTAAGAATTAACCCCCTCTCTCATGACCAGTCCAGTCTACGGCACGGGCACCGTGGTCTATGACAGGCTCAATTGAGGCAAAACTGTCCCCACCGTAGCGCCCACTGTCCCCCACCAGCATCCGTCGTTACTATTGCTGTGAGCTGACGAGAAGATCCCTGGCAGGAATGCGGCGACGTAGGCAAGAATGCGCACTTATTTTCCTATCTCTATCTCTATCTCTATCTCTATATATAATAAAATCGTGTCTGTCTGTATGTTTGTAACGGCAACACTTGAGAACGGCTCAACGTAGAAAGCTGGGGTTTGGACCGTTAAACGCGGCGTTTCTTCGGGAAGGTTTAGGAACAAACCGCATTCAAAAAAGTCTATTGGTTCAAAAGTTGTGACGTCATTAGTGAAAAAAGTCAACTTTTTCGCTCTCTTTTCGGCACATTTCTGCTTATAACTTTTGATCGAATGGACTTTTTCGAATGCTCTTTGCTCTTCAACCTTCCCGTGGCAAAGCCGCGTTTAACGGTCCAAACCCCAGCTTTCTACGTTGAGCCGTTCTCAAGTGATGCCGTTACAAACATACAGACAGACACGATTTTATTATCTTTTCGGCACATTTCTGCTTATAACTTTTGATCGAATGGACTTTTTCGAATGCGGTTTGCTCTAAAACCTTCCAGAGAGAGAGAGAGAGAGAGAGAGAGAGAGAGAGAGACCACGCGGCGCCAGCTACCGCGGCCACCACCAGATGGCCGAGTTTCTCGCAAGCAAAGTGTTGCATTGGGTGGTATTAATATGGGTAGCTTGGAAGATTAAAAACAAATTTTCTTCTGCGCATTTCGTGAAGAAAAGTCTGCCTTTTTGGAATACCGCTTTGCTTATTGACTGTGTTCAACTGCATTCAATATTTAATTTTTATTTCTTACCCCTTTTTGCCCCTTTTACTTCTTTT
Source organism: Lasioglossum baleicum (assembly GCF_051020765.1). Lineage (NCBI taxonomy): Eukaryota > Metazoa > Arthropoda > Insecta > Hymenoptera > Halictidae > Lasioglossum > Lasioglossum baleicum. Next base: position 2,284,983 of record NC_134930.1, read on the forward strand.
ACCCTTATTACCCTTTTTAACCCTTTTCTACCCTTGTTTCCCTTTCTACTCATTCTACCCCTTCTTTACCTCTTTTTTATCTCTTTTTTATTTCTTTATTACATCTTTTATCCGTTTTTATCTTTAATCGTTTGCACTATGCCATCTCGCAAGCGACCGAATCTTGGAAGGAGATCGCACAATGCCGCTAAAGTCAGGTGTGTTCGAGAAAACGAGACCGATCTCGAACGTCAACAACGCCGGAGAGATACGAGAGAAATACAATCTACTCTCAGGTTCCGAGAATCAGAAACTCAACGTAACGAACGCATGCCATCTCGCAAGCGACCGAATCTTGGAAGGAGATCGCACAATGCCGCTAAAGTCCAGGTGTGTTCGAGAAAACGAGACCGATCTCGAACGTCAACAACGCCGGAGAGATACGAGAGAAATACAATCTACTCCAGAGATGGGCAGTATCTAAATACAAAATTATTCAAATACGTTCTAGATACAAATAACCTGTATCTTTCGCCTTGTATTCGAAGTCGATTGCAGCGCCACAATGTATCTGTAACTTCATCTGTCGAGCGCTGCGGTTTGGAGAGTTTATTCATCTGTCTCTCCGACGATTTTCTGGTTATCTTCGACTTGTATTTGAGAGTCGAATACAGCGCCACGATGTATCTTACGGTTGTATCTGTCGTTAACTTGCTTGCAGAGTTATCCGTCAGATTTTATTTGAAGAAATAGATTCGTAATCATATGGATTATTTGAATCCCCAGATGTCGCGCGAGATTTATCCGTCATCTTGTATTCGTTATTTGAAGCTCGATTTAGCCAGACGATTTATTTGACGCTTGTATTTGTGACGAGTAACTGGAAGAGATGAAAATCACATGTATCTTTATTTGATATCTTTATTTGATTTCAAATACACTGAGATCTTGATGCGACGTTGCCACGTCGTAATACATATGTAATGTAATACGAGGAACGTATTTACATTTACAGTGACTTTCATTATTATTCCATATTCGGATACTCTAATAAGGACTATAACAATTGTTTAAACAAATACATTTGTATTATTTAAACGATTGGTTAAACAAACAATTTTTATTATTTAAACACATGTTTAAACAAATAGAGTTTCATTATTTGGACGATTGTTTAAACAAGTACATTTGTATTATTTAAACGATTGTTTAATCAAACAAATTTTTATTATTTAAACACATGTTTAAACAAATAGAGTCTCATTATTTGGACGATTGTTTAAACAAGTACATTTGTATTATTTAAACGATTGTTTAATCAAACAAATTTTTATTATTTAAACACATGTTCAAACAAATAGATTTTCATTATTTGGACGATTGTTTAAACAAATACATTTTATTATTTAAACAGATGTTTAAACAAATAACTGTTTATTATTTAAGCAATTGTTTAAACAAATAAATTTTTATTAAAAAAATATATATAAATATTTATATTTTTTTATTTTGTACATATATATATATATGTATATATATATATATATATATATATATTTATAACAATATATTAATTTATGTATATATCGGGGACCGTACAAATAAGCTTACGCGACAGGTGAGCGACCGTCGCGTTGCATCGCCGTGGGTTTACGTCAGTTTACGTGTAGTGAAGTTAGTTTAGCACATGCTTGTGCACGTGTTTGTAATAGAGTATTCCAATTAATAAAAAGCGTGTGTAAGTGATTCGGTAACTTCAGCCACCTGTCACGCGATTGTGTTGGTGAAATTTGTCACTGTCACAGGTAAGTTTTTATTTTATTGATATGATATATAATTTCCATTATTTGTAACAATATGTTGACATTTTCAGGTAACCTGTCAATTCCTGATTTCCGATGACTTGGTATTGTGTTGGTGAAACTTGTCACTGTCATTTCAGGTAAGTTTTTATTTTATATTTATTTTCTCAGACATTGAAACATTACTGACAAAAGGAAAATTAAAAAATATTATTAGGTTGGAGAGAAAATTCTAGCGTATTTTAACTTTAACACTAATCCTACCAACAGCGGTCAAGATGACCAGTTCCAGATTTTTTATTTTACAATTAGAAAGATAATAATACTGATTTCATAAGAAACAATTGTATAGATATCTGTAGTAGTGCACATTTTACAATAGGAGCCATACAAAGTCTAAATAAAATCAATCTTATCATTTTTATAAGGGAACATGTGTGTACCAGTTACTTTTGAGGCTCGGTAGGTTTAGCGTTAAAGAAAACATTTGATTCAATTTATAAAAATACATGTTTAATATTATTCAATTATATAATTTTCATTATTTGTTACAATATGTTGTCATTTCTCAGATAACCTGTCAATTCCTGTTTTCCCATGACTCGCTAGTTAACATGTGTTTTGATTTACAAGCAAAATTACCTGTTTATTTAAAATACGACATAGCTTTCCCTCCAACCTAATATATTCATGCTAAAAATCTTCCCGTTTATTGGACAATGCTTTTCACCAAGAAATTCTAATTTTTAGATGCAGCGAAGATATCCAAAACATCAGTTCATCAGAAAGAAAATAGTATTTCCATACAGATGTGACTTACATTAGCGGAGGACCATGGAAAAAAACAAAACAGTTTCAAATTATTAACACAAATAAGTAGAAATGATTTATACACCCAGCACAAATTATAATAAAAACATATCATTAATAACATATTATTCCTTTCTTTTAACAACTCCTTGCGTTATTTATTAAATTATTAATAATTTAGTATAAATTGTATAAATTTATGCACAAATGTAAAATTTATGTATTCAAACGAATAAAAATTATTAATAAAAATAAATAGAGATAATTTATACACCCTGCAAAAATTATAATAGAATCTACAATTATCGTGTTATTTAACGAGCAAAAATTGTTTTAAAAATTACTGACAAATATAAACTGAATTACTTTATTAATAACATATTATTTCTTTCTTTTACCAATTCCTTCCCTTACTTATGACTTGTATGTATTTAGTTAAATGCATCTATATGGTGTGAGGTACAAAATTAAATATTGACAATACTTCACAACTTTTACAATATTTCGTACATAACCGTGGTAACGTTTAACCTTCAAAAATAAGAAATTTTAGGAGCCTACAAGCTCCCCTTGTTCTATGAGCTCCACAGTTTTTAAACCGATCATTTGTACATTTAGTGTTACGATTTGGCAACGTCGCATCAAGATGTATTTGAAATCAAATACAAATTACGATTAAAGATACATGTGATTTCATCTCTGAGAAATACTCGTCACGAATAAAAAAATTGAATAAAGTATCTTGCTACGTCGAGCTTCAAATACATCTGAAGGTTAAGATGAAATCGTCCCATTGAAATCTCACAGATACATTTCCAATAGCCAAAATCTGACGGATACAACCGCAAGATACACGGTGGCGCTGCTTCGACTCTCAAATAACTGTGAAAGATACACTGAAAATTCTCACGCTGTATCTTACGGATAGTGCCTCTTGAATAACTTCTCGCCGCTAGAGGCGTTGAATACGCATACGCAGTTACTTCGAGCTCAGATAACCTACAGATGTCAAATGAAATTTTTTGGAGAGTATCTTACAGATACACTGTGTCGAATATGTATTTCAGGAAAATAACTACAGATAAAAGATAACTTTCATTTATCTTTTATTTGAAAATTTTAGATACATTTTTGCCCATCTCTGATCTACTCTCAGGTTCCGAGAATCAGAAACTCAACGTAACGAACGCTTAGCTTCTAATAGAGCTCGACTTTCAAGATCGCGAGCTACTGAATCGGAGGCTGAGCGTGAGCTACGTTTCACCTCTGATAGAGCGCGGCATTCGGCTTCACGGAGTAGAGAAAGTTCTACACAAAGGGAAGTTCGTCTGGAGTTAGACCGCCTCAGACATACGACTCGAAGAAGTGATGAGGCAGTGTTGGTGCAAGAAAGAAGACCAAATGAAGGACTCCAATCTGGTCTATTGGGCGCTGGACAACAACCGGAGGGACTTGCTCTGCTGCCGTGGATAAGAAAAGACATGGGTGGATTTCAATATAATCCATTAATTAATTATCACGTGGAGTCTGATATTGGACGAATGGAACGCGTGTGTGTCTTTTGCAATGCTTTGAAGTGGAAGGGAGAGACTGTTGGAATGTGTTGTAGTTCTGGCAAGGTCAGATTGCCCCTAATTCAGTCGCCTCCAGAGCCACTTAATTCTTTATTGACCGGTGATAGGCCTGAATCGCGTCATTTCTTCAAAAAAGTACATTCATATAACTCTGCATTTCAAATGACCTCATTTGGAGCAAATGTTATATCCGAGGGTAACTTCATGCCTACTTTTAAAGTCCAAGGGCAAGTTTATCATTTAATCGGCTCCCTCTTGCCTTCCGAAAATGAAATTCAACCGAAATTTCTGCAATTGTACTTCATTGCAGATTATCTCTCTCAGGCTGAGCAACGAGCAGGTAATTTTACCAATATGAACATTGCCTTGCTCAGGGAACTTCAAGAAATGCTACACAACAGCAATTCTTATGTTCAGAGTTTTAAGTCCGCCGTTGATACCCTCCCTGCCGAAGCAATTCCGGATTTGCAATTAGTTATTCAAGCTGATAGACGTCCTCGGGGGGAACACACGGGTCGGTATAACGAACCCACTACTAACGAGGTAGCGGTGTTGCTGGTCAACCAGGAGTGTAGCTGTCGTGATATTATCATCAGTGGCAGGGGTGGTGAGCTGAGGAGAATATCAGAGACCCACCGCTCCTATGACGCTCTCCAGTACCCTCTTATGTTTGCCAGAGGGGAGGACGGCTACAACTTCTTGATTTTCCAAGTTGACCCCACCACTGGCGAGGAAAACGACCGCAAGAAAACATCGGCCCTCCAATTTTATGCGTATAGGATGATGATCCGTCAAAATGAGTTTAATCCCCTAATCTATTATAGGCAACTCACTAATCAGTTTTGGGTAGATATGTATGCCAAGATAGAGACCGAGCGACTGACGTATCTTAGAACTAATCAGACAAGACTGAGGATGGAAAGTTATATTCACCTCCGAGATGCCTTGGGCACGGATGAGGACCCGCAAAATATGGGCCAGTTGGTAATCTTGCCTTCTACCTTCACAGGAGGCCCTAGGTACATGCACCAACGTACCCAGGACGCCTTCTGCTACGTGCGCAAATACGGGAGACCTGATCTATTTATTACTTTTACTACCAATCCACGGTGGGGTGAAATAGTAAGGGAACTTCTGCCAGGTCAAGGCCCCCAAGATCGACATGATGTAGTATCTCGGGTCTTTAACCTGAAACTCAAAGTCCTGATTAATTTACTAACAAAAAATCAGTTATTTGGAGCTGCTTCCTGCTACATGTACTCGGTTGAGTGGCAGAAGAGAGGCCTCCCCCATGCCCACATTCTTCTCTGGCTGAGAGAAAAGATCAGGCCAGCTCAGATCGATGACGTGATCCGAGCTGAGTTTCCCGACCCTGCACAGGACCCAGAACTCTACAGTGTTGTTAAAAACCACATGGTTCATGGGCCCTGTGGTTTTCTCAACTTGCTGTCACCGTGTATGAGAGAAGGTCGGTGTAGCAAGAAGTACCACAGAGCATTCGTGAGGGAAACCATCACTGGAGATGATGGCTATCCTACCTACAAGCGAAGGTCTCCCGCTCAGGGCGGGTTTACTGCGACACTTAGGTACGGTGGCCGTGATATTATCGTAGACAATTCCTGGGTAGTTCCCTATTCCCCTGTCCTTTCGAGAACTTTAAAAGCCCATATTAATGTAGAGTTTTGTAGCAGCGTCCAGTCCATAAAATACATTTGCAAATATGTGAACAAAGGTAGTGACCAGGCTACCTTTGGTGTTAGGAACAATAGGGACGAGATCACGACTTATCAGAGCGGAAGATACATTAGCACCTCCGAGGCTGTGTGGCGTATTCTCTCATTTCACATCCACGAGAGATTTCCTCCAGTGATCCGCTTGGATATTCACTTGGAGAATGGCCAGAGGGTTTACTTCCAGCCTGAAAACCTTCAGGAAAGGCTGGAAAACCCTAAAAACACCACATTGCTGGCCTTCTTTAAGTTGTGTACAAAGGACGCCTTTGCCAGTACACTCCTGTACGAGGAAGTTCCTTCGTACTACACTTTCAACCGACAAAGAGGAGAGTTCTGTCGTAGAAAGCAGGGCACACCCGTGGAAGGACATCCAGGAGTAAAGAAAGAGCATGTTATTGGGCGAGTTTTCACCATCCACCCCAATAACACAGAGTGTATCCACCTTAGGATGCTATTGTACAATATCCGAGGCCCCACTTCATTCGCCAGCCTAAAGACAATTAATGGCGTGGTCCAGCCAACCTATCAGGCTGCCTGTCGAAGTCTAGGCCTGTTAGAGGATGATGAGCAATGGCATCAAACTCTGACAGAGGCAGCAGTCTCTGATAGCCCCAGAAAGCTGAGAGAACTGTTTGCCATCATTTTAATTTTCTGTAGTCCCTCAGACCCTCTTGAACTCTGGCACCAATTTAAAAGAAGTCTCTGTGAGGATGTGTTTAGGGACTGGCGAAGGAGGTCTATAGACACGTCTTCCCATGATGTTGAGGAACAGTGCTATGATAGGGGCTTAGCACTGTTAGAAGAGGCTGTCCAATCCAATGGAGGCCAGCCTCTCTCTCATTACTCCATGCCATCTCCTCAAAATTTAAGTATCGAACCAAACCTTCAATACTATAGAGAGGCCAACCACGACCCTGTAGAACTGGCAAGTGACCTGACCCGTGAAAACCAACTCACTGTCGACCAGAAAACAATATTCAATTTTGTTTGTGATAGTGTAGATAATTCTCGCGGCAAAATAATTTTCCTGGATGCTCCAGGAGGTACCGGGAAATCATTTTTGATTCGTGTCCTCCTGGCTAAAGTTAGGAGTTCAGGAAAGATAGCGTTAGCTGTAGCATCCTCTGGGATTGCAGCTACTCTACTTCCTGGAGGTCGGACAGCCCACTCGACTTTTAAAATCCCTATAGACTTAGATAGGAGCGAGACCCCAATCTGTAATATCTCCAGAAACAGTGACCTGGCTAAAGTGATTCAAGACTGCCATCTAATTGTCTGGGACGAGTGTACCATGGCCAATAAGAAGGCAATCGAGGCTGTGGACCGCACTATTAGGGACATTAGATCTACGAATACTGTCATGGGAAGTATCACCACTTTGTTTTCTGGAGATTTCCGACAAATCTTGCCAGTCGTTTACCGAGGTACCCGCGCCGACGAAGTTAATGCATGTTTGAAACAGTCCACCCTTTGGCCTGCCATCGAAAAAGTAACTCTCACCACCAACATGAGAGTTCAACTTGGCGGCAGCGAGGAGAGTGCCAGCTTCTCTTCTCTCCTACTCAGAATAGGAGATGGCACTATCGGCAGCGATGACAATGTGACACTGTCACCCCAGCTCTGTAATGTTGTGTCAACAATTGAAGACCTGATCTCCCGAGTGTACCCTGATGCTGCTAACATATCTAATCAGTCTGAGCAGTGGCTCTGTAACAGAGCCATCCTAACACTAACAAATGATCAGGCCACCTCGATCAACTCGGCAGTGCTCGATGTTTGAAGCTGAAGAAATGCACTACAGGTCTTTGAAGAGTACAGTAACTGCAGATGAGTCTGTTCAATACCCTACAGAGTTCCTAGAGTCAATAGCTGTTCCCGGGCTTCCCGCTTATATTCTTAAAGTTAAAATTGGTGTCCCTGTAATGTTGATGAGGAACTTGAACCCCCCCCCCAAGCTTTGTACCGGCACGAGATTGTTAATTAAGGCCCTTCACCGCCATGTCATTCATGCTATGATCCTGACAGATAGTGGCAAGGGTGAAATGGTCTTTATTCCTAGGATCCCAATCATCCCAACCAACTTCCCCTTTCAATTTAAAAGAATTCAGTTTCCGATTAGCGTTATGCTTCGCAATGACCATTAATAAAGCTCAGGGACAGACGTTGCAGATTGCCGGGATAGATCTTAGGTCGGATTGTTTCTCTCACGGACAATTTTACGTCGCCTGTTCTCGAGTTAGCAGCCCTTCTCACCTATTCATTTGCACTTCCAATAGGACCGTCAAGAATGTCGTGTATCAAGAAGCATTGCAGTAGGTTAAGGCTTTAATTAAATTTTATGACATGTATATCAACCTTTCAAACTATTACTTTCATAAGATCGTGTCTGTCTGTATGTTTGTAAAAGGATCAATTGAGGACGACTAAACATAGAAAGCTAAAACCGTGTTTGTCTGTCTGTTTGTGACGGCATAAATCGAGAACGGTTAAACGAAGAAAGCTGGGGTTTGAACCAGACGTTTATGAGAAATCAGCATACGAAAAAGTCCATTCCTTCAAAAGTTTTGACGACTTTTTCCACTGGACAACTACAACGCTAACTACTTACTTCAAGTTATGTGAATGTGGCACGTTTGCGAAAACACTGATGTATTGTCACGTTAACCTTTTTCCGGCGAGCTGTTAGACCCGCGGAAGCCGGTTACCTTCGGGCCTTGCAGGCGCTGAGACCAGGCCGCGTGCAAGCCGAGTGCACGCGGTCCGCCCGAGACAATACGAGACTCGAAGATTCGACGATTTCCTCACGAAAGCTAAAGGTTCGGGCGCCAGGCACCGCTAGGATGCCACACGAAACGCAAAACTCTGCTCGAGCTCGGAGACGCCGAGGTCGAGAGCCGAATCTTCGAGATACGCGGATCGAAAATGACGTCGCGACTAGGCCAGATGGTTCGAACACGGGGTGACTAGGACAGCCCTCTCGGCAGGACGGATCTCACAGGGAATCGAATAATTCGACTACGATATGGTCTCGAGCTATTTATTGTAGCAGTCGTTGATTTACAAAATCAGCGGCCACGTGGCCGCGACCCGAGAGCCCGCGCTCTTCATACAAGATAGCGAAAAGATGGCCGTTCGCTGCGCGGTTGTCCTACCGATTTCGCTCGCAACGATACCGCTGACAATTATCGTCGTTTCGTTCGCAACGAACTTCGGAAACGCGAGGCGCAGATGACCGGCGAACTGCGAGACTGCCGCGATGACTTCCGCACGTGAATCGCCCCGACGCGTACGTTATCGATTACGCGATCGACGCCGACGGACAGAACACGCGTTTCGACAGGAGACACAGGATTCGAGAAACGCGAAGATACCGAATTGAATTACTCTCACGAACGCGACTCCTCGGAAGACACTCTTCCGCACGCAATTTACAGAGGAAAACTCTCCCGAAATATTCCCGAACAATCTCAAAGCATTCCGAGAGGAATGCGAGCGAATTATCGAGGACGGAACGGGAAGCGTTCGTCCTCGCACGACGAAGGTCGAGCCGGCGCGCAACGAAAATACCGAAGGGATCACAAGTGCGACTTACCGCTTCTCGTGGCGTTATTGTTCCGTTTTCCGGAGGATAAACGGCTCCCGATAGAGCTGGGCTCGATGGAACTTCGCAGACGCCACGTAATCCTCTCAACGGGACACTTGGTTCGAAACTTCCGATTTCGCGGCGCGGTTACAATGTCCGAAATACGTCTCAACGTTGTGATAGCCAGCGCGACAGTGATCCATCGATTTTCGGCCGCCTAGCGGATCGAACTCGGCTCCCCCCACTCGACCGTTTTCCCGAATTGCTTATGGCGTGTTTCCACGGCGTGACTCGGCGGCACAGGAGCGTTCCCTCTTCGCGCCCTAGGGCCCCGGGCAATCACGAAATTGGTCAAGGAGCCTATCGCTCGACTTGACCAGCGGAGGGGCTTCCTCTTCTTGGCTACGAGGCACCGACCCCGGGGCAGCTCTCCCTTAATGGGGCGAGACGGCGTCAGGGTGTTCCGTTGGTCCGTATCGGACGAGATGTTCGAAGGCTGCTGTCCTGGCGGCGCCTCCGGTTTGCTTGCCGAGTGTCCTCGCACCAAGCTCTAATTTCTCGAAACGGCCATTCGCTTTTCCGTCGGGCGCTTCCTGGCCTTGGGGCGATTGTTCATTTCCCGTGACAATTCGGACGGTCGGTGGTTCCTTCAGCGCGTTCCATATACGGTCCTGAAACTTGCCGTTCTCGGCACGCGCGACAGATGTCATTAGGAGGTCCTCGATAATATCGGGATCTCTTAAAGGAGCGCTCTCGAATCCTGTCTCGGTACGTGTCCCGTTAGAGGGCGGTCCGGTCCTTTATCGCTCTCGAAAATATGCACGGAACAAACGGAGAAGGGACGTCGCAAACGTTGCAACGTCACAACTCCCCCCCCCCTTAAAATGGACCGGACCGACACGGTTTCGTCGCCCCCGTGATCCGCGGCTCGACAGGTGAGAGAGCGTTCCTCCTCAAGAGATGTCTTTTACAACACGGAGCCTTCACCACGAAGCGACAACCACTCCCTATGGATACCCTACAACAAACGCAGACAAAACAGACGAACGACAATCCTTGATGGCGACGCCGGAACTTCGGCCGAGCTGCAACCGTCGGTCGACCTGTGGAGGGGTTAGGTGTCTTGAAAGAAAATTTTTCACGCTAATTATTCCTTGTAAGGGAGAACGAAGTTATTTATTTCTGTTCCCTCGGTATCTCCTCACGAGAGGACTACACGTCTGCTACCCGTCTCCCGGGAGCGCTGCTGTTGGCGCTCGTCTTCGCCTCGCGACCGGCGTTACTGCGGCTGCACCCCTTTGTTAGTCGTCTTCCTCCCCTCTTCTTGGGATTTCAGCCACGAACGGCTGCACACCGGACACGTGCGCACGGAGCAGTCAGGCCTGCCGCAGCGGAAACAGTGGGTGCGGGTGTTGCGGGGGCATCTGCGTCGGTCGTGACCGTATTCCCCACAATTCCAGCACGCGTCTGGATCTTTTGGTCTTACCGATCCACGGCCGGTCCACCTCTCAAACTGGCCCCAGCTGGCCGTTCTCTCCTGCCTCGTCTTGTCCACCGTGTAGGTGGTTTTTGCTGGGGCAGCTGGGTGCACTGTTACCCGCTTCGGTAGCGGAGCTTGCTCCACGGTTGACGCGTGCTGGTTTGGGGTGCCTTCCTGTTCCCCCTGCGGCGGCCCGAATTCCCCCTCCGGGGCCTTTCCTTCTCCCACCGCTGGTACCTTCTCGGTCGTTGGTTCTTCGGACCCAAGCTCCTGCTCCTGCCGCGGCGGTATGAGGTCCATCACCGGTGCGGTCTTACGGATCTCCGGTGGCGACCGAGGTGGCGTCTGGTCTTCTCGCGGCGTCAATATGGCTGCGACGTGTCCTCTCACCGAGAGGGGCTCCTCCCCGTCCTCCTGTTCCGGTTCCTCGTCCGGCGGTATGCGCAGGTAGTTGGCCAATATCCGCGCGGCCAGGGTGATGCGTTTCAGGTGTTTACGCATCTCCTCACATTGACGTAGGGCCTTTCCTTGCCCTTCCTCGGGTCTCATGAGGCGGATCGCCTGCTTCAGGTGGACTGCTTCCTCCCTCAGTTCGTCCAACTCCTCCCCGAGTTGGCCCTTCGCTGCCCGAACTTCGCTCGGTTCTCCCTGGTACGACATCTGGAAAAGATTCGGGACCTGGGGGGTTACCGTTTGGCTCGTTGTCGTGCGGCGGAGTGTACGGCTTTAGATCAGATACGTGTGATTTCCCGGCGTCCCTCCCTTCCGGGCTGCTTAGTCGATAAACGACCGACGACAGTACTTTCGCGACTCGGAAAGGGCCGCTGAACTTTGGGCATAATTTGGCCGCGATGTTCTGCGCGGCGGACGAGAGAACGCGCTGTCGACGAAGGACGAGGTCTCCCTCCACGAAACGGATGTCTTTTCGGTGCAGGTTGTAATTCTTTGCCTGCGTCTCGTACGCTCGCTCTAAGTTTTCGGTGACCCAGTGGCGTAATGTGGCCAGGTGCGACATACGCTCTGACCATCCCTCGATAGGCGCTACCTCCAGGTCAACCGGCGATTCCTCGCTCTCGCGAATGCATGACGCTGGTTTCGGTTCGCGTCCGAAATTCAAGAACGCGGGCGAAGCTTGCAGCACTGAGTGGTACGCGGTGTTATACGCGAATCGAAATTTCGCTAAGTGCGCGTCCCACGTACGGTGGTCTTTCTCGATGTAGGATACTATCATCGTTTTTAGTATCCGGTTCACCCTCTCGACAGGATTCGCCTGGGGGTGATACGGGGGTGTCGTCGTGATCGCGATCCCGTAAGTTCGTGCGAGTTCGTGAATCGCTTTATTCACGAATTCGGTACCGTTATCTGTGAGCAATACCTCGGGCGTCCCCCAACGTGAGAAGACAAGGTCTTCCAGCGCGTCCGAAATCTTGGCCCCGGTGGCCTTCCGCAGGGGGCAACACTCGACCCATTTCGTAAAAAGATCTTGAATTACGAGCAGATACGAAAACCCTGCACGACTCGGGGGAAGCGGGCCCATAATATCGGTTGCGATAACCATCCACGGCGCGCCGATACGACGCCTTCCCATGAGCCCAGAAGGGAGTGATTGCTCGACCTTCGTTAACTGACACGTGGGGCAGCGTCGCACGTATTCTACGACCGTGCGAAACATTCCCGGCCAATAGTACCGGGTCGCTATTCGATGGTAGGTTTTCTCAACCCCCAAATGACCCGCTTGCACCTCGTCGTGGCTTTCCCTCAAAATTTCAGTTCTTTTCTCGGCCGGTACGACGAGTTTCCACTCGTCTAAATCACCGCCGAGAATTTCGGAGATTAACGGGTCGGTACGACGATGGAAAAGTTGCCCCTCGCGAATGGACCAGTCGGGGTGGCGCTCTGGGCCCTTTTCTACTTCTCGATATTTCTGATCGAACCACTCGAGTTTCGTCACGGCCGCGGTCACTAATTCGACCCCCCCTTCCCCCGGTTCGACTCCCTCGTACATGCGTGATAACGCGTCCGGTACGCGATTGAGCGCTCCTTTTCGATACTTAATCTCGAAATCGTACTCTAATAATTGGAGCGCCCACCGCGCGAGCCGACCGGAGGGGTTCGACAATTTTCTTAACCACCGTAAACTATTGTGGTCGGTCACGATCGTAAAGTGGTATCCTTCGAGATACGCTCTGTATTTCTCTACGGCCCACACTATCGCGAGGCATTCTAGTTCGGTCGCGGAATATTTTCGTTCAGCCGCGCTAAGCGACCGACTCGCGAACGCGATAACCCTTTCGGTTCCCTCGATCTCTTGTACAAGCACGGCTCCCAGTCCTACCATGCTCGCGTCAGTCTGCAAGGTGAAGGGCACCTCGAAATGTGGGCAGGCCAGGGTTGGGGCGGTCGCGACTAACGTTCGTAATTTTTCGAAAGCGGATTGCTGTTCACGCTCCCACTTCCACTTCGCGTCCTTCCGCAAAAGGATGTTCAGCGGATCCGCGACTGTGGCGAAGTCCGGGATGAACCTTCGATACCACGAGGCCATCCCAAGAAATCGCCGCAGTTGTTTTACGTTCCGCGGAACCGGAAACGATATTACCGGCGCGACTTTATCGGAATCGACCTTTAACCCTTCCTGGCTGACCACAAATCCGAGGTACCGAACTTCCTCCTTACAGAATTCGCATTTATCCGGGTTCACGAGTAATCCCGCCGATTTTATGCGATCTAAAACCCGTTGGAGCCACTCGAGATGGCCTTCGAACGTGGGTGTCGCGATGATGACGTCATCTAAATACACGAACACGTAAGGCTCCATTTCGGGCCCGATCAACCTGTCTACGAGACGTTGAAAAGTTGCCGGGGCTCCCGTGAGCCCATACGGCATTCTCTTAAATTGGAATAACCCTTTCCCCGGGACGGTAAATGCTGTTATCTCCTTGCTCGATTCTTCGAGCGGAATCTGGAAGTACGCTTGCGAGAGATCGAGGGTCGAAATGTATTTCGCGGCTCGTAATTTATCTAGAATGCTCGACATGATAGGCAGCGGGTACGCGTCTTTCTTAGAAAATTCGTTCACTTTCCGGAAGTCTAAACAAAACCGATATTTGCCGTTCGCTTTCTTTACCATGACGATCGGACTCGACCACTCACTTTCCGACGGCTCGATTATTCCGTTTTCCAGCAGCGAATCCACTTCTCGGTAGATCGCTTGCTGGACGATCGGCGAGACCGGATAGTAACGTTGTTTGATCGGCCTATTATCACCGACATCTATTCGGTGAGCGGTCAGAGTCGTCACGCCAGGCACCCGGTCGAAGCCCTTCATTTCTCGCTCGAGAAACACGCGCAACCGCTCCTTCTGCGACTCGGAAATTCGCTGTAGGCCGCAGCAGAGCGGCTTTTCCGAGATACACCCGAATGAAAATTCTACCTGCGGCCGCGATGCAAAGTGCCATTTCTCCCGATGGTATTCGACAACGATACCGAACTGAGCGATCGCGTCGACTCCCAGCAAAACCGGATTTACTAAATTATCGAGGACGTAAGCGAAAATTTCCCTCGTTTGGTCTCTGATTCGTAGCGAAAATCGAGCTTGATCTACGGCGCGATCGACGGCTCCCGTGGCCAGAAGAAAATAACACTCGTTTTCGGCCGTCGTTATCGTGGCGGCCTCCCCCACGACCACAATGGTTTCGCGACTCACGAACGAGAGCGACGAGCCCGAGTCGATCAGTGCGAGCACCCGGTGGAAAGCAATGTGCGCGCCTACGACAAGTAGCGGAGGTTTCGATACGGTTGCTGATCCGAACTCTGTATTCGCTACGCGGGCCGAAATGACTGGGTACGAGGCCGTTCGGGCCCTTACGAGCGGCTTCGATAGTAGTTTTCCGCCCGCGGAGGGCAACGACGGCAGTCTCTCGCGGTTACCCCGGGTTCCCCGCAACGATAACAATGTCGAGTTTGCGGCTCTGGACATTGGCGCGATCTATGCCCCGGCCGGTGACAATTCCAGCACGTGCTGTCAGCCGCCGGCTGTCTGACCGGCGAAGTGACAGTTCGGCTGGTCTCGGTCGCGGTCGGGTGCGTTCGGCGCGGCTCGTCTCGCGAGCGGTTGAACGGCGGTCGGTTATGACGCGGTTGCTCGGCGATCGGGGGTTCGCGCGGACGAGAGGGGCCCGCACGATACCGCGGTTCCCCTCCTGACGCGTCGACTACCGCGTTAACCCTTTCGTACTCCTTCGGCTTTTCCGGCTCCGCCTCCGCCGCCTTCGCGTATTTCTTCGGGTCGTACGCGAATTCTTTATTCGCAATCGTGTGCACGAGATATTTATCGACGCTTCGCGGCATCGCGAATCGTTCCGCCTCGCGCATTAATGTCGCGAGCTCCGCTACTGACGTAACCGTCCGTTTTTCTATACCGACTCGGCACTCTGCCCTCGCGCCCCAGAAAATGCGGTCGATTTTCATTTGTTCCGACCACGGTCGCTTCAATCGCGCGAACATACTACGCATATTCGCGAGGAAATCGCGAAGCGGTTCTTCGGGTCCTTGCCTTCGAACGAGAATGTCGTGCTCGAGCAGCTGTTGGTAGTCGGGGTCGCGGAAATTCTGGTGCCACTCGTATTCGAATTCCTCCCAGGTGGACATCGGAGGGCAGGTGTCGAACCATTTCGCCGCGGTACCGGTGAAACAAATCGGAAGACAGCGTAGGAGGTCGTCATCGCGAACGGTACAGGCTCTTCGCATAACGGAGAGCCTCTTGAAAAATTCCTCCGGGTCTTCCCCGGGTTTCCCCTCAAACGAAAGGTCCCATTTCCGCATGACCTCGTACGCCGTCTTGTTACCCTCAGAGTCGACCGGGGGGACTGAAGTCGTTACGGCGGCTGGGCGCGGTACTGTCGGGGATGGTTTCCATCCCGTCGGTACCTGCAGCATAGTTGGACCGGGGGTGTGGGACTCAGGGTCCTGTTTTATGACAGTCCCGTCGTCCTCACTCCCGTGCGCGCTGTAGTACGATTTGTCGTCCTCCGGCCACCTCGAAACGTAGGTCCTACTACCCTCCGACATCTCTACCTGAGAGTTATTTACGAGAACCGTACTCGAGAGCGCGACAAAAGATCTTGAAATGTGGCCGGTAACGCCGAAGCTGTTTTTCTTAATAATTAATAATAATTAATTTCTTAATAATTAATAATTAATAATAATAATTGGTAATTTTTTACAAAAGCACTGCGTACTCCGATTTTGATCAAATTTTAGTATGTTATGCAGCAACACATTCTAAACAACTTTTTCCTTTTCCAATATAGGGGAGTCGCTTTTAGTTTTCGAGATTTTTGCAAAAAACTATCGCGAATACTGTATTGAATTTTACGTATTCTTATACGCTCCGCGGTGACGTAAGCCTGTCCCGGCGCTCCGTTTGTTTACATATTGCTTGTAAACACGCTGCGGAGATGAGAGAAAAACAGGGTCTCACTCTGTGACCATACATACATATATGTATAGGGTGAGCTTTTAGTTTTGAAAGACTATTCCTACATTTTCGTATGCGTGGTCGGGCCGGCCCAACGGCCGGCCCTCTCCGCCCCCCACCACCTAACCCTAACTAATTCTGATCACATAAGCTTTTCATTCTACATAGCCATCATACAGAATTTGAACCAGTAATGGAAAAATCATGAGATTAGAGTTAGTTAGACAACACCACACACACCCACCCAGTGCTTAACACGCACCCAATGTTTCTAAAAAGAAGGTTTCCGTTAAGAAATTAACATTTGTGCAAATTTTCAATATCATATTCGTAATAAGCACGTGAAAATACGTAAGAATCTAGAGTATAATTTAGAAACAGTGGGTGCGTGTTAAGCACTGGGTGGGTGTGTGTGGTGTCAGGCTGGCCCTTTCCGCCCCCCCCCTGTTTTCTCTCTTATCTCTACAGCGTCAAAATGTAAACAAACGCCGCACCGGAACATGCTTACGTTGCAGCGGAGCGTGCAAGAATACGAAAAATTCAATAGAGTATTCGCGACAGTTTTTTGTAAATATCTCGAAAACTAAAAGCGCCCCCATATATTGGAAAAGGAAAAAGTTGTTCAAAATGTCGAAATCTATAACATACTAAAATTTGATCAAAATCGGAGTACGCAATGCTTTTGTAAATAATTACCTTTTCATATCCAATCTAATTTTTGTAACACGTGACAGCTTTGTAAGAGGACTGTTAATAAACATGGTTTATTTCCATATAATTATAGATCATTCAGTAGTGAATTTTTCTCCGTTCAGAATTTCTGATTAAGATCAGAAATAAGTCAATATTTACGTGGCTGAAATATTTTATATCGGTCTAATCGCTTATCAAATAAACAGGTGTCTAATATTATCTCCAATTCTACGAACCATTTAAGTATCATTAAAATCAAAACATGTGACGCTACACGAGATACGCATATTGAGAGCACTATTTGTAGTATGAAACTGCTTCGGCACAAGCTTGTTTCAAAACACAAGCATGAAGGAGAAACATGTTACATATACGTTGAAATATTGATATCCTCGAACTCTCAGAGGTTTAAAATTGGTAGTGCCAGAGATCGCGGTTTTGGACGTGTAGTACGTACTAAAATACACGTGTACACGTGGTACGTGAACCGGGTAGTACGAATTTAAGGATCCGTGTACACGGATTCACGAACACGTGAATACGGATCTGCGAATACGAATCTGTGTACTTACACGGATCCGTTCGGCACTGCAGGTTCGAGTCCGACAACTGAGGCGTTATTGTTTTTCGATCGAATTCTTCTCAACAGCGCCGCGAACCGCGCATTTCGACGAACATTTCAACGAACGGCGATCGGAACGGATTTGTGCTATTTCCAGATTTTCTTGCGAACAACTATGGGAGCTGCAGCGGCGTATACTACACAAAGAAATACAGAAAATGTTGGCAGTTCATTGAGTGATTTAAAGTTTCAAAGTGAAATGTTCAGGTCTGTACGAAGCATTAAAGACATCAGATTCGAGATTAAATCACTTGAATTTTTGGAGATGTTGCAACATGATGAATTTTCGTCTTTATATAATTCTACGATGCATATTCTGAATAAAAGCGGATGGGTTAAGTTCCGAGAGCGCGTTCCGTAAACAACAAGGTTGGTCACAGATCGAACCCTTTTCGGTTTGGCTGAGCGTTCTAAGTTGTGAAAATCACACACGTCTTGATATGTATGTAAATACTAGAGGTGTGCGGGAACCCGGGAATTCCCGAATCCCGATGCAGGGAACGGGATGGGAAGCCTCGTATCATGTCGGGACGGGATCCCAAAAATCTTGAGTTGTTCCCGAGAATATTCGGGATTCCCGGTGGTGTTCGGGTTTCCCGTGAATTTTTTCGGGATTTCTGCAGGGGTGTGCGTAATTCCCGGAAATGTTCGTAATTCCCGTAAAATATCCGGGATTCCGTCCCGATCCCATGAAAAATTTCCGTCCCGACAGCTTTGTAAGTGCCACCCATTCGCGTTCGTACTCGCCGAAATGCGCGCGGCGGCGTTCGTGGCACCGTAAGTCGAAATGTTCGTCGAAATGTCATAACATCTCCAAAAATTCAAGTCATTTAATCTCGAATCTGATGTCCTTAAAATGCTTCGTACAGACCTGAACATTTCAACTCAATAAACTGCCAACAGTTTCTGTATTTCTTTGTGTAGTATCTGGAAAAATCTGGAAATAGCACAAATCCGTTCCGATCGCCGCGCCGTTCGCCGTTCAGCGCGGCGCGGCGCGGCGCGGCGCGGCGTTCTGCGCGCCAAAATGCGTGGTTAGCATTTGGTTCTCCAAATCCTAATTGTGGTTCACATGTCATCAATGTCGTCATTATACAACAATTGCAAAGCTGTTTGTGGCAATAATTTTTCTGTATTCCTGTTTACTGTTTGCTGGGGCAAAATTTCTAGTTCGTTTTTTATTATGCTACGAATGTTATTTCTCATGTGAAGAGATTCGTGCTCTAGATCTTTATATCGGGGACCGAGGAAGATAGAATTTAATGATACAGTACTATTGCTATCTTCATTAAAATTGAGCTGAAACCGTTGCGTTATTTCGGGAAGTACCGTTTCTTTAAATATGCGAATAATGTCATTATCCGTTTTAGTCCAGTCGCCAGGTACTTTTACCTGGAAAATATTCCGAACTTAATAAAATTTTGACACGTCATTTAGGGGTACTCTGGGGTGTCGAATCTCAGTTTTCGACCTCGAGGACCCTGTGCTAACTTGGGGAGGGGGAAAAAACCACGATTTTTATTACCTTGTTTTGGTTTTTCGCCTATTACTCAAAAACTGTGGGTCCTATGAACTTTTGTCTTCCATTTTGGGAAAGAGCATTAAATTTCCTTCAAATTTCACTGGTCAATCATTTTTTTCGACCAAATAGGCACCGAGAGACAGGCGTTCAAAATTAGGAAATTAAGTGGCAACTGACGAATATAGGGAAAGACGGAGCAAATTACACTGTCCAACAACAAAAATGTTTCCATATAACTGTTGGGTGTATCTTATACAGTTTTTAGCGCTGATTCCAAATCTGGTCTTAATTTTTCTCCTACACGCACAGTTTTTGAGAAATTTGAGTTTGAAAAAAAACACGTTTTCCGACTTTGAACAGATATTATGATGTTATTATAAAAGATATTGTATTATTCTTTACAGCAAAAGATTCTCTAGACTTTCCCGAATCCAGTGATAGCTAATGGTAATAGATTATGATTGTTTAAACATGTTTAAACATGTTTAAACAATCATTAAAGACGGAGAGGCATCACTTTTGTACACATATTTGAGGATATTTTTCAATTAAAAAAAAAAAATAAGAGTCTACATAGTGTGTAGATTATATGTAGAAATGTTGAAAAACTAAATTTGTGAGCCAAAAACCTGCAATTTCCTGCTAAATGTTACAATGTGTGTCTCAAAATGATATTTTGAGAAACATTTCCTAATTTTGAACGTCTGTTTCTCGGTACCTATTGGATCAAAAAATACGTTTGACTAGTGAAATTTGAAGGAAATTTAATGCTCTTTCCCAAAATGGAAGACAAAAGTTCATAGGACCCACAGTTTTTGAGTAATAGGCGAAAAACCAAAACAAGGTAATAAAAATCGTGGTTTTTTCCCCCTCCCCAAGTTAGCACAGGGTCCTCGAGGTCGACAACTGAGATTCGACACCCCAGAGTACCCCTAAATGACGTGTCAAAATTTTATTAAGTTCGGAATATTTTCCAGGTAGACGCCTTTTTTTCGACCTGCCGACTGGACTATTTCTCGAGTATGAAAATGATTTTCTAGTAATTTTTTAAGCAATAGTCTTGGCAATTGTATTGAATTATATTGTCAATGGTATTGACAATGATGCATTTTTTTCTCCACAAAACAGCGTGGTTACTATTTGCAACGATTTCAAATCATTTAGTAAACATTCTATCGTTTCCCATTGATATATTCAATGCAAACACGTCCACTTTAATCAGCTGCCTGAAGCAAGCTATTTGACAGGTCGTTTCGGAGTGTATGGTATGTTCATATCAAGGACCAATGTTTTCAATAACGATATGTTTTTGCTGCTACCAATATCATCTATGTGTCAGGCTGCGAATTTTCTGAATGACCTGGTACTAAAAAATATGTAGTGCCATTTGTAAAAAATGTACGTGACCTCCATGCTTCGTAAACAAATTTCTTTTTTGATTTTTTTTCTATTGCAATCTGTTACCGACTAAAAACTAATTTTTTTCGAAAAATTTTTTATCTGACAACGAAAAGTGCCCGAAAAATCGTGGCAACGGTTACGTGGGACACCTTGCGTATGTAGTTAATGAATAAAGGTGGCACAGTTATACAATTCACCTGTACTGTAGATTAATCTTTGGCATAAATTATAATACGTAAATGTGAAGAAATACCTATTAACGGTGCGTTGAACCTATGAGCGAAGACGAATGTAGCGGGCGCCGCGAGCATCTCGGCCATCACGAGGTCGAATTTCTCGTTGCTGTTGGGCGCGTAGATCGCTTTCAAATCCGCGTGGTTCAGTGCATGTTCGGTGAAATCGTGAAACATGTCAAACAGATGATTTTCGACGAACGACAACCAGTCAGCCTTGTCGAATCGAAGCTTAAGGGTGTAGATCCGGCTCGAGCGAGAGTGTGGTGGCACACTCACACACCGCTAGACACTGTATACGTACACGAGATTGCATGGGTCCGGCTCTAGACGGTATCCGTCTCGCTAATGCACATTTGGAGCCCCTACGTAGTTACAATCGCTAGATAAAAGATCAATCTAGGGAGCGAGCTAATAAAAGTGGCCTACTTTTGCTTTTTCGAGGCGTAATTTGCATTATTCGGCAGCATGTAGCGGAGCCGCGAGAAGCATTGGGCGGCGCGATAGTGCTGCCACTGTCAAGAGACACACATTTTCTTAAATATCGAGAGAACTGGGATCCTTATAGAAACGGTGATAATCTCGTGCCCTGTCGGGGACACATACAATGTCGATGCAACGTTTATTATGTTAAAACAAACGTATTTAAACCGACCGTTCGTCTAGAGCCGAAGCACCGACGTCGGTGGCCGAAGCATACACTCAGAAGGGACGGTTCTCTGAAACTACAACTCCGGCATTTTTCCGCTACGAGTGCTGAAGTCTGGTTCTTGTCATTCGGTCACCAAGCAATTCAATCACTGTATCGATAAACCGGGGGTTGAGAAGTGTTGCCGGTAAGTCAGACTTCATACGCAAACGTGAAGTCACTATACGGCTGACGATGATGCTGCGTTGGTGTGCTCGAGTGAGAGTGTGTAGCACAGCTCACCGCTCGGGAAGCGTGTACGTGTGCCTAGGCGGATTGCAAGGGTTCAGTTCCAGACGTTATTCGTCTCGCTAATGCACATTTGAGACCCCTACGTAGTCACAATCGCTAGATAAAAGATCAATCTAGGGCGCAAGCTAATAAAAGTGGCCTACTTTTGCGCTTTCGAGGCGTAATTTACATTATTCGGCAGCATGATGTCTGCTCGGGAGGCTCTGTAAGCAGGCGTGAAAGCCGGACCGCGCGGCGCACTCACACACTCACCGCCCGGCGACAGCCACCATAGAATTTTTATTTTAATTATTAATAAAAAGAAATAAATTATATAGACTGGGTACATTTTAATTAACCACACTTCCCTTTCCCTGTTCTTCCCCTGCGCGCGTCAGAAATATATATTTAAATATTATATATTATCATTATATTATCTTTTAATCTTTGAAAAGAAAAGTAGTCTTTAAAAATCATCTTTGAATTTTGATTTCAAAACGCTACGAACTTCCGTTCCAACCTACGAATTTTTTGATAAAATAATTGTTTCAATTTTTATAACATATAGAAAATAAGAATAATAATTTATAATGCGGCAGAAGATACGGCGGAGGATGCAACAGAGGACGAGAAACTGTTTGAAACAGTGGTCGGCAACCCCGGCACCGTTCAACACATTTTCGAGGCCTGCGCCTCCCGCGCGTCTCGCTCTCCGTGATGGCCATAGTGCTCTATATGTATAGAGCATATGAGCATATAGAAGCATATGCTTCTCTAGTGCAGAATGCAGCGGAGGACGGGAAATGGTTTGAAGCATCCCGAAACCTTGCATGAATCCGCCTAGGCACACGTACACGCTGCCCGAGCGGTGAGTGTGTGAGTGCGCCGCGCGGTCCGGCTTTCACGCCTGCTTACAGAGCCTCCCGAGCAGACATCATGCTGCCGAATAATGTAAATTACGCCTCGAAAGCGCAAAAGTAGGCCACTTTTATTAGCTCGCGCCCTAGATTGATCTTTTATCTAGCGATTGTGACTACGTAGGGGTCTCAAATGTGCATTAGCGAGACGAATAACGTCTGGAACTGAACCCTTGCAATCCGCCTAGGCACACGTACACGCTTCCCGAGCGGTGAGCTGTGCTACACACTCTCACTCGAGCACACCAACGCAGCATCATCGTCAGCCGTATAGTGACTTCACGTTTGCGTATGAAGCCTGACTTACCGGCAACATTTATTGATACAGTTACTGCTGTCTCCGCCGAGATGGTCTCTCGTTGGCGCTGCTGTGCCTCTCGACCACGGAGCACCGTGCTCTCGACAGTCTCGACGATTCAACGGTAGAACATGTACCCAGCTCCCCTACTGGACGGAGCTCAAACTAATTTCGAGGTCAAAAACGGATCTACACCCTTAACAAAACTGACGGCGGACCTGAGGTCCCTGTACGCAGTGTCGCCGAGGTCGACTTGCTTGAACGTAGTGGAGTTCACGTTCGGAATCGGAAACGGTGTGACGAACACGATTTCGTGGCCGCGTTTGTGGAGTTCGAGCAATAATCGCCGGTGCGGAAGCTGGTGGCTGTAAGAAGATGTCAGGACGAGCGCTAAGATCCTGGCTGATTCCGCTTGCCTGACGATGCACAGCAGGCCGATGACCAAGACCAAGACGGGCAGAGCTAACTTCATCGTTGACGAGAAGCACTGATCAATTTCCGAAACTGGACGCGAAGCACTAATTACTATATCTGACACTACCGTGGATTTAAATAAGTTGAGCTTTATGAAAAAAGAAAAATCAGTAAAGCAATCTACAGTACTGCTGCGTCACGATGTCAATGTGGGGGTATTATATCAATTCATCGTCCACTACATTACGTCTCAGCACATAATACCAGCCGTGAGACAAGAAAATCTATTTACTTTCTTCATCTTTTAATTAGATTGGCCACGTGCATGTCTCGTGTACCGTTGAGTGCTGACCAGAAGGTCCCTGGCAGGAATGCGGTGACGTAGGTAAGAATGCGCGCCCGATTGGTTAGCTTGGAAGGAGGTGCCAATAGGCCGAAGCGGTCACACACACACACTACTACTGCTATACAAAACGATAGACCCTTCTTGCCTCTGTGCCCCCCCCCCAGGGATCTTCTTGTCAGCACTCAACGGTACCTTGTATCGCTAATGGAAGGAACAAATCAAGATGATTCCATTCTATATTTTTTCCAGTGTTATCAATTCCACAGGTGGTTTTGAAGTCTGATTGCTATTGTTCATACAGTATTGTATACGTTAATATAACGTTCCATTAAAAGTGAATATATCTAGGTGCACGGTAGTGCACCAGCCAAGTTCTTGCACTACCACCTTTTACACGAAACAATTTAGCCGTTTTTTAGAGGCTTATAACTCGGCACTGGAGGCAGATGGAGAGATGTAATTTCGTACAGTTGTTAAATGCTATCATGTCTCAATATTGACAAAACATTAATCTTCCAACATTAGTAGGTTCCGAGATATAGGACCTCAAAAATTGTTAAATTTGTCACTGACTGACTGACTGACTGACTGACTGACTGACTGACTGACTGACTGACTGACTGACTGACTGACTGACTGACTGACTGACTGACTGACTGACTGACTGACTGACTGACTGACTGACTGACTGACTGACTGACTGACTGACTGACTGACTGACTGACTGACTGACTGACTGACTGACTGACTGACTGACTGACTGACTGACTGACTGACTGACTGACTGACTGACTGACTGACTGACTGACTGACTGACTGACTGACTGACTGACTGACTGACTGACTGACTGACTGACTGACTGACTGACTGACTGACTGACTGACTGACTGACTGACTGACTGACTGACTGACTGACTGACTGACTGACTGACTGACTGACTGACTGACTGACTGACTGACTGACTGACTGACTGACTGACTGACTGACTGACTGACTGACTGACTGACTGACTGACTGACTGACTGACTGACTGACTGACTGACTGACTGACTGACTGACTGACTGACTGACTGACTGACTGACTGACTGACTGACTGACTGACTGACTGACTGACTGACTGACTGACTGACTGACTGACTGACTGACTGACTGACTGACTGACTGACTGACTGACTGACTGACTGACTGACTGACTGACTGACTGACTGACTGACTGACTGACTGACTGACTGACTGACTGACTGACTGACTGACTGACTGACTGACTGACTGACTGACTGACTGACTGACTGACTGACTGACTGACTGACTGACTGACTGACTGACTGACTGACTGACTGACTGACTGACTGACTGACTGACTGACTGACTGACTGACTGACTGACTGACTGACTGACTGACTGACTGACTGACTGACTGACTGACTGACTGACTGACTGACTGACTGACTGACTGACTGACTGACTGACTGACTGACTGACTGACTGACTGACTGACTGACTGACTGACTGACTGACTGACTGACTGACTGACTGACTGACTGACTGACTGACTGACTGACTGACTGACTGACTGACTGACTGACTGACTGACTGACTGACTGACTGACTGACTGACTGACTGACTGACTGACTGACTGACTGACTGACTGACTGACTGACTGACTGACTGACTGACTGACTGACTGACTGACTGACTGACTGACTGACTGACTGACTGACTGACTGACTGACTGACTGACTGACTGACTGACTGACTGACTGACTGACTGACTGACTGACTGACTGACTGACTGACTGACTGACTGACTGACTGACTGACTGACTGACTGACTGACTGACTGACTGACTGACTGACTGACTGACTGACTGACTGACTGACTGACTGACTGACTGACTGACTGACTGACTGACTGACTGACTGACTGACTGACTGACTGACTGACTGACTGACTGACTGACTGACTGACTGACTGACTGACTGACTGACTGACTGACTGACTGACTGACTGACTGACTGACTGACTGACTGACTGACTGACTGACTGACTGACTGACTGACTGACTGACTGACTGACTGACTGACTGACTGACTGACTGACTGACTGACTGACTGACTGACTGACTGACTGACTGACTGACTGACTGACTGACTGACTGACTGACTGACTGACTGACTGACTGACTGACTGACTGACTGACTGACTGACTGACTGACTGACTGACTGACTGACTGACTGACTGACTGACTGACTGACTGACTGACTGACTGACTGACTGACTGACTGACTGACTGACTGACTGACTGACTGACTGACTGACTGACTGACTGACTGACTGACTGACTGACTGACTGACTGACTGACTGACTGACTGACTGACTGACTGACTGACTGACTGACTGACTGACTGACTGACTGACTGACTGACTGACTGACTGACTGACTGACTGACTGACTGACTGACTGACTGACTGACTGACTGACTGACTGACTGACTGACTGACTGACTGACTGACTGACTGACTGACTGACTGACTGACTGACTGACTGACTGACTGACTGACTGACTGACTGACTGACTGACTGACTGACTGACTGACTGACTGACTGACTGACTGACTGACTGACTGACTGACTGACTGACTGACTGACTGACTGACTGACTGACTGACTGACTGACTGACTGACTGACTGACTGACTGACTGACTGACTGACTGACTGACTGACTGACTGACTGACTGACTGACTGACTGACTGACTGACTGACTGACTGACTGACTGACTGACTGACTGACTGACTGACTGACTGACTGACTGACTGACTGACTGACTGACTGACTGACTGACTGACTGACTGACTGACTGACTGACTGACTGACTGACTGACTGACTGACTGACTGACTGACTGACTGACTGACTGACTGACTGACTGACTGACTGACTGACTGACTGACTGACTGACTGACTGACTGACTGACTGACTGACTGACTGACTGACTGACTGACTGACTGACTGACTGACTGACTGACTGACTGACTGACTGACTGACTGACTGACTGACTGACTGACTGACTGACTGACTGACTGACTGACTGACTGACTGACTGACTGACTGACTGACTGACTGACTGACTGACTGACTGACTGACTGACTGACTGACTGACTGACTGACTGACTGACTGACTGACTGACTGACTGACTGACTGACTGACTGACTGACTGACTGACTGACTGACTGACTGACTGACTGACTGACTGACTGACTGACTGACTGACTGACTGACTGACTGACTGACTGACTGACTGACTGACTGACTGACTGACTGACTGACTGACTGACTGACTGACTGACTGACTGACTGACTGACTGACTGACTGACTGACTGACTGACTGACTGACTGACTGACTGACTGACTGACTGACTGACTGACTGACTGACTGACTGACTGACTGACTGACTGACTGACTGACTGACTGACTGACTGACTGACTGACTGACTGACTGACTGACTGACTGACTGACTGACTGACTGACTGACTGACTGACTGACTGACTGACTGACTGACTGACTGACTGACTGACTGACTGACTGACTGACTGACTGACTGACTGACTGACTGACTGACTGACTGACTGACTGACTGACTGACTGACTGACTGACTGACTGACTGACTGACTGACTGACTGACTGACTGACTGACTGACTGACTGACTGACTGACTGACTGACTGACTGACTGACTGACTGACTGACTGACTGACTGACTGACTGACTGACTGACTGACTGACTGACTGACTGACTGACTGACTGACTGACTGACTGACTGACTGACTGACTGACTGACTGACTGACTGACTGACTGACTGACTGACTGACTGACTGACTGACTGACTGACTGACTGACTGACTGACTGACTGACTGACTGACTGACTGACTGACTGACTGACTGACTGACTGACTGACTGACTGACTGACTGACTGACTGACTGACTGACTGACTGACTGACTGACTGACTGACTGACTGACTGACTGACTGACTGACTGACTGACTGACTGACTGACTGACTGACTGACTGACTGACTGACTGACTGACTGACTGACTGACTGACTGACTGACTGACTGACTGACTGACTGACTGACTGACTGACTGACTGACTGACTGACTGACTGACTGACTGACTGACTGACTGACTGACTGACTGACTGACTGACTGACTGACTGACTGACTGACTGACTGACTGACTGACTGACTGACTGACTGACTGACTGACTGACTGACTGACTGACTGACTGACTGACTGACTGACTGACTGACTGACTGACTGACTGACTGACTGACTGACTGACTGACTGACTGACTGACTGACTGACTGACTGACTGACTGACTGACTGACTGACTGACTGACTGACTGACTGACTGACTGACTGACTGACTGACTGACTGACTGACTGACTGACTGACTGACTGACTGACTGACTGACTGACTGACTGACTGACTGACTGACTGACTGACTGACTGACTGACTGACTGACTGACTGACTGACTGACTGACTGACTGACTGACTGACTGACTGACTGACTGACTGACTGACTGACTGACTGACTGACTGACTGACTGACTGACTGACTGACTGACTGACTGACTGACTGACTGACTGACTGACTGACTGACTGACTGACTGACTGACTGACTGACTGACTGACTGACTGACTGACTGACTGACTGACTGACTGACTGACTGACTGACTGACTGACTGACTGACTGACTGACTGACTGACTGACTGACTGACTGACTGACTGACTGACTGACTGACTGACTGACTGACTGACTGACTGACTGACTGACTGACTGACTGACTGACTGACTGACTGACTGACTGACTGACTGACTGACTGACTGACTGACTGACTGACTGACTGACTGACTGACTGACTGACTGACTGACTGACTGACTGACTGACTGACTGACTGACTGACTGACTGACTGACTGACTGACTGACTGACTGACTGACTGACTGACTGACTGACTGACTGACTGACTGACTGACTGACTGACTGACTGACTGACTGACTGACTGACTGACTGACTGACTGACTGACTGACTGACTGACTGACTGACTGACTGACTGACTGACTGACTGACTGACTGACTGACTGACTGACTGACTGACTGACTGACTGACTGACTGACTGACTGACTGACTGACTGACTGACTGACTGACTGACTGACTGACTGACTGACTGACTGACTGACTGACTGACTGACTGACTGACTGACTGACTGACTGACTGACTGACTGACTGACTGACTGACTGACTGACTGACTGACTGACTGACTGACTGACTGACTGACTGACTGACTGACTGACTGACTGACTGACTGACTGACTGACTGACTGACTGACTGACTGACTGACTGACTGACTGACTGACTGACTGACTGACTGACTGACTGACTGACTGACTGACTGACTGACTGACTGACTGACTGACTGACTGACTGACTGACTGACTGACTGACTGACTGACTGACTGACTGACTGACTGACTGACTGACTGACTGACTGACTGACTGACTGACTGACTGACTGACTGACTGACTGACTGACTGACTGACTGACTGACTGACTGACTGACTGACTGACTGACTGACTGACTGACTGACTGACTGACTGACTGACTGACTGACTGACTGACTGACTGACTGACTGACTGACTGACTGACTGACTGACTGACTGACTGACTGACTGACTGACTGACTGACTGACTGACTGACTGACTGACTGACTGACTGACTGACTGACTGACTGACTGACTGACTGACTGACTGACTGACTGACTGACTGACTGACTGACTGACTGACTGACTGACTGACTGACTGACTGACTGACTGACTGACTGACTGACTGACTGACTGACTGACTGACTGACTGACTGACTGACTGACTGACTGACTGACTGACTGACTGACTGACTGACTGACTGACTGACTGACTGACTGACTGACTGACTGACTGACTGACTGACTGACTGACTGACTGACTGACTGACTGACTGACTGACAGATCATCAAAACCTTTTGGGTACTTCCCATTGACCTACAAGCTTGAAATTTGGCACACAGGTCTACCATAACAAACCATCGAAGGAATAATTGTCAAAGTTTGAAATTTTACACCTTAAAGGGGTGGTATTGAAAAAAAACATTACGAAATAGGTACGTAGGATAGAACATTATAGGAAATGGCTGTATCTCGGGAACGGTGCGTCCTACCGCAAAAATAACAAAATTTTCAAAAGACTTAACCCAAAGCAAAAAAAAAATTAAAGAAAAAATTTTTTTTTTTAAAATTTAAAAATGGCTGCATCTCGGGAACCGTGCGTCCTATCGCAAAAATAACGAAATTTTCAAAAGGCTTAACCATAAACTTGATAATTGATGAAATTTCAACAAAAAGTGATGAAATCCCAACAAAAACATTCTGTAAACAGGAGCCAAGTTCTTATGGCCGTAAAAAGTTGTGAGATCAAACAAAATACGGCCAAGTTTGAATAATTTAGCCCACCATGTAACTCATTAAAAATTAAATAGCGTTCTTTTTAACTAATTTTTACAAACGCTTCTTTCAGTATTCCAAGAGGTATTTCTAAGCTAACGAACTTGGCCGTATTTTGTTTGATCTCACAACTTTTTACGGCCATAAGAACTTGGCTCCTGTTTACAGAATGTTTTTGTTGGGTTTGTTACGAGCCAGGGCCGCGAGCAGCACGAGTGGCCGGCGAAGGGTTATTACCCTAGGAATATGATATAAATTTGTTAGTTAAGGAACGCGGACGAACACAATGAGAAATTGGGGAGCCGCTAGGGTTATTGACAGCGAGGACGAACCTGACGCGAAGTCAGGGAGCCTCTAGGAATGGAGTCAAACGCAGACGAACCCGATGCAAAACCGGGGAGCTGCTAGGAGGTTGTATAATAGCACAGACGAACCTGATGCGAAATCAGGGAGCTGTTAGGATGCGGACGAACCCAATGCGAAACTGGGGAGCCGCTAGGTTGGATAAATCTCTGTTCGGACAATTGGAATGTCGCGAAAGAACCTGATGGTTAATCAGGGAATTGCTAGGATAATTAGTAAGCCTCGTAACTAGTATAATTTAATTGATACAATCCGAGCGGTAAGATTGTATCATGTGGGGACGTTCAATTACTTGGTTAGGATATTGGACGATAATTATGGGTTTAATGAATTTGAGTTAATTATCAAAAGAAGACAAATATATTCTTACTATAGAGTTTCGTTCTACAAGTGTATTTGTGTCGCGAATGAACTGAATTTAGAATAGGAAAGAAATTGAAAGGTGGTATTACCTAAGCTAAGACGCACGGTGTTGACGCACTGGCAATGCGGGGGACTCGGAGCAACCTTGTCACTGCCTAACAGATTTTGGACCAAACTCGCGGAATCTGTACGGTTAAACTTTGATTCAAAAGGAACGAACGTCCGATCTCACTGGTAGTTGACTTCCGAGATGCAGCACGACGCGACACTATTCGTGATTACGACAGTACTAGCCCCCGAGAGTAGAAATGTAAGGGCTTATATAGCCCTGCAATGACGGGTGGTACTTATCAGTACCCTTCAAGTGAACATTCGTATTTTGTCAACGACCAGTTGGTCGTGCGTACGTTTGGGCCCTAAACTAACCTAAACAATTATGTAGATTTATCTAGGGTAGCTCTGTTCGTTTATCTAGGACGGTTCCTGCCAGAGATGATATTGAACACCTGTTCGTCATCCGTAACAGGTTTAATTATACGTAATACATATCAATAAGGATCCCACACCAATATTGATTATGTTCCAAATTATCTCCCCTCAGTGTGTTTCACATTAATAACAGTGAATTACTTTTAATCAATCAAAATAAAATACATTTGATGATAACTCATGAAAAAGTAATGTTTTCGTACTACCCCTATTCACAAAATTTATGTGGTGTCGCACTGGACCCTTAATAGGTATATTAAATGATATCCTGATTACTGGTATAAAATATGTTGTATTTAGGAAGCTACATTGCACGTACACGTTACGTTCTACAAGCCAGAGAGTTAATCTGTCTTACGCGTGAACCACTAGGTGGCGCCGATACATTACATCCCTCCATCCCAGTCGGGAAACCGTATCGTTCTGGAGGTTTAACATTTCTACGTGGTCTTGAAATTTTGGTAGTACATTCTTCGGTCTCAAACGGACTGTCAGACTTCTTCGGCCCACCTCTCTTACGGTCAGGAGTCACGGTCGAATCTTGTGATGTTGGTCTCGCAGGCACGACAGCTGGTAATGTCGCTGGCAGCAAAGAACTATCCTTCTCAGCCACTGCTTCCTGCAAGGCATCCGATTGCGGAACTGCGGACTCCTCCCCCATGTTCGGTTTAAAACCCAATCCTTCAGGGGAAAACTCCGCATGGCTGACAATATCAGCAGGACAACGAATAATTGGCAGCCCTTCCACCTCATTGGAGACAGGATCTTTTAACTTGTCTGTCTGTTCTGCTCCACGTCTTTTGATCTGATCAACATGTCTCCTCCAAACACTTCCGGGTTCTACCTTACAAAGATAAATCTTCTTTCCCTCGAATCCTACAATTACTGATTCCACCCATTCTTTTTTGTTCACTTTTCTGTAGTCGCGGACAAAAACCTTATCACCTACATTATAACTCGGGTGTTTCCTACCTTTATAATATCTAACGAGATTTTCCCTCGCCTTACTGCACGTATCTCGATCTTTGGGTCTAAGCATATCTAATCTAATTCGCACACGCCTGTTTAACAATAATTTTGCTGGCGATTCGCCGGTGCTAGAATGTGTCGCATTTCTATAACCTAACAGGTATCTACTTAACAATGTGTTTATATCTTTGGCGTTTCTCGCATCGCCAAACATTTTCATTAAACCTTTCTTAATTATTCCGACCGCATTTTCCGCTGCACCGTTCGTCGCAGGATGGTACGGTGCCGAAGTTTTGTGTACAATGCCGTTACGCTTACAAAAATTCTCAAATTCGAAAGAAACAAATTGTCGGCCATTGTCACTTACAATAGTTTTCGGAATGCCAAAACGAGCGAAAACTTCCCTTAACTTATCTAAAACGGTTTTGCTATCAGTCGAACTCATTGCAAAAACTTCTATCCACTTACTAAAAGCATCGATAAGTATCAAAAAATTGTGCCCTCCAATGGGACCAAACAAATCTATGTGCACCCTTTCAAAACTTTCCCTCGCTTTTGGCCATAAACTTAAACTTGACTTCTTAGGATCTGGAGACGCTAAATTGCACGCTCTGCAACCCTTAACAAAATTTTCTATATCCTGATCCAAACCGGGCCACCAACAAACTGACCTGGCCAGACTTTTCATTTTGACAACCCCTAAATGAGTGCTATGGAGTTCCTCTAAAACACGCAACCTCAATTTAGCTGGTATTATTACGCGGTAACCCCACATTACGACTCCTTCTTCAATTGTTCATTCATTCTGCCTAGAGTAATAAGGTTTCAAAAACTCCTCTTTGTTTGACACCCTACTTCCCCAACCCCTACTAACACGATCATATACCCTGCTTACAATAGGATCACGTCTAGTCTCTATTTTTATTCGAGCTGCGTCCACTACTAAAGCCGCTTGCTCATAAATGAACTTTAAATAATTGTCGGACTCTTTAGTGTTAGGTTTTCCTTTGGTTGGCAATCTAGACAAGCAATCGGGTCTTCCGTTCTCTTCGCCCTTGATATATTTAATGGAATAATTAAAATTTGATAAATAAACTGCCCAACGTTGCAATCTACTTGCTGCGAAAACTGGCAAACCTTTGTTTTCTCCAAAAATTGCTAACAAAGGTTTATGGTCTGTCTCTAATACAAAAGGTAATCCCATTAGATAATTCTCGAATTTCTTAACTCCATAAAAGATTGCTAATGCTTCCCTATCTACTGTGGAGTAGTTCTTTTCGCTGTCTGCTAGTACTCTCGACACAAACGCTATTGGCCGCTCACTGCCATCGGGAAAAACATGTGACAAAACTGCTCCTACGCCATCCTCAGACGCATCGCACGACAATTTAATTGGTAACTCAGGTGAGAAATGTGTCAAAACTTGATCTGACGCTAACAATTTCTTTGCCTTGGCAAACGCTTCATCGCAAAGTTTTGTCCACTTATATTCTTTGCCATCCTTTAACAA
This sequence comes from Lasioglossum baleicum, assembly GCF_051020765.1. Lineage (NCBI taxonomy): Eukaryota > Metazoa > Arthropoda > Insecta > Hymenoptera > Halictidae > Lasioglossum > Lasioglossum baleicum. The sequence goes on from NC_134930.1 coordinate 2,319,066, forward strand.
ATCATAAATAGGACGCAAGATGCCTGACAAATTTGGCGCAAAACGAGTATAATAATTAACTAAACCCGCGAAAGCTCGAACTTGCTTTTTATTGACAGGCACAGGTGCCTCCAAAATGGCTTGGACCTTACTAGTATCTTTTTTTAATCCTTCTGCATTAATTATATGACCTAAATATCTAATTTCTGAACTGAAAAATTCACACTTATCTTTATTTACCTTGAGCCCTGCCTTTGATAATCGACTGAGTACTTCCCTCAGATTTTCGACATGTTCCTTTCTAGTGGAACCTGTTATAACTATGTCATCTAAAAAATTAATAACTGCCTTACAGCCTTGCAAGGTCTTTTCAATCTTTTGCTGAAAAATGGAGCAAGCTGGTTTAATTCCAAAAGGCATTCTATTAATCTTGAAAATACCCTTGTGAGTACTCCAAGACAGCAACAGCTTTGATTGCTCATCTAAAACAAACTGATTATATGCCTGGGAAAGATCCAGTTTTGTGAACTCTTTCCCACCCCTAAGTGCTGTAAAAAGTTCCTCAATTCTCGGTAGGGGATATTTAACGTCTTTCAAAAAACGATTTACTGTTGTTTTATAATCGGCACAGATTCTGATTTCTCCATTTTTCTTAAGTACAGGCACAAGAGGAGTGCCCCAATCCGAATCTGCAATCTGAGTAATAATACCTTCTCTCTCTAAACGTAGTAGTTCTTTTTCTACTTTTTCCTTAAAAATCAAAGGCAATGGCCTAGGTTTACAAAAAATTGGCTTCGCGTCTTGCTTTAATTCTATCTTAATTCTATCATACTTATATCGCCCTAATCCAGGACTGAACAACTCTGGAAACTCTTTGCAAACTCCAGTTAATTCTTCAATGACCTTAAACACTGGTTCATGTCTAATTTTAATTAATTTTAGACTTCTAATCCAATCTCTACCTACTAGAGGTGGACCACTGGTATCAATGACTAATACCTCAAGAATCTTTTGAAAACTACCATACTGTACATTTACTTCAAATTTACCAATTGGAATCATTCTCTCTCCAGAATAACTTCTTAATACAATTTCTGTATCACATAATTCCTTGTGTTTAAAATCTTTGTGGTATAACCAGCGTGGAATCACAGTTCTGGACGCACCACTGTCTAATTCCCATTTAACGCTATTACCTTCTACCATTAATTTAATAGTCATTGGCCCTGAATTATTGTCCTTTAATTCAAATAAATCTAAATCGCCACTAGAACTTGACTCTTTACTATTATAATGACTAATGTCCTGACTATACATTTGGTTTTCGCTGACTACATTTTGTACAAAATGTTGAGACTGACTCTTAGTACATACCTTTGCAATATGACCTACCCTTTTACAAATTTTGCATTTGAACTGCTTATATTTGCAGGTCTTAAAGTCATGAGCTGTACCTCCGCACGCAAAACAATTTTTATCATCTTTAAACGCTTTTTCCTGTGTAGATCTTGACGTCTTGGAAAAATTCCTAGTACTCTTTACATGACTAGCTTCCTCTGCCTTCTTAGGATATTGCCTTAGCCGGTTTACCTCCTTGGTATCGCACATGAGCACTGCTTCCCTCTTAATTGCGATGTCAAACATCTCCTTGAGACTTTTGGTTTCGTTCTCCTCGCACACACGCTTTAAAATTCTGGCATCTGAGAGGCCAGTTACAAACTTGTCTCTTAAAATCGCTTCCAAAACGTTACCAAATTTGCAGGAAACTGACAAACTCTTAACTCGAGCATACCAATCAGCAATTTTTTCTCCACTCGCTTGAGTGGCTCTGTAGAACTTAATTCTTTCACGAAAAACTGCCTTGTGGTGTTTGAAATGACCCTTCAATAGTGTGTTGAGATCGTCAAACGACTTAGCTTGAGGTGCTATTGGATGGCACAAGTCTCTTAAAATCTTGTACACAGTAGGACTTATAACTGTTAACAAAATTGCCACTCCCTTTTTTTGATCAGTGATATCATTAGCAACAAAATACTGTTGTAGTTGCTCTGAATATAGTTCCCAGTCCTCGTTCTGTTCGAATTTTGGCAAAACACCGTGTAAGGCCATTTTAACAGTTTATTGCATTCACGCGATCACCTTGCCACGTGCTCAATATAACCTCAAAACAGAACTTCCACACCACGCGGAAGAGAAAAAAAATATAATACGTGAGGTTCTTAACTTCTCGTCGCCAATTTATGTGGTGTCGCACTGGACCCTTAATAGGTGTATTAAATGATATCCTGATTACTGGTATAAAATATGTTGTATTTAGGAAGCTACATTGCGCGTACACGTTACGTTCTACAAGCCAGAGAGTTAATCTGTCTTACGCGTGAACCACTAGGTGGCGCCGATACATTACAATTAACTATTTACCTCTTTTTCTTTTTAACATTCGAGTACTTTCAAATATAACAATCGACTCTTCAACAGTAGACTTGTACTTGAGACTCTTAGGCTTATCGGTCATCAATAGTATTTCTCTTTTGTGTACAGGCTAATATGGATTTGATATGATTGTTGACAGAACTCCTTATTGGGGTATAAAAGGATTTTCCACCGATTCTTAAATACCTCGTTTATTTACAGTTTTCTGGTTAAGAAACTGCTACTACTATATGATTTATTGCTTTGATCCTATAACTTTTATTTGAAACATTTTCGCATATTGTTTAAAATAACGAAGATGTTTCAGGTGGTCACAGTTCGTGGGACACACTGCACAAGATTGTGCGAGTTTATACGAATTTACGGTTTTAAATGAAATTGAAGGAACTATCGTGAAATCAAACTCTAATTTCCTTATAATATGGTTCTGATAATGTAGAAATAAAGTAGTGCTCTGTTACATATTTCAGGAGATTACACTTATCTTATCGCTTATGGAAGGTCTTCGTATGTGAACAAATGAAGGTATTTATAAAGTAGCATAATTTTAAAGCAAATGGTAATAGATAAATAATTCTTGCGTTATTATGTTCACAAACATAACGTTTATTAACAGTGCAAAAAAGCTATGTTACATTTGATTGTTAACAAATAAACAAAGGGAAAATTCAAACTCAACGAAAACGAGGTCAAAAAGTCGCCGTACACGTAACATTATTATTTACTAGTGGTCCGTTGGGCCGTCTTTCAATTTTATATTTTCCCATTGCAACAATATTTCAGATTTTAGGCTTCCCTTGTTTTTAATTGTGTATTTTTTCAAATTTCTTTTTATTTCTCTCCACAAATGTTCGATTGCATTAATATCAGTAGATTGTGGAGGTGTATGCAGCTGTTTCGGGACATTGTGTAATACCCATTCCTTCACTTTCTTAGCCATGTGCTTAGTATTGTTATCTTGCTGGAAGATAAACGATACTTCAAGATGTAATTTTCTGCCACTCTCTCTGTTTTTTCAAATTTTCTTTAAAAATGTTCAAATATTTATGCTGATCCATTATCAGTGATGGGCAAATTTTATTATAAATAATAAATAAACGTGTGATTTTAATTGCAAACTAGAGGGTTATTGTTGCTCGCTCGCTTCGCTCGCTCGCGAGTAGGGTTGTTTTTGCTCGCTCGCTTCGCGAGCTCGCGGATAGGACTGCTCTTGCGAAAGGGTTAGTGGTACGCATGGCTAGTAGTACCTATAGCTATTAATGTTTTTTTTTATTTGGTGTGTGACTCTCCACGAGCCACACAAAGAACTTCCCGATTCGTTAGTTGCAGTATACATATTATTATCATTATTAAGTGTACGTTTTAAGAAAATTATACGTTTTCAGGGTAATTCAATAGTTTTCTACTTATCAAAATGTTTGCTATATGGCGTCGCATTAAACCAACATCGCAGGCTCGTTGCTCGCTTGGTTCCTTGTTATAGCATACTAATGTTGCAAAATAAATTGTCTTAATTAGTTTTTCGCAAACGATACAACTCCTCATTATCCGGGTTTGCAGTATTGATCTTGGTTTTCTTCGATACTGTTAATTTAAATTGTCCCAAAATATATAAACCGCGCTCAATTTTGAAACTCTGCTCAGTGCTACATACAACATTTGTAAAGTTCGCCTTTCTAATTTTTTAAAATCCAAGCATACTTTCTCGTACGTTTGTCCCTGACTTTTATGAATCGTAATCGCTTCAGCAGGAACCACTGGAAATTGACTACGTGTGATTTGATATTTTTCCTCACTCGACATATTTACTTGATTCGATATTTTTAGTATTGGTGTTAAATTTTGATCACTATTTGCATTTTTCATATAATCACGATAACGAGTTCTTACTTTCACTCCTACTCTGGGCAATTGAAAATCTAACCGCAATATAGACGGAATTTTAGTATTTTCTTGAAAAGTAATAAATTTTAATATTCCGCATGTGTGCTCCATTAACCAATCAGTTTTCAACATCAATGTTATTAATAACTATCATATAGTTTATATTAATTTTCAATTTAATCTCAGTTAATAATTCGTTTTGAACTGATTGTTTTTTTAAAGATTGTAATGTAAATTTTTTTTTGTACTTCCATCGATATTCTTTGAAAATGTATTCTCGGGAGTAGAGATGATTAATTCACTCTTGCATTGGGATAATTTTCGATTATTGTAAGCGGAAACATCATCATAAGGTACAAAAAAAAATTTTTTGTGTAATTACGTTTGTTTCTTCGGTGGAAACTTTCCGTTCTCTCCTATAAATTGCATTGTTGAATGAACTTCTTTCAAAAAATCTAAACAACTAAAAAACTACTTGACCAAAATGGACCAAAATCTAATCAGCTCTAAGTTACAGCGGGGCACATCGATTGCATCATTCATCATCCTGATCGCGTTGTTACACGCGTTAACGAAAAATTTGATACCATACAAACGGACATAAGCGCGCGCGCACACACACTCACACACACACACACACACACACGAACATTTTGCTGAAAATAGTCTAAAATGACTGCAATGACCATGAAACGTGAAGATCTGCTAAAAAATCGATTATCGATTTTCGGGGTCATTACAGTAACTTCCCTATAAAATCGGGAAGTTAACAAGCAACCAAGCGAGCAACGAACATACAATATTGGTTTAATGCGACGCCATATAGCAAACATTTTGATAAGTAGAAAACTATTGAATTTCCCTGAAAACGTATAATCTTCTTAAAACGTACTAAAAATAATGATAATAATGTACTGCAACTAACGAATCGGGAAGTTCCTTGTGTGGCTCTTGGAGAGTCACACACCAAATAAAAAACATTAATAGCTGCAGGCCCTACTAGCCATGCGTACCACTAACGCTTAGAGCAGCCCTACCCGCGCGCGAGCGAAGCGAGCGAACAAAAAAAATTAAACCGACTTCGAAAAAACGCACTAAAAAGTATAAAATAATTTCCATTTAATATATGTGAATACACACGAACTTAAATACAATACAATCTTCTCGAAGGCGGCGCAAATATATTATTTAAATATAAATATATTAGTATTTAGAACAATTTAAGGATTTTCGTAATTTCCAGTGTCGAAAATTTTCAATTTTGCGCCACCTTCGAAAAGATTGTATTGTATTTAAGTTCGTGTGTATTCAAATATATTAAATGGAAATTATTTTATACTTTTTAGTGCGTTTTTTCGTAGTCGGTTTAATTTTTTTTTAAAGTTTTTTTTATTTCACACTTTTTTTTATCTCTGTTAGCCGTCACATTCCAAATCGTAATTTATAAATATCTGAAAGCCGCAATCGATAACGGCAACGACGTCGCGTCGTTATTGTTCCTAATGTCTAACATTCAGCGGAGTTCACGACGGTATCACCACCCTACATTTTCGCAAATAAAATCGTAATTAATAAAGAAATGTACAATCTTTTTTGCACGGGACCATCTCGGGAACATACTCTACAAGATGCAAAAGGTTTCGTTCCGATTGGTGTGTCCATCCATCTCTGTTATGACATGCATGGAAAATTCCATGTAAAATACCGTTGGTCCTCGGCACACTTCTACAAGGGTCTCAAGGAGGCCAGCACTTTCTTATTTTTTATGAGGGTCCGAGGCTCAAATTGCACACCCTTGGACGATCGGCTTCGGGACTAACATTAAGTGCAACTCCTTGAGAGTTTCGGATAAATAACTCTGTCTGCCGAGTCCTTGGAAAATACGTTTTTCAAAGAAGCATTGTTCCCGAAGTCGATGGTCGTCGTCCGCGTGAGACAAGGGGTCATAAATTAAACGCACATGTTGGCCACTTGGGCCTTTCGTTGTCACGCGACTTTGGGTCCGTTGCTAGTACCGTCTTTGTTTGTACATTTGCTTTCCGCGATTGGCTTGAGGTGGGGATGTCCTCCCCCACCGATAGGGATGCATAGGAATGGCTCCTCCCTCGGGTCAGTCAACGAATGGGATGTTCTTTACCCCCAAAAATGTACCATTTTCCCCACTATTCAATCTCACCACCGAGGTGAGGAACGAGCTGACCCAGGGACAGCGACTCAGATACAATTTCTCTCTGAAGATATACAGTCTTCCGCAAAGGTTAACTCGATTCGAGATAGAACTTCCAGTTCAAACAAGTGTAATATATTGTAAATATAGTGAATAAATCCAAAGGTTCGTTAAGGCAAAATGGGTGTCGAGCTGTCGTTTCATTGAAATTTACAACGCAGAACCTCTCAAATATATTAAGAGAAGCTGCGAACATAACAATCTCGGCGTAATCGATGAACATACATAGAAAAAAAGCGAAAAAAGGGCACATACAGATCGAATTGAGTAACCTCTTCCTTTTTCGAAGTCGGTTAAAAACAACCTTACTCGCGAGCGAGCGAAGCGAGCGAGCAACAATAACCCTCTAGTTTACAAATAGTACCGACCTTTTAGGCCACTTTCTTGATTTATGCGGATCGCTTAAGGCGTTAATGGTTACAGTAGCGCGTTATAACTAATTGGGGCCTTGGGCAAAGTAGAATTTCGGGGCCCCAACCCCAACTAAATAACTTTATGAGAAAAACGTAGAATTTGTTGGATCTTGGTTTGTGTTCGGGGCCCCCTTTTGCTTGGGGCCCCGGACATTTGCCCAAGTTGCCCGTAGGGTAACGCGCCACTGAACGGTTGTACTTGAATGGACCAAAACAAACATGAGTGTCACCAAGAAATAACTGTCGAAGTTGAAACACGCAGATAGTAGTAACATTTCGTCTTGCAACGTGACACTGCACTTATAATCAATGCTAAAACTTATTTATTATAAAAGTATAACAAAAATTTTATTTTAAGAAAATTAACATTTCAAGGCGAATATGCGTCTGAAATTCTAAAACAAAAAAGAGTGCTTGCTAAAAGCATTATACATATAGATAAACAATACTACCTTGACTAGTTCATTTTACAGTAGTAAAGAAATTTAAAAGCCATATAGAAACGAAGAATGCACCCATAAGCAATGTAAAATTGTTCAAAAATGCTATCAAATAGCAATGAAAATAAGATTTAAATATTTACAAACTGTACGTAACAGAACGTCTTTCAATGTAAACCTAGACTAGAGTGGTACATTTAATTCTGTTTACCAGAAAAATGTATGGTTTCAAGTGTTTCATAACATTGTTCTGGTATGTACTGTCACGTTCACCTTTTTCCGACGAGCGGTTTGACTCGCGGAAGCCGGTCAACTTCGGGCCTTGCAGGCGCTGAGACCAGGCCGCGGGCAAGCCGAGTACACGCGGTCCGCCCGAGACAAACGAGACTCGAGGATTCGACGGTTTCCTCACGACAAACGAAAGGTTCGGGCGCCAGGCACCGCAAGGATGCCACACGGAACGCGGAACAAGGCTCGAGCTCGGAGAAGCCGAGATCGAGAGTCGAATCTTCGAGACACGCGGATCGAAAACGACGTCGCGACTGGGCCAGATGGTTCGAACACGGGATGACTAGGACAGCCCTCTCGGCAGGACGGATCTCACAGGGAATCGAGTAATTCGACTACGATATGGTCTCGAGCTATTTATTGTAGCAGTCGTTAAATTACAAAATCTGCGGCCACGTGACCGCGGCCCGAGAGCCCGCGCTCTTCATACAAGATAGCGAGAAGGTGGTCGTTCGCCGCGCGGTTGTCTTACCGATTTTGCTCGCACGATACCGCTGACAATTACCGTGGTTTCGTTCGCAACGAACTTCGGAAACGCGAGGCGCAGATGATCGGCGAACTGCGAGACTGTCGCGATGACTTCCGCCCGTGATTCGCCCCGACGCGTACGCTAACGAGTACGCGATCGAACGCCGACGAAAACCCTACGATGTTCGGCGAGAGACACAGGATTCGAGAAATGCGAAGAGACCGAAAAAATCACTCGCACGAAACGCGACTCCTCTTAGGACACTCTTTCGCACGTAATTTAAAGACGAAAACTCTCCAAATAATCTCGAAATCTCAAAGCATTCCCGAAACGAACGCGAGCGAATTATCGAGGACGGAATGGGAAGCATTCGTCCTCTCGCGACGAAGGTCGAGCCGTCGCGCAACGAACTACCGAATGGATCACAAGTGCGGCTTACCGTTTCTCGTTTTCGATGCCCTTTTTCGGAACTGCTCTCGATAGAGCGTGAGGCACGGCCGGAGCGTAGGTGGACTTCATCTTAGACACCACGAAAACCTCCAACGGGCACTTCTCGGTTTCCCGACGCTAAGTTACAATTAGTTCGCAACGCGAGTGCAGAGCGCACGACATGCGATAACGAGAGCCAGCGCGACAGTGATCCATCGATTTTCGGCAATCTAGCGGATCGAACTCGGTTCCCCCCACTCGACCGCTTTTCCGAATTGCCTATGGCGTGTTTCCACGGCGTAACTCTACGGCACAGGAGCGTTCCCTCTTCGCGCCCTAGGGCCCCGGGCAATCACGAAATTGGTCAAGGAGCCTATCGCTCGACTTGACCAGCGGAGGGGCTTCCTCTTCTTGGCTACGAGGGCACCGACCCCGGGGTAGCTCTCCCTTGACGGGGCGAGACGGCGTCAGGTCTTCCAGTCCGTCACCTTGGACGAGATGTTTAAGAGAGCTACTGTCCTGGCGGCGCCTCCGGTTTGCTTGCCGAGTGTCCTCGCACCAAGCTCTAATTTCTCGAAATGGCCATTCGCTTTTCCGTCGGGCGCTTCCTGGCCTTGGGGCGATTGTTCATTTCCCGTGACAATTCGGACGGTCGGTGGTTCCTTCTGCGCGTTCCATATACGGCCCTGAAACTTGCCGTTCTCGGCACGCGCGACAGATGTCATTAGGAGGTCCTCGATAATATCGGGATCTCTTAAAGGAGCGCTCTCGAATCCTGTCTCGGTACGTGTCCCGTTAGAGGGCGGTCCGGTCCTTTATCGCTCTCGAAAATATGCGCGGAATTAACGGAGAAGGGACGTCGCAAACGTTGCAACGTCACAGTACATAGTATTTAGTTCTGTGTGGTTGTGTGTGTTTTCGCGCTGTACACGTGCTGTTTATCGCGCATGCTTCGTGCGTGTGAATGATACCATAATCTTCCTTTCTATTTAGTTTTTTAGACTGTACACATTAGCGAGTCATCACAATACTGTTTCCAGTGAGCTTATCAAGGTGTAAGGAAGGATAGGCGAAACACAGATACAGTGTGTATTTTGGGATGGATGCTTATGCAATTTGGCTTATCTATCTTGCAAGAAATGACTTGCAACTTCAGTCAGAGCATGTCTCCTACATTGGAAGTCAAGTGGAGGGGAGAGTCGCATGCGATTGGAATGTGTGGACGGCCTTACAGCTTGTAGCGGCCGCGCTGGACGGATTTATGGTAGGGACACCCCTAATAGGTCCCCTATTGCACATGGGCCCGGTATTGCTGAGAGCTGACAAGAAGATCCCTGGCAGGAATGCGGTGACGTAGGCAAGAATGCGCGCCCGATTGGTTGGCTTGGAGGGGGGGCGCCTAGGCTCACACGCAGTTTCGACTAGAGCGTTCTATTGGCCGACGCAGTCACCCCCACTACTCGAGTCGCGTGACGAAGAGAGGGAATCAGACGCACCCTAGGGTACTCAGTGAGGGTACTCAACGGCGTAGGCACAAAATTCAGAATACTGCTGAAAAATTGTCATGACGTAAAACTTTCTTATTTTCCTATTCTTATTATAAAATGTTCAAATCAGTATTGACATTAACATTCTACAGCACATATTAATAATCGTATATATATTATAATTCTATCTGTAATTAACACCATAAATTAATATCTTTCTATTATATTTATACATTTTCTATTATATAAAATAGTTTTTGAGAGAGAGAGAGGGAGAGAGAGAGCGTGAGAGAGAAAGAGCGGGAGAGAGTTTTCGTAAGTTTATTCCAGAATTCATAATTCTCTCTCTCTCTCGCTCTCTCTCTCGCTCTCTCTCTCTCCCCCGCTCTCTCTCTCTCCCGCTCTCTCGCTCTCTGTCTCTAATCTAAAAAGCTAAAAAAAAAGTATAAAAAAAAGTTACTACGACGGGACTCGAACCCTAGTCCACGGCATAGCAGTTCAGCTCGCTGCCGCTACGCCACACCATTACTTAGTAAAAGAGTGAACTATGTAAACTGACATGTTGCGTCTACAAAACTTTAATTTGCAAATATCTCGAAAATTACTGAATAGTTGCCCCTATAATGGAGTATATTCGTAATCAGGGGAACGAGATCTGTAACTCTGTAAAGTCTCAACTAAATCTGTGACGCGAAGGCTTTGCATTCTCCTTGTGTAAATTGTCACTTTTCATGACTGCAATAGGATCCTCGTATTCACGGCATTGAATATTGGCTGTAAGTCGTGAAACATCGTAGCCCTTCCGTAAATACGGGAATCCTGCTACTATGCGTCGTGTGACGTAGCAGCTGAAAGGGCGTGGTCACGCGGCGAGTACGGGACCGTCGGAGGTGGGGGTAGGCGGCGAGTACGGACCGTCAGAGGTGGGGGTAGGCGGCGCTAGCTGGAGACCCCTCTTGCCTCTGTGCCCCCCCCCCGGGGATCTTCTTGTCAGCTCTCAGCAATACGTGCCGTCTTGTAGTTTGGCTACGGCGTTTGGGCCTGTCATCGCCACGTGATTTCCGTTCGTACCTGGGTACCCTCGATCCCGTCCTTGCCGTAGAACCCTTAAAAAACGTTCGCCCCTTGAGTCCAGCGCGGACGGCTAATGTTTTGCAACTACAGCGTGTCTGGTTGCCAGATGGCTGGAAAATCCAGGGTTTGGTCGCCAAATGTTGGCCTTGGCAAATCTTCGGGACCGTTGCAAACACATAGCTTGGTACCGTCCACCCCCAAATCATCCCAAAAGGTGGGGATGAATTTGTCAGAGGTAGGGAGAAGGACCGAGGTGATAAATAGGAGAACTCTCGGTCCTCCGGTGAGACTGCACCGTGGACCTTAGAACCATTACCAATACTTCTTAGACTCGCTTCGTTCTCGCATTTTAGTTGCCACGGATAGCATAGCAGCAGTTCTCGTGTGTACTTTGTATTATAGTAAAATATACAGTTGTTGTTAGTACATCTTCAACCCATTATTCCTTCAAACATTGAAGGAGTGGTCCTTCGAGCAACCTTAGTAGTCACCTCGCAGTGAAAAACAATCAAAACCCGAACGATCGCCACAAGACCGACCACGGGTAGAAACACAGCTACAGAGACTTCTTTAATCCGAGGGGTTTTTCCATTTTTCCAGTCTTCGAGGAATGTTGAAATATGTTTCTGGTGATTGGATTACTTTCATTTAATAGAAATTACCTAATTGCTAAATTGAAATAACAAACTTGTAACTAGTGTTCAGTATGCTAGTACGAGAACAGAAAATTGACTGCCAAACTAATATATTATCGATATCTTTATGATACTAATGTTTTCATACTGTGTGATTAAATTAATAGAGATATTTATGGTATCCTTATGCGACGTTTTTCTATCTACAGAAATATAAAAATATAGATAGGATGTATTATTATGTACACGATAATACAAGCTGATATAAAAAGTAACTAACTCTATCAGTTTCTTTGTTTCAGTACCAGATAAAGTTTAATGGCATTGCAGAGATCTGAGACTACCCCAATGAGCACAGAGACAGCTCAAAGACAGCTGAAAGATGTCTGTCACAAGACATTCAGATGTCAGAAAGATGTCGGCGAATGTCTCCGGACCGGCTCTGGAGGGGCTCCGGAAGGTCGTTTGTTACAAATCTCTCTGTCTTAAAGTCGTCTTTAGAATGTCTGTTGGTCGTTTTTCAGGCATTGTAGAGACTTATTTTTTACATTTCACAGGCGTACAAGGCATCATTCAGACATCTTCCACGACTCTGTCGGGCATCTTTTAGGCGACTTTCAAACGTCTCTTGAGCTTGTTAGAGAGACCTATTTATGCGAAAAGGGAGTGGGAGGGAAAAATCAATTTACGATAAGAGTTTAAAGTAAACGAACAAATAGTTTATTATAATAATATATGTACTATATTTTATGTCACATATACTTTTTTCTGGTAAATACGTAAAGCCTATACTCTAATACTCAATTAATGCATTGTAACAGACCTGTACCGTACAGGCCTGTTACTATACAGAACGTAAACCGGATCAAAACGGCTACAACCAAACCGAGATCAACCGTCGTTCATTTCTTGGAACAAACTGCCGTACCCCCGTCGTCGCGCCGAGACGGGCCGCGTCGCGCCACCCCCGCGCCTAGAAGCAATCCGCGAATCACCGCATCGCGCTACCACTCCCAACCCCAATTCACGAGCTATAAAAGCCGCCACGGCTAGAGCTCAGGACGGCATTCGGGATCCAGAGAGCATGGCGTGTCGCCACTCTCTCCCGCAGCCACGGTGTGTCATCAGCTGAATCCTGATCCTGAGAGTACGGCGTGTCGCCACTCTCTCCTGCAGCCACGGTGTGTCACCAGCTGAATCCTGATCCTGAGAGTACGGCGTGTCGCCACTCTTGCCCGCAGCCACGGTGTGTCACCTGCTGAATCCTGATCCTGAGAGTACGGCGTGTCGCCACTCTCTCCTGCAGCCACGGTGTGTCACCTGCTGAATCCTGAATCCGAGAGCACGGTGTGTCGCTACTCTCTCCCGCAGCCACGGTGTGTCACCAGCTGAATCCTGTTCACTTGCACTAGCCTTACATTCCGGTACACCGATAAAGACTCCGTTCCCGACCGATTTCGCGTCGTAATCGATCTCCAAGCACCGCGATCATCGTAAACATATTTTGCGTCCCGCACTATCGCGATCGCGGTATAATGAAACTCGCCGGCAGCGAGCGTACGTTAATCTAAAATTCCACGTGTCTTTATTTCTACGCACCCAGTACTTCCTAATCCCGACTATTCTCTCCGCCGTATACGAATCCTGGCGCGGCGAGCTAATCAGCAACGGAGGGAACCCAGATCCAGATCCAGATCGAGATTTAATCAAGACCGGGAACAAGACCCGTTACAGCATAAACTGAGATTTTTGAAATTGTGACATGCGGCGCTTTTCCTTACAACCACAGATAGACAAATCATTAAAATTAAATTATTAAAAGTAAAATAAAATACTACATTCAGAATAAAATATCATGCACTTAAAACATGAAAATTAATATACTTAAATTAAAATATAAAAATTGAAATAAAATGTACAGTTGAAACATCAGAATCAGTATACAGGGTGGTCCACGCAACTTGCACACCTATAATAACTTCCAAATTATGCGTTGCACGAAAAAGTTTTGTATGCAGAAGTTGCATGGTCTGAAGGGGTACATTATTTAGTGTATTAATTTTTTTTACAGGTGGACGCGTAAAGGACATGTGAAGGTCAACTTCATTTTTTTAAATGGAATGTGGTATTTTTTAAAACATTAATGATGCAGCTGGACATTCGTTATAAAAAAGTACTAACCTATGTATGTCGAAAAGTTAATAGTTCAGGAGATATTTCAATTTAAATAACTCTAAAATACCATTACTGACGTGTGTACTAATGACAGTAATGGTATTTTAGAGTTATTTAAATTGAAATATCCCCTGAACTATACTAATTTTTCGACATACATAGGTTAGTACTTTTTTATAATGAATGTCCAGCTGCATCGATTGATGTAATAAACTAGAGGGGTGTTGTTGCTCGCTCGCTTTGCGAGCTCGCGAGAGGGTTAGTGGTACGGATGTTATTTGGTGTGCGACTCTCCAAGAGTCACACAAAGAACTTTCCGATTAGTTAGTTGTAGTATATTATTATCATTATTAAGTGTACATTTTAAGAAGATTATACGTTTTCAGGGTAATTCAATAGTCTTCTACTTATCAAAATGTTTGCTATATGGCGTCGCATTAAACCAACATCGCAGGCTCGTTGCTCGCTTGGTTCCTTGTTATAGCATACTAATGTTGCAAAATAAATTGTCTTAATTAGTTTTTCGCAAACGATACAACTCCTCATTATCCGGGTTTGCAGTATTGATCTTGGTTTTCTTCGATACTGTTAATTTAAATTGTCCCAAAATATATAAACCGCGCTCAATTTTGAAACTCTGCTCAGTGCTACATACAACATTTGTAAAGTTCGCCTTTCTAATTTTTTAAAATCCAAACATACTTTCTCGTATGTTTGTCCCTGACTTTTATGAATCGTAATCGCTTCAGCAGGAACCACTGGAAATTGACTACGTGTGATTTGATATTTTTCCTCACTCGACATATTTACTTGATTCGATATTTTTAGTATTGGTGTTAAATTTTGATCACTATTTGCATTTTTCATATAATCACGATAACGAGTTCTTACTTTCACTTCTACTCTGGGCAATTGAAAATCTAACCGCAATATAGACGGAATTTTAGTATTTTCTTGAAAAGTAATAAATTTTAATATTCCGCATGTGTGTGCTCCATTAACCAATCCGTTTTCAACATCAATGTTATTAATAATTATCATATAGTTTATATTAATTTTCAATTTAATCTCAGTTAATAATTCGTTTTGAACCGATTGTTTTTTTAAAGATTGTAATATAAATTTTTTTTTGTACTTTCATCGATATTCTTTGAAAATGTATTCTCGGGAGTAGAGATAATTAATTCACTCTTGCATTGGGATAATTTTCGATTATTGTAAGCGGAAACATCATCATAAGGTACAAAAAAAAATTTTTTGTGTAATTACGTTTGTTTCTTCGGTGGAAACTTTCCGTTCTCTCGTATAAATTGCATTGTTGAATGAACTTCTTTCAAAAAATCTAAACAACTATAAAACTACTTGACCAAAATGGACCAAAATCTAATCAGCTCTAAGTTACAGCGGGGCACATCGATTGCATCATTCATCATCCTGATCGCGTTGTTACTTTTTCTGAAAACGTTAACGAAAAATTTGATACCATAGAAACAGACATACGCACACACATACACACACACATACGAACATTTTGCTGAAAATAGTCTAAAATGACTGCAATGACCATGAAACGTGAAGATCTGCTAAAAAATCGATTTTCGGGGTCATTACAATAACTTCCCTATAAAATCGGGAAGTTAAAAATACCTCATTCCATTTAAAAAAAAGAAGTTGACCTTCATATGTCCTTTACGCGTCCATCTACAAAAAAGCTACTAACATCTGATTAATCCCCCTCGAAACCAAGCAAGTTCCATCTGAGATGCATTTCTTTCTAACACCAATAGCAGCCGAGTTATTCAGGGGGCCTGTTTCTGGCGCCTCACCCTGTATACTAAAATTAAAAAATATAAAAATTGAAATAAAATATCAAAGTGAAAATAAAATATTACTGATAATGTCTGTGGTTGTAAGGAAAAACGCCGCAGCTTTATACTTTAGAGCAGGCATGCACAGGTGGACGATTTGGGAGCAGGAGCAATCGACCCTGCTCCTGAGCAGGGTCGGAGCAGTGACCTTGCTCGGACGTATGGAAGGGGAACCCACCAATTGTAAACGGAGCACGTGAGAAGACGAGTGGGAGGGGCGTGGGGAAGTGGAGAGCGCGCCGGAGTGGTCAGACTACAACAACGTAGACGCCGCCCCTACTCTCACACGCTTTCGTGGGCCCAAAGCGCTATTTGACTATTTTGAGAGCGACAGAGCGAGTCCGATGTATACAAAACGGACGAGACAGAGCGAGCGATCAATCAATTGCCATGGTCGGCATAGGTGGCATAGAAATACATATACATATAGTATGTTTGTAGCAATACCTGTTCCTACTCCTATAAACTGCGGAAGCCACGTGTGAGTCGAAAAGTGTGCGAGTGTCATCCGCGAGACTAGGGAGCGTAGACTCGTATTCGGTGTAAAGGAGCCCTCGGAAAGGGGCAACTGAATTAAATATATTTGTTCACAGTAAATCACAGTAAAAATATGTTGTTTAAATGTTTTTGAATACATTATTTTAATGTCACAGCTAAAAACATATACATATTTCATCATTTGAAGCAACATTTTCACGACCGCTACGTAAAGATGTTGGACATGGACCTCACAAAGTAGCGGAATTGAAGGATTGTTCAGTCCATGAGCAATGGCGGCGCCAATAGGCGTTAAGCAGAATTGGAGATCCGGCTTTAGGCACGCGTCCCTTCGTCTACCGCGCCCATGGGATACGTTCCCGCCATTCCGTCTCAGTCCGTTGATAGACATGTATCACTTATTTATCTAAGCCATTTATATTACACTATACAGGGTGTTTACCTACAGGTGGGAGAAAATTTAAGGGGTGGTTCTCGACGATAATATAAGACGAAAATGAAGAATAAAAAAATTGCGATTTCGGCTTCGTTATTTAGTTATTAACAATTAAAAATCCGCCTAAAATGCTGCAACACTTCTAACAAAAGTATACGTTGCGTACGTCACACAGGCGCGTGACAGTCACGTATCAAGTGACAAACGCATGCATACCTTGGTTCTCATTTGGGGCCCCAGCGAGGTGAAAATGTTTAAAAAATCGGTGGACGACATTGAACCTACCTACTCGTTAAAATCCACAAGGGCATTTCTAATATCCGCCCTGTGGAATTATCGAGTAGAAGGGGTCAATGCCCATTCACTTTTAAATTCTTCTCACACATATCCACAAATCCTTATCCTGCACTATAATTGTTCATAACACCGTACCTAATATACTGGAATAAACGCTCTAGCACTATTTACAATATCATACACACGCACTACGAGTTTACAGAGTCATGCGATTTCTGCGAACGGAAATCTTCGACGCGTGCGAGAAGAATCGTCCGTACAAGCTAGTATCCGTATGCACACTGATTCAACACAGCTAATGTGGTCAATGCACACACATGAGATATTTCGCGGTCACAGACAGAATGAGAAAGAATCACGAAATTCGGGAAAACAGGATAGACAATGTATTGGTATAGCAACGCGCGATGTTTGGGCGGTAGTTTGCTGTAGATCTTCATTTGTTTTATCGATCTGGCATCGACCTCATCAGCTGTCTCGAATCAGTGTGCATACGGATGCTAGCTTGTACGGACGATTCTTCTCGCACGCGTCGGAGATATCCGTTCGCAGAAATCACACACGACCTCAAGATGTCCGTTTCATCTGTGAGCGAGTCTCTCGCGACGTAGATCAAGTTCAATAAAGTGCAGTGTTTCAACATTAAAGGATTACCAGTTCTTTACATTCTCCTCATTCCCCTCAGTAAACTTGTACTCTCTGTAAACTCGTAGTGCGTGTGTACGATATTGTAAATAGTGCTAGAGCGTTTATTCCAGTATATTAGGTACGGTGTTATGAACAATTATAGTGCAGGATAAGGATTTGTGGATATTTGTGAGAAGAATTTAAAAGTGAAAGGGCATTGACCCCTTCTACTCGATAATTCCACAGGGCGGATATTAGAAATGCCCTTGTGGATTTTAACGAGTAGGTAGGTTCAATGTCGTCCACCGATTTTTTAAACATTTTCACCTCGCTGGGGCCCCAAATGAGAACCAAGGTATGCATGCGTTTGTCACTTGATACGTGACTGTCACGCGCCTGTGTGACGTACGCAACGTATACTTTTGTTAGAAGTGTTGCAGCATTTTAGGCGGATTTTTAATTGGTAATAACTAAATAACGAAGCCGAAATCGCAATGTTTTTATTCTTCATTTTCGTCTTATATTATCGTCGAGAACCACCTCTTAAATTTTCTCCCACCTGTAGGTAAACACCCTGTATACATTGTGTCCCAAAACTCGTGAAAATCCCGAAAGGGGGTGGTTCCTGAGACCATTCTAAGAGACGTTTTCCTTTGCACCAATGTCAACTGCGGCTTTGTTTAGGAGTTATTAACGAAAAACACGGACCAATCAGAGCGCGCCCTGGCCCGGCGCGCCACGCCGCGCCGGCAAGCGAGTGTCGGTGGTACGCCGCGACATCGCAACGAACAAGAGTTTCTCGATAATGTGAACCCTCTCCGATTTCGATGAGCTTTGGATATGTTGTCAAGACCATGATTCTGAACAACATTTCTCTTTAGACTTTTTGGCGATCGGCTTTAGTTTACGAGATAATCGTAAAAAAAGAGAAGAAGCAGAAACTGATTGAATTAAAAACTCACGTATTCAGCCGTAAATCCATTTGCTGCTTCGAAATGTGTCTCACTGGGTCACTCGGTGACGAACTGCACAGATGTCTTCAGGTATACGGCAGTACCGAAAGTCAAGGGACGTACGGCCAGGTCGACGAACTGCACAGCCGGTGGTAGAAGGCCTAAGGGATGCGCGGTCAAGTCGACGATCCAGAATTTCAGTTTCACTTTCGAATCGATAAATAATTCGTATGTTTATTTCAAACAGATGCCTTGAAATTTTTCCACACTCACAATCACTGTTCACATTTGTCAACACATAGTTATGCACTAATAATAATTGCCATATCCATTGTACTGCTGCACAAATCACAACAATCAGGTAATGCAATCACTAGACTGCGGATTTCATGCGTTTGTAGCAAACATGAGTAGGTGCATTTTAAGACAGTAGAGAGATTAAAATAATTTCAAAGCACCAATGTATTATTTTCAAATTCTTAAAATGATCACAGTAAGAATCAAATATCTGTCTGGCTCCCCTGTCCCTTGTAATAGCGGTAGCCAACATTCATTTTGCATAAAGATTCGCAGTCTAGTGATTAGTTTAAATATCACTATCAAAAACACAGCTAATAGCAACCGTTAGCTTTGAATTGACAAGTCTTTGGAGATGTTCTCTCTACCGCGGCTCGAACGACACTGATTTTCCGCAAGATTTTTCTAAAGAATTTAGGAAGGGCATTTAGAGTGTCGAAATTCGAAATGCACGCTGTAGCACGAGAACGACGGGACGGTTGGACGAAAAACAGAATGCGAGAAGGACCGCTGTAAGCTTTGTGGCAAACACATGTTTAGTTTTTCCTGCAGGTTGGTACGCAAAGTCGATGGGTAACCGTTCGAAAACGTCGTCTGTCCTTCTTTTAGAAAGTTTCTTAAGGAAGGTATAGGACAATAGGGATGCTCTCTCTACGCTGACCTGACATTTTTACCCCTTGCTGGGTAAAAGGACGGATGACGTTTTCGAACAGTTACCCATCGACTCTGCGTACCAACGGTACGCCAGGGCCAGGACGCGCTCTGATTGGTCCGTGTTTTTCGTTAATAACTCCTAAACAAAACCGCAGTTGACATTGGTGCAAAGGAAAATGTCTCTTAGAATGGTCTCAGGAACCACCCCCTTTCGGGATTTTCACGAGTTTTGGGACACCCTGTATATCTCAGTATTAAATGTTCTTGTGTATAATCATGATACGAATATAGTTTCATTGCGCGAACAACCCTAACAATAAAGACCACATTAAATATATCGTTGGATTCCTCTTGGCGTCAGCTATAACATTATTTAATAAAAAATATGTAGTTATAAATAAATAATCAAGGTGCACACCATTTTTTATTAAAAAACAAAAATTATTGAAATTTTTTTGTATTGAAATTTGTAGAAGACTGACTACTGATTACTTTTTGTACGAAACATTTTTTGTCACACCACCGGAAATGTCTGAAGTGGTCGACCGCTGAGTGGTCGTCAATGCGTCTCGTGCAACGCGACTCGCCGCGGAATTGCGTGCACGCAACGCTTTAAACCAACATAATTTCCATTCTTGAGTCGATTTGGGTGGGAAATTTGCAGGATATTTTAGAGGAGACGTTGCTGCAAATGTTCCACTTTGTTAGCGCACGACACTATGTAACACTTTTAACTTATCCCTTGTCAAAGGTGAAAAACTTTGACAGTATTCCTTAGTTGACTAAGTATTTTTTTTATAACAAATTATGAACATTAATGTTTAGTTCCTGGTGCGTTCTCAACATAGATATACATTCTTCATACAAAAAAAAAATTGGGCACTTAATCTTCAGTAGGTTTTCCAGGACAGCGTTATGAAGAAAAGGAATTTTTTCGGTGATAAATTGTATCTGAAAAAGTTTGATCTTTGAACGCTTATTGTAACGAGAGTTTTTAATAACTTTAATTAATATTATCGGTTTCGAATGTAATGGACATTTAAGAAACGTTGTACATTCGTTAAAAATCGATATGAGGACTTTGATTTTTTAGCTCATGAACAGCTAGCGCGCCGATCTGGCCCACTGTGCGCCGCGCCGGCACCTCTGGACACCTTTCAGGACAATCAGGACACCTTTAATTGTTCAAGTCTTTTACCGATGATTCCAAGGGAGAGTTAGCCCGAGGGTAGAGTGGGGCGATACTTAACTACTTAACATCTACGATGGTAACCAAATAACTAGTTTGCTTAATCTTCGAAAAGGTCCTTGTAGTCGCGAGCTAGTCATAAAATAAAGATTTGATGGAGGATCACGGTGCAAGGGTTCTTTGCGAATGAATACAATTCTTTACGTTTGAACACGAACGTGTCATAAAATGGTGCGAAAGGCAAATCTCCGTGCTGCTATTCTTTACAAAGGATATACGAACTTTCTGAAGGACTACGGTTCTTTACGACGGAACAGTTATACTTGGAAGGCATCCAAAACTAAAATTCTAAAAAATATACGAATTAACTATTTAAGAAACTGTAGCATTATCAGAAATACAACTATTATATATTTCAGATAAAATTTAAAATGTATCTTAAACACACCTGGGTACTTTGGTTCATCTTTCTTCTACAAGATTATTTACGAACGTTTAAAATAAACTCTCTTATATCTCTGTCAGTTATGTATATATGAAAAAACTCTTCAAACAAAAGTTGTAGTATATAATAAGGAGGTGAATATAGCATCAGAGAAAAAAATTTTTTCAAGGTCATTTTTTCAAGTTTTCAAGGTCACACACAGATGTTTTTTATATTAACAACTGATTATGCTATATATGGATTCTTACAGAGAAAAAAAGACAAATTCAACGATATATTACAACGTATATTTATGTCAAGATTTAAAAAAAAAATTTTCAAATTCGTTGAGCGCCGGTTTTCCATGATCCAATTGGCCCCAAATTTTTTCCAGATCATTTTCTCAACAGTTGTCACAATTCTGGGGGGTGCCCAGGAAAAAGTTTTGCAAAATAATTTTTGTCAAGTATAGCTAAGGTCTATACATACAATTTACCAAATTTTAAAATATGTCTTAGAAAACTAACATTTTCCCCGTTCGTATTTACATCTTGCACCGGTTGTAAATAAATTATATTTCGCAACTATCATAGCAAGATTCTGCACCTTCACTTTAATGGAAGTTAATGAAAGAATGGTGCTGGAGAATTGACCTTCACCTTTAACATCAAGGTCAAATAGTATTGTACTCGTCACACGGATATAAATTGAAAAAGGAGGGTAAAAATTTAATCGTTTTCTTAAAAAATTACGATAAAGTTTTCTCATTATCAAACTGATTTCATTTGTATTATATTTTCATTCCTCGTGATATACAAGTACATATAATTTCTTTACACACTGCACATACCTACAATTAGTTTGAACATCGTTACATCACTCGAGCGTTAACATTAATTAATGTCGAAGATGCAATGGAAACAATCGATTAAACCACCACGTGCTTGTTAATATGTTATGAAAGCGAATCGTCGATCATGCACTGTATTCTTGAATTCTTATGCATCATGCTGCTGCATAATGTCGTCAGGAAAGTAACTTTAAACTATAACAATTGTTTGTTCACATATAAATTGATTCCTAAATATACCAAGCAACACTAGTAAGACTGACAACGTCCGTAATCGCTGAGGCGATCAGTATAGTTCGCCACAAAACGTACAACAATCAAAATCAATAAATAGTTTGTGCTCGGTCAATTTATAATTAACTAACTTTTTGTTTCCTCAATGTGGAGATCGTTTGATAGTGATTGTAAGAGCGCACAGCCAATTTCGCAATAACACTAGCAATGTTGGAAATTATTAAAACGGCCACGATTGTCAGGAATACCACAATGTCCATATCGCAGCGCTGGTACCATGGTTGATAAGCTAAATTTGAACGAAGATGTGGGGCACCTTTATTGCGAATCACGTACTCCGCCCACCATGCTAAATGCTCAACCATATTATACGGATTATCGTTCACGAGCTTCTTCAATTCCATTATCCTCTGTTTGTACCTGCAACACAGCGATTACAATTATACTTTCCTGCAAACCTTATCAGAAAGTAGCGGACAAAAGAAAGTTTGATGCAATGTTTTCGTGTTACTATTTCTGTTCATTTGACATGCTCATTCGTAAACTAAAATGCAAGGTGTCTCAGCTAAAAAAGGCTATCCTATTATACTATCTTATTATAAATCATATATACAGAGTGTCCCAAAATTCCTGAACATCCCGGAAATGGAAGGTTCCTGAGACCATCTGAAGCGACATTTTCCTTTGCAAAAATGTTATTCGCGGCTTTGTTTAGGAGTTATTAACAAAAAACACGGACCAATCACAACGCGACCTAGACGCGAGTTGGCACAGTCGGCCAATCGACAGTTGGCGCGCCGGGCAGACTGTACCAACTCGCGTCTAGGTCGCGCTCTGTTTGGTCCGTATTTTTCGTTAATAACTCCTAAACAACGCCGCGGATAACATTTTTGCAAAGGAAAATGTTGCTTCAAATTATCTGAGGAAGCTCCCATTCACGGCTGTTGAAGGAATTTTGGGACACCCTGTATATAGCCGTCATACAGAATTTGAACCAATAATGGAAAAATCATGAGATCAGAATTAGTTAGGGTTAGGTGGTGGGGTCGGAAAGGGCCGACCATTAGGCCGGCGCATACGAAAATCCAAAAGCATCCTATACAGGGTGTTTACCTACAGGTGGGAGAAAATTTAAGGGGTGGTTCTCGACGATAATATAAGACGAAAATGAAGAATAAAAAAATTGCGATTTCGGCTTCGTTATTTAGTTATTAACAATTAAAAATCCGCCTAAAATGCTGCAACACTTCTAACAAAAGTATACGTTGCGTACGTCAGACAGGCGCGCGACAGTATCGTATCAAGTGACAAACGCATGCATACCTTGGTTCTCATTTGGGGCCCCAGCGAGGTGAAAATGTTTAAAAAATCGGTGGACGACATTGAACCTACCTACTCGTTAAAATCCACAAGGGCATTTTTAATATCCGCCCTATGGAATTATCGAGTAGAAGGGGTCAATGCCCTTTCACTTTTAAATTCTTCTCACAAATATCCACAAATCCTTATCCTGCACTATAATTGTTCATAACACCGTACTTAGCATACTGGATTAAACGCTCTAGCACTATTTACAATATCATACACACGCACTACGAGCTTACAGAGAGTACAAGTTTCCTGAGGGGAATGAGGAGAATGTGAAGAACTGGTAATCCTTTAATGTTGAAACACTGCTCTTTATTGAACTTGATTTACGTCGCGAGACTCGCTCACCGACGGAACGGACATCTTGAGGTCGTGTGATCTCTGCGAACGGAAATCTTCGACGCGTGCGAGAAGAATCGTCCGTACGAGCTAGCATCTGTATACACACTGATTCAAGACAGCTGATGAGGTCGTTGCCAGATCGATAAAACAAATGAAGATCTACAGCAAACTACCGCCCAAACATCGCGCGTTTCTATACCAATACATTGTCTATCCTGTTTTCACGAATTTCGTGATTCTTTCTCATTCTGTCTGTGACCGCGAAATATCTCATGGGTGTGCATTGACCACATTAGCTGTCTTGAATCAGTGTGCATACGGATACTAGCTTGTACGGACGATTCTTCTCGCATGCGTCGAAGATTTCCGTTCGCAGAAATCGCATGACTCTGTAAACTCGTAGTGCGTGTGTATGATATTGTAAATAGTGCTAGAGCGTTTATTCCAGTATATTAGGTACGGTGTTATGAACAATTATAGTGCAGGATAAGGATTTGTGGATATTTGTGAGAAGAATTTAAAAGTGAAAGGGCATTGACCCCTTCTACTCGATAATTCCACAGGGCGGATATTAGAAATGCCCTTGTGGATTTTAACGAGTAGGTAGGTTCAATGTCGTCCACCGATTTTTAAAACATTTTCACCTCGCTGGGGCCCCAAATGAGAACCAAGGTATGCATGCGTTTGTCACTTGATACGAGACTGTCGCGCGCCTGTCTGACGTACGCAACGTATACTTTTGTTAGAAGTGTTGCAGCATTTTAGGCGGATTTTTAATTGTTTATAACTAAATAACGAAGCCGAAATCGCAATTTTTTTATTCTTCATTTTCGTCTTATATTATCGTCGAGAATCACCCCTTAAATTTTCTCCCACCTGTAGGTAAACACCCTGTATGTATGACTAGAATGCCACTGTGTTTTCATTCTCATCTCCGCAGCGTGTTTAAAAGCAAAATGTAAACAAACCCCGTGCCGGGGCAGGCTTACGTTGCTCCGAAGCGTGCAGCAATACGAAAAATTCAATACTGTATAAGCGACAGTTTTTTGCGAATATCTCGAAAACTAAAATCGAGCGGTGGTAACATGTATAGGAAAAAGTTGTTCAAAACGTAGAAATCTATAACATATTTAATTTTCATCAAAATCTGAGAGGAGACCCTCTTTCTAAACAATTACCAAAAGTACTAACCTATGTATGTCAAAAAGTTAGTAGTTCACGAGATATTTCGATTTAAATAACTCTAAAACACCATTACTGTCGTACTAACAATAAGACGTTAGCGTTTACTTACTTGTGTAACGTTTTAGTACGACAGTAATGGTGTTTTAGAGTTATTCTTATTATTATTATTCTTATCCTACAAAGCCATCTCAGTCTCCACAACGAGTTCAAGAACTTCTAACGATTCGTAGTGGGCCTCGCAAGTATGCAAAGAACGAGGATTCTGTGCGATAAACGAGGTTCTACTGCAATTCACACTACAAAATACATTTTAGTAAAAACTGTGAGTACTCACTGTTTATTTTGTATAATCTCCAGAATAGCAGCTTCTAACTCTTCCCTCGTCACAGTCGTGATGTCCATGTATTTCGCGACACCGAGGGCCTCCATTCTGAGTACTTGGTAATCCTGGTCTGCCAATATTGGAAATCCTAATAATGGTACCGAGAAGTGCACCGCTTCCTCGCTACTTTGCAGACCTCCTTGATAGATGAACATCTTGACATTGGGGTGTGCTATATAACAGTGTTTCATGATTAATAACCAAACGTC
Source organism: Lasioglossum baleicum (assembly GCF_051020765.1). Classification (NCBI taxonomy): domain Eukaryota; kingdom Metazoa; phylum Arthropoda; class Insecta; order Hymenoptera; family Halictidae; genus Lasioglossum; species Lasioglossum baleicum. The sequence goes on from NC_134930.1 coordinate 2,344,812, forward strand.
AATATCTATACAAGATTCACGAGACGATGACTATCTAAACATCTTTATTGGAATTTTAAACATAAGAAAACACCAAAGGAAAAAATGATATTACATAAAAAGATATTTGTAAGATCTTTTCGTCTCAAGCACCTACGTCGTAAACTAATTGCAAGACAAAAATTAAAAAACGAAAACAATTCAATAATATAAGATGCTATGACCTTAAAATTCTGATTGTTTTGTTGTTTTCCTAGATGACATCTAAATTATACATATACTGTCCTTCTTTGAAAGGGATGTTCCCTGATGTTATTTGCAGCAACTTATTGCTTTGCGTAAATGTTCTTCGCGACTTTGTTAAGGGTTTATTAACGAAAAACGCGAACCAATCATGGAGAAAGTTACTTCAAATGACCTCAGGGATCACCCCTTATCACTTGAATCATCTGGAAAGGATATTCATTAGATAAGGATATATTATTGGGTATGGGAATAAGTTTCCGCCCTTTCTTGTCGAAAAAAATCTCGCAAATCTGTATCTTAGCAAGCAATTGCCACTAACTGCGTTTCGAAGCTTAGACACACACCTTTCAAAAACATGTACTACGTTCCATTAAATACGCGATCGGTACTTAAGTACAACGACATGTGACAAAAGGGCGGAACCTTATTCCCATACCCAATATTATATATAAAAAATGAGACTGTACCAAGAATGCTCTGCTGCGGAAGCCATTTTCCAACAAAGATATTGTCGGGCATGTTGTGCATGTCCTTCTCGAATTTCCACACAATTTTATAGGGCAATTTGGCGAACACATCCAGGAAAACTTGTAGGGTTTCTTTTGGCAAGTCCGAGCTCATAGCGTTGCTGCCCAAACTGAAGTAGATGAACCCGTCGGTCGCGCTGTCCACAAAGCGTTTCAGATCCTATCAGCAAAAAATAAAAGATGATCATGTGCTTGTGTAGATGCATGATGAAGTTAACACAAGGAAGGTGCGGCTCGTTATGTTTATGGCTTGGAGGTTTTGTCGCACAAGATGCACCCCAAGCAAAGGATTATACTGAAGTACTAATTTTCCCCATTGCAGTAATACTGTCCAACAGCCAAACAACTTTCCTATTTTTACCATGCGATTCTTATAGAGTTTTTTGCGCTGATTCGGAATTTGCCCTTAATTTTCCCCCTGGACACACAGTTTTTGAGTTTGATTTTGAAATAAAGACATATTTTTAACTGTAAACAAATATTGTCATGTTATTATAAAAGATTTTGAATTGTTCTTTACACCAAAAGATTCTGTGGACTTCCCCGAATACAGTGATATCCAATATTAATACATTATTTAAACAAACTTTAGTACTGTTTTTCGGCGCTCAGGTTCGATCAAATTCTACACTAAATATAGCTATGTTGTAGGGCATAAAACGTTCCGATTCGAGATTCTGAATCTTGTCAACGTTTTCGTTTCATGGTTTGAATAAGTAAAAATGCCAAGTACTATTATATTGGTGGAAAACAAAGGTGGTGTGTTTCGTCCTAGACCCGCAGGAGGACTCATCAGTAAGGCTATCTAGCTATCATCTTACGTTTGTAAGATTACGTTTGTAGCTCATTGCAATGTTGTATACAGGGTGTCCCAAAACTCGTGAAAATCCCGAAAGGGGGTGGTTCCTGAGACCATTCTAAGAGACATTTTCCTTTGCACCAAAGTCAACTGCGACTTTGTTTAGGAGTTATTAACGAAAAACACGGACCAATCAGAGCGCGCCCTGGCCCGGCGCGCCAAGCCGCGCCGGCAAGCGAGTGTCGCGGTACGCCGTGACATCGCATCGTGACGGCGCGGCGGCCCAGGGCGCGCTCTGATTGGTCCGTGTTTTTCGTTAATAACTCCTAAACAAAGCCGCAGTTGACATTGGTGCAAAGGAAAATGTCTCTTAGAATGGTCTCAGGAACCTCCCATTTCCGGGACTTACACTTAGTTTGGGACACCCTGTATGATAGATGCGAACGTGTGATTTATGAAGGACCGTCCGCGACCGTTACGCAGGGTGTCGAATTATGTACCTGGACCCGTCGCGTCGTCGACCGAGTAAGATCTCGCCCCACTCCTCCTTCCCAGGGCCTCATTCAGAGCTACGGGAAGGAGGTCCTAGAAGTCAAAGTGTGTACTGATTGGGAAATGCAACTTTCTGCAGGAACCAATCAGTGCATCTTATTTCATATTCGAGAATCCAACGAGCATCGCGCGAGGATTGGAAGACGAAGTCGGTCAGTTGAGTATTACGCTCTAACGCCGTGACATTCTCCAGTCCTCGGATAGACAAGTACAACGCACGAACCGTTGTCTTGTCAATCGTTCATAACACGTGCAAAGTTAGCATCACGGTAATTAGTTGTCCAGTGGTCAGGACACCCGACAAACCGGGATCGCGTCGGTCGAAATCCCTCGCGAACCGTATCACATCAGTCGAGATCCGTCGCGTGCGTTCAATCACAAACGCGAATCCTCATGTCATCATCTGCGCGCATATAAGGCAGGACCTGCTAGATCAGCCTTACTGACGAGTCCACTAGCGGGTCCGAGACGAAACGCTTCCATTAACGTATTTATGCGATTTCAATTCATGCGAATCAATTAATTGTCTTTTGCGATCATCTTATCATTGAACTAGCTGACCAAGATTAACTTGGCGGGCAGTGATCCGGAACATACGCGAACCCACAGTTCCGCGACAAAACATCGAGGTTGATTGACATTTAGGAAGCAATACAAATTTGTTAGAAATCGATATGAGAAAGTTGACTTTTTAGCTAAATGACACCAACTTCTTCAATCCGGACCACTGTGCGGCGTACTAGCCTCTCCGACGGGCAACATGCAACCGAATATTGCAAAACTATTGCTCCGAAACGTGAAAGAAGAACTTTTGAGGCAAATAGCGCCCTAGATTGATATTTCGTCTAGCGATTTTGACTACTATAAAATCTCGTCTTTGCATTATCGAGAAATCAAAAGTGGAATCCCGGACCCTTGCAATCCTCGCGTATGTATACGTGGTCTAGAAGTGTGTGAGTGTACTCCTAGCGGTGTGTGAGTATTCACGCGCGAGCGTCGTCTGCTGGAAAAGACCCCCTTAAGAATAATGTACTCTTAACAATCGTTATGTATTTCGAGATGACTTTCCACGTATCTGTATGCTTCTTAACTATGTACAGTATTGTACAGTAAGGAACATAATTGATTCCACACACTTTAAATTAGAATAACTTTTTTATGAATGGACCAAACGACTTTAATTTCTCTGTAAGGCTAGAAGAATTAGTTTAGTAAATTATGTTTAAAAAACATGTTGAAAAAATGCATTTGGACGGAATTGTAAAAAACAATAGTAAAAATTGATTTTTACAACTTTTGTTAGCTGGGCCAATAACGAAAATTCAAAAGATGTGTCTGGTCAACTGGTATAAATTATATACCCACTAAAAATTTAATTGAAATTAGTTAATTGATTTGCGAATTATTAACGATCAAAAGTGGTAAAAATTGCAATTTTTCAAAATTTTCGGCCTTTTTACCGCTTTTGATCGTTTATAATTCGTAAACCAATTAACCAATTTCAATGAAATTTTCAGAGCGTATATAATTTATACCAGTTGACAAAACACATTTATTAAATTTTCGTTATTGTGCCAGCTAAAAAAGTTGTAAAAATCAATTTTCAGTATTGTTTTTCACAATTCCCCGACCAAATGGATGTTTTCAACTTATTTATTAGACGTCATTTACTAAACTAATTCTTCGAGCCATATAGAGAAATTGAAGTCGTTTAGTCCATTCATATATAGGAGCTTTTAACGGTTTCGTAGTTTATTCCAAACAGATTCTACATACAAAATCAAACGAACGTCGGTCGTTAATAACAAATCGATCGTCTGCTCATAACAACGACCAGCGAGATGGGCAGACGATCTCCAAATCGACTCAGCTGGTCGTCGACGATCGATCGGCATCAACACCAACGTATCTAACATCTAATTCATTCCTACAGTTCGGCCAATCCTAACCATAATGACCGTCCTCGGTCATCGATGGTTAGGATGCAACACATAAACAAGAAAATAACAACTTTATAACGACTAAACAATACAAAGCTGACGGAAATATAACGCAATAATACAATTCAATACATAGCTGACGGAAATATAACGCAATAATACAATTCAAACTTAGCTAACGCAAACATAAAGCAATAATACAATTCAAAACTTATTTTCTACTGGGTATCGTTCCCCTTTTCGCTTCCCGACCTAATCCAAAATTTCATTTGATCGGGGCCGACAACTCCTATAAATGGTGCACGTGACACCTGGTGTCCCTCTACATCTGTAATGACATATCTGTCCTTGTCTAATACCTTCTTAATCTCATACGGGCCTTTAAATTTAATTCTTTTACAAAAATAAAAAACTGGTCGGAAGACTTTATTTGTTTGTTTTTGTAGCAAAATTGCCCCAAATCCACTGCTATTAGCGTCGCAATGGAGTTCTGTATCTAATTTTGGAAAGTAAATTGCCAAAATGGGATCGTTTGTTAAACGTTGCTTCAACGTCACAAACGCGCTTGGCTTTGTTCTGACCCAAAACAAAATATTGCATTTTTCCGTAGCAAATCATACAAGGGTCTCGCGATATATATGAGTGAAAAATCTTTTATAAATCGCCGGAAATAAATTGCTCGGCCTACAAAACGCTGCACTTCTTTGATATTTCTCGGCGCTGGATAATCGACTACCGATTCGATATTTTCCTTCGCTGGCGCGATACCATTTTCGGATATGGAGTATCCCAAATAAGTTATTTGGCGATAAAGGAATGAGCATTTATCTAGCCTAAATCGTAAATTAAACTTCTCGCAAAATATCCAAATGTTCGTCAACCGTTTCCATGGCCACCAAAAAATCGTCCAAATAAAGCAATAATTTATTCTGTCTAAGTAAATCACTAAAGATTTCGTCTAAAAATCTTTGAAAAATACGAGGTGCATTGGTTAGTCCAAATGGCATTTTGAGATACTCGTATTAGTCCAGTCGCCAGGTACTTTTAATAGGGAAGTATTCCGAACTTAATGAAATTTTGACACGTCATTTAGGGGTACTCTGGGGTGTCGAATCTCAGTTTTCGACCTCGAGGACCCTGTGCTAACTTGGAGAGGGGGAAAAAAACCACGATTTTTATTACCTTGTTTTGGTTTTTCGCCTATTACTCAAAAACTGTGGGTTCTATGAACTTTTGTCTTCCATTTTTGGAAAGAGCATTAAATTTCCTTCAAATTTCACTGGTCAATCTTTTTTTTGACCACATAGGCACCGAGAGACAGGCGTTCAAAATTAGGAAATTAAGTGGCAACTGACGAATATAGGGAAAGACGGAGCAAATTACACTGTCCAACAACAAAAATGTTTCCATATAACTGTTGGGTGTATCTTATACAGTTTTTAGCGCTGATTCCGAATCTGGCTTTAATTTTTCTCCTACACGCACAGTTTTTGAGAAATTTGAGTTTGAAAAAAACACGTTTTTCGACTTTGAACAGATATTATGATGTTATTATAAAAGATATTGTATTATTCTTTACAGCAAAAGATTCTCTAGACTTTCCCGAATCCAGTGATGTCTAATGGTAATAGATTATGATTGTTTAAACATGTTTAAACAATCATTAAAGACGGAGAGGCATCACTTTTGTACACATTTCTGAGGATATTTTTCAATTTTTAAAAAATAAATAAGGGTCTAAGGGTCCAGCGGAAAATCGAATTGACTTTTATCTTGAGAAACCATTCTTTCAACTTTCCAATGTTGACGTTTTTTTCGATCCTGAAAGTCCAGTCGTCAGGTCGAAAAAAGGGCGTCTACCTGCAAAGTATTCCGAACTAAATGAAATTTTGACACGTCATTTTGGGGTACTCTGGGGTGTCGAATCTCAGTTTTCCACCTCGAGGACCCTGTGCTAACTTGAGGAGAGGGAAAAAACCACGACTTTTGTTACCTTGTTTTGGTTTTTAGCCTATTACTCAAAAACTGTGGGTCCTATGAACTTTTGTCTTCCATTTTTGGAAAGAGCATTAAATTCCCTTCAAATTTCACTAGTCAAACGTATTTTTCGATCCAATATGTACCGAGAAACAGACGTTCAAAATTAGGAAATGTTTCTCAAAATGTTATTATGAAACACACATTGTGACATTTAGCAGGAAATTGCAGGTTTTTGAAGAAAAAACCCCCCTCCAAACCATGTGAAGTCAGATTGATAAGAGTACAATGTTAGGGTTTTTGGAGAAAGAGAGACTTTTTTTACGTATTTCTCAAATTCGTTTTCCGGGGCGGGGGGGGGGGGGGTGCCCAAAGGGGGGTGTGAAAATGTAAGGGGTATACATAGTATGTAGATTATATGTAGATATGTCGAAAAACTAAATTTGTGAGCCAAAAACCTGCAATTTCCTGCTAAATGTCACAATGTGTGGTTCATAATAACATTTTGAGAAACATTTCCTAATTTTGAACGCCTGTTTCTCGGTACCTATTGGATCAAAAAATACGTTTGACTAGTGAAATTTGAAGGAAATTTAATGCTCTTTCCCAAAATGGAAGACAAAAGTTCATAGGACCCACAGTTTTTGAGTAATGGGCGAAAAACCAAAACAAGGTAATAAAAATCGTGGTTTTTTCCCCCTCCCCAAGTTAGCACAGGGTCCTCGAGGTCGAAAACTGAGATTCGACACCCCAGAGTACCTCTAAATGACGTGTCAAAATTTCATTAAGTTCGGAATACTTTGCGAATACACGCCTTTTTTTCGACCTGCCGACTGGACTATGTTGACCTAAGGGTGTAATGAACGATGTATATTTTGCCGAGGATTCAGCGACTTTAACGTGGTGGAATCCGTTTTTAAGATCTAATTTCGTAAAATATTTTTTGTCTCTAAATTGGTCTAAACAATGTCATCTATCAACGGTACCGGAAAGTTGTCTCTGATTGTATGTTTGTTTAATTCCCGATAATCGACGCACAAGCGAGTTTCTCCGTTCTTTTTCCTGACCAAAACAATTGGGCTAGCATAAGAAGAATGACCAGGCCTAATGGTGCCCTCTCTTAATAAATCATCAAGGATTATACGTACTTTTTCCTTGTCCGCAAAAGCTAAACGACGCGGCCGAAAACAAATCGGATGCTCGGTTTTTAATGAAATAACTGCTTCGACAGTATTCGGACGCTGTTTGTTGTCGTCTACCTGAACATCTTTGTAAAAATAAATTTCTTCGAGTTTCTTCTCTACGCTAATATCTACTTCTGGATCAACGTTTAATTGATGACTCGCGGAAATCAGGTTTTCAACATAATCAATTTTCAAAATTTGTTGAATAAAATTTTCCGTGTCCGATTCCTCAGGCTCTCGTTCCTTTACTTTGATTTCCGTCGAACTTCCCAACTTTATCTCTATCGCTGGCGACCGAATAAAATCCCTGCCTAATAACGCGAAGTGCGACATAGTTGTATCCGGTACGACAAAAAATTTTAATAGGAACACGCGCGCCGTTTACACAAATTTCAGTTGTAAATGCGCCAACGACATTAACTGGTGAATAATTTACGCCGTAAAATGTATTATTTACCGGTCGCTCGAAATAAAAACCAGACGATAACGCATCTCTTCTGATTAAACTAACGGGCGAACCTGAGTCGATAATTGCCACGGTTGAAACGCAGGTTGTCGCTCCGCCGTTGTCCTGGGCTGTGCAGGTAATCGGTACGCTGAACGGGGTTTCTGGACTAAGAGGTTGAACCAAATGCGTTGTCGTCCCCGGTTGCGTAGTCGAGGCCGTCGTCGAGGTAGGGGTCTGTTGCTGCCGTCGTGACTGCGCTGGTGATGTCTGCAGCGGACAATCCTTCGCCCGGTGAGACTTTTCCCCGCATCTGAAACAAGAACCTCATTCCCGCCTAGGTTTCGTGCAGTCCTTCTTCCAATGCCCAGATTCGTTGCAGTTGAAACACCGCACGAGCTTTTCCTGCGCAGAGTCCCTGGGGATACGGTCGCGACCGCCGATGTCCCTCGTAGTCGCCAACATCCTTGGAACCGGCCGTTTCTGTTCCTTGGGCTCCCGATTGCTTCTTAACGAGAGCTTCCGAAATGTTTCGAAAAGGTCGTCCGCCGTCTCCAAACGCTGCATGCGAGCCTGGTCTCTCAATTGTGCATCCGGAACTCCATCGATCACCAGATCCACCAATTCTTCCGGATCCACCATAATTGTGTTCGCCAATGTGATTTTATCATGGAAGTAGTCTGGAAACGACCCGTTCCTTTGCCACGTACGGTTTTCGAACTCTCTTCTAACTGCTAATTTGTCCATGCGATAATCAAACATTTTCCGAATTTCTTCCAGTAAGAGCGATGCGGACAATTCTAACAGGCTTGGTTTAGAATTGAACCATTTCAAAGCCTTACCTCGTAGGCGCAACGTTATTATTGTGACCGCCGCGAAATCGTCCAAACTGTACATCCTACTGATTCGCTCCACTTGCTGTTTCCATAACTTAAATGTGTTTTCCGTGCCCGTAAATTCAGAGAGTAGCTCGGCAATCGTTCTTATACTCGCATTTGGATGACACTGCTCCCCGTGGATCGCGGCGGCATCATTAATCCTCTCTCTCGTCTCATCAAATCCAATTCGCGTTGCAAAAGATCGCGTTCCTGTCGAAGGATCTCCATCTCTCGCGAGAGACGTACCTGATCCGAAGTCCTGGTTCTGACTCTCCGCTATATCGTAACGCTCTTGGATGGTGTCTTCAATATTCGGATCAGCGCCGATCAAGCGAGCAACTAATTCGGCTTTCGAGCCTGACACAAACAAGTCTCTGGACCTGAGCAGTTCTTTGAGTTCAACGATTGTTAAATTGGCCAAACTCCTTCTATTTTCTGCCATCATTTATGCCAATATTCAAACGCGCTCAAAATCAATATTTAACCAAAAGTTCACGTCCACAACCGTCAACAAATATATTCACCAAAATTCTTTCTAATATTTTCTTAAACTTCCCGAAATTCGATAGCCGCGAACAAAAATTACGAAATTTCACGCACTATCACTTTCGTATCCCACTTCTGAGATTTATAGAAGCTTTTAACGGTTTCGTAGTTTATTCCAAACTGATTCTAAATACAAATTCAAACGAACGTCGATCGTTAATAACAAATCGATCGTCTGCTCATAACGACGACCAGCGAGATGAGCAGACGATCGTCAAATCGACTCAGCTGGTCACCGACGATCGATCGGCATCAACACCAACGTATCTAACATCTAATTCATTCCTACACATATAAAAGTTATTCTGTTTTAAAGTGTGTGGAATCAGTTATGATCCTTACTGTATCTTCCTACAATTTAGGAATGTATTGTAATATTATTTAAATGTAATGTAAACGTAATGTAATTAAGAAATGTAATAGTATTATTGCAAAATTGAGGGAAAAAGGGACGGATAGTCTTGCAAAACCAAAGTAACAAATTTCAATCAAACAGACACTGAAAGATCAACACTTCTCGAAGCCCTAGCTCGACTGACCTTTTGCAGCATATTTAAATAAAATAAACAATATCTAGTTGCTTCAATACATTAGCATGCAATTGAACTTCCTGATGTAAGTAAGGTTTTTGGTGTATATACCTCGGGCAAAGGCGGCAGGTTCTTCTCGACGTGGAAAGAGGTAAAGGTAATCATGTTCGCAAGCTTCGGTCGGGCTGGCGTTATGGGATCAGCTTGGTTGACAAATATAAGGCTGGTGTTCTTCTGTATGTCGAGCATCGGAGGCAGATTGGTGCCGAAGTACTTCTCTGCTAATTTCTGCTGGCGTGGCAAGAGATCACGGTACATGAGGTACACGCACCGCCATACTTTAACGAAATTCTGTAGTCTTTTCCAAAAGGGCTGATTCGTCCCCACGTGCGCCTCCATTTCCCAGGTATACTCGTGCGATGGCAACACCAGACCACCGAGAACGTGTTCAGTAAAAGAGAAAAGTCCCAGTGAGCTCAAACCTAAAAGTACACCAAAAAAGAAGAATGGGTACTTCTCACATCACATTTCTAACAAATGAATGGGTCAAATTACATGGAGTTTTTTAAATGCTTTTTAGCAAATATAAACGTCCAAATACTGCATAAATATTCCGTTTTGTCGATCGTAACGAATTAATAGAAATTAGTTTATGTTATCGGCGCACAGGTTCGATCCAAAATAAATTATTATTATTATTATTATTATTATTATTATTATTATTATTATTATTATTATTATTGATCTTGTGAAACACTCAGTACAATATTCAGGATTTTTTAGACGCAAAATTCTCGTGAAGATGATCCATACTTGGATCGAAACGTTGAGAAAAATCTTTTAAATTGCAAAATTGCTTTGTCTTGATTTTGGATCGAACCTGTGCGCCGCGCCGATAACATAAACTAATTTCTGTTCAAATACTGCGTTCACTTTCAAAATATGTGGGTTTTCTGTAATATGCGACCATGAAGATGTTATTCTGTTTAATAAATGCTGTTTTGTAGAATAAAAAGTGAAATGAATCTTCCGAAATACATTTTCTTTAAACTAATAGTTTCTTTGTGTTTTATCATAATGTCTGAACGATGTAATACAGAATATCAATTTAAGTGTATAATAATTGTTTAGTAAAATAAAAGAAATTTATGTTGAAATATCTTGAAAACCTCTATTTCTGTGTAAGCAGTTTCCATATCCAATCTAACTTTTGTAATACCAAACAGCTTTTTTTGTAAGAGTACTTTAAATAACATAATTTATTTCTATATAATTATAGAACATTCACAAAGAAGTGAATTTTTCTCCATTCAGAATTTCTGATTAAGAAGATCAGAAATTAGTCAATATTTATGTGACTGATTTTATATTTTATAACGGTCTAATCGCTTATCAAATAAACAGGTGTCTAATATTATCTCCTACTCTACGAACCATTTAAGTGTCATTAAAATCGAAACATGATACTACAAGAGATACGCATATTAACAGCACTATTTGTAGTATCCAACTGCTTCAACACAAATGTGAAGGAGGAACATGTACGTCGAAATATTGATATCCCCCCAAGTAGCCACGTACGTGCCTAAAACGTACGGTTCACGTCCAAACGTCCTATGTCCATTCTGCGTACGTTTTAGGGACGTACGTGGCTACTTGTGGTTACTTGGGCCGTACTCATAATGGTTCAAAATTAGTAGAGTCGTCTGTTGTACTACTTATTTAAAATGTACGTATGCAGTGGGGAAATAACTTTGTCCACCATGAATATTTTCGTAACTTGTAATACTATGAAAACTTATATTATAGTGTATTGTGACGTTGCAAATTTTGTGACGTCACTTCTCCGTCAATTTCGGTTACAACTCGAATGTGGGAAAGGACCGGACCGCCCTCTAAAGCGGCCCCTAGACGTTCAATAATATTGTCAATGTGGGTTGACAATAATATTGAAGCTCCCGCCAATACGCTTCAATAATCTCGTCAATCTAGCTATCAATACGGCGACTGCGCACTGTGACGCATTTGTGACGAGGTGGAAAACAAAGGTTATGACAACATTCAATCCATAGACATATAGAGATAGACTGCGCGGCCTGAACGAAGCGCTGAAGCCCACAATGGCGGCGTGCGAGAGAGAGAGAGCATTAGCCGGGGTCCATAGCGCTCTCTTTCTAATTGATGTGTCGACACATCATATACAGGGTGTCCCAAGACCCCTTCGACTCCGGGAAATGGGAGGTTCCTTAGGTCATTTGAAGCAACATTTTCCTTTGCACCAATGTCAGCCGGGGCTTTGTTTAGGAGTTATTAACGAAAAACACGGACCAATCAGAGCGCGACCTAGACGCGCGATGGCACGTTCAGCCCGGCGCGCCGGGAGACGAGCGTGGTGTAACGCCGCGATGCCGTAACGAACAAGAGTTTCTCGAGATTATGTGAATCCTCCCCGATTTGGATGAGCTTTGGATATGTTGTCAAGACCATCATTCTGAACAACATTTCCCTTTACAGTTTTTGTCGGCCGGCTTTAGTTTACGAGATAAGTAACTTGTAATTGTAAATCGATCGATAGTATTATCTTCTACCCGATTTCGATGAGCTTTGGATATGTTGTCAAGACCATGATTCTGAACAACATTACCCTTTACAGTTTTTGTCGGTCGGAAAAACTTTACTTGTCCATTCATATGGGTGGATCTCTTTACCCGACTTACGGCAACTTTACCCGAACGAGGGAAAAAGCAGAAACTGATTGTATTAAAACCTCACTTATTCAGCTGTAAATCCATTTGCTGCTTCGAAATGTGTGTCACTGGGTCACTCGGTGACGAACTGCACAGATGTCTTCAGGTATACGACAGTACCGAAAGCTAAGGAACGTACGGCCAGGTCGACGAACTGCACAGCCGGTGGTAAAAGGCCTAAGGGATGCGCGGTCAAGTCGACGATCCAGAATTTCAGTTTCACTTTCGAATCGATAAATAATTCGTATGTTTATTTCACACAGATGCCTTGAAATTTTTCCACACTCACAATCACTGTTCACATTTGTCAACACATAGTTATGCACTAATAATAATTGCCATATCCCTTGTCCTGCTGCACAAATCACAACAATCAGGTAATGCAATCACTAGACTGCGAATTTCATGCATTTGTAGCAAACATGAGTAGGTGCATTTTAAGACACTAGAGAGATTAAAGTAATTTCAGAACACCAATGTATTATTTTCAACTTCTTAAAATGATCACAGTAAGAATCAAATATCTGTCTGGCTCCTGTCCCTTGTAATAGCGGCAGCCAACTTTCATTTTACATAAAGATCCGCAGTCTAGTGATTAGATTAAATAATCGTTTAATTAGTTTAAGCAATTATTATTAGTGCATAACTATGTGTTCACAAATGTGAACAGTGATTGTGAGTGTGGAAAAATTTCAAGGCATCTGTGTGAAATAAACATACGAATTATTTATCGATTCGAAAGTGAAACTGAAATTCTGGATCGTCGACTTGACCGCGCATCCCTTAGGCCTTCTACCACCGGCTGTGCAGTTCGTCGACCTGGCCGTACGTCCCTTAGCTTTCGGTACTGTCGTATACCTGAAGACATCTGTACAGTTCGTCACCGAGTGACCCAGCGACACACATTTCGAAGCAGCAAATCAATTTACGGCTGAATAAGTGAGTTTTCAATACAATCAGTTTCTGCTTCTTCTCTCGTTCGGGTAACGTTGCCGTAAGTCGGGTAAAAAGATCCAACCATATGAATTGACAAGTAAAGTTCTTCCGCGACCGGCAAAAAGTCTAAAGGAAATGTTGTTCAGAATCATGGTCTGGACAACATATCCAAAGCTCATCCAAATCGGGTAAAAGATAGTACAATCGATCGATTTACAATTAAAAGTTTTTATATTTATCGCGTAAACTAAAGCCGGTCGACAAAAACTGTAAAGGGAAATGTTGTTCAGAATCATGGTCTTGACAACATATCCAAAGCTCATCCAAATCGGGGAGGATTCACATGATCTCGAGAAACTCTTGTTCGTTACGGCATCGCGGCGTTACACCACGCTCGTCTCCCGGCGCGCCGGGCTGAACGTGCCATCGCGCGTCTAGGTCGCGCTCTGATTGGTCCGTGTTTTTCGTTAATAACTCCTAAACAATGCCCCGGCTGACGTTGGTGCAAAGGAAAATGTTGCTTCAAATGACCTAAGGAACCTCCCATTTCCCGGAGTCGAAGGGGTCTTGGGACACCCTGTAGAAAGAGAGCGCTATGGACCCCGGCTAATGCTCTCTCTCTCACTCTTTGTACCGCGCGCCGCCATTGTGAGCTTCAACTCGCCCATAAGACGGCGCAGTCTATCTCTATATGTCTATGATTCAATCCTATCAGGAAACCGTCTTTCCAGTTTCCAAATTTTTTCGGATGCGTCCCGAACAGGATGGGAGGCGTGCAGTAAGGTAGAAAGAATTCATGGTTTTGGAATAAGACGGATCCAACAATTACACATATTAACAGTTTAGAACTCTTAGCTGCCTTTTTTGAACCTAAGTGTTTCGCAAATATTTAATGGATTGTGATATTTTGCTTAGCGTAAATAACACCACGACTATTGCTTATAAAAAACAGAAACATAACCTCAATACAAAGATAACTTTAATCTGCCTTATTTTAAGTTAAGAATAGCTTTGGAAAAATTTTCTTCCTTGGTTGTTATAATGTCGCGATCAAAAATTTCGCAAAAGTTTCTGATTGCGGTGAACTATTTTCTGCTGGGAAATTTTGTTGCTGTGGTTAAAGTAATCTTTCGATTTCACGAGTAAATTCTCGTTCCGCGTCGGAATCGTCTATAATCTGTGCGCTAGAGCCATTATGCCTGTACGCGATGATGCGATACTATGCAAGATTTCTTTTGGGATTTCAATTCTCACTAAGCAATTCTGATAGAGTTTTTGCGGTGATTCCGAATCTGTCCTTAATTTTTCTCCTACACGCACAGTTTTTGTGAAATTTGAGTTTGAAAAATGATATATTTTTCAACTTTGAACAAATATTGTGATGTTATTATAAAAGATATTGAATTGATCTTTACAGCAAAAGATTCCTTAGACTTTCCCGAATACAGTGATATCCAATATGAATACATTATGAATATTTAAACATGTTTAAAAACGATCATTAAAGACGGAGAGACACCACTTTTGCACCAATTTCGACGATATTTTTGAATCTATCTCAAAAAATAAGGATCCAGTGGAAAATCGAAATATACCACGCGATAGAGCAAACTTTTATCTTGAGAAACCCCCTTTGAAGGTTGAAACGTCGACGTTTTTACCGAACCAAAAACCAAAATATCTTCGCCCGACATGAGCTACTGCCAGTGGTACTCTTCCACTAGAGCGGTCGTTCGCGTAACGGCGATGCAGGCGTGTAATTATGTTAGCTTATTTAAATGTTTATTTATTATTTATTACTCTATTCCCATTCTATTAACATATTTTTTCTTTATTTATTATTATATAATAAAAATAGGAATTTATAAGATAGAAAACATAGCTAAAACTTCTTTCTTCTTGACTAACGTTTATAACATGCTTCCGTTTCTGTTATTAAACTCCAACAATAGTCTGCAGGCATGGCTGTACTATCTTTATCCATATATCTTGTCTCCATAACCAAAATGTCTTGATGGAACCTTCCACCGTGTTATATTTTTATAATTTTAGTTTTTCCGTTATATTCCGTCGCGTTTTCTTAGCAACTATTCCACCACACACTCAACAAAACGAATTTGGATTGTTTGGCTATCTTTAAAATGTATGGGTTAACTAAATTATTTCTATTGGTAAGTGTAAAAGTATCCCCGCGAATGTATAAAGAGCGTATGACTCTAAAATACCATAATTACTGTTTATATATATCTTAATAGTTATTTATACAATAAATATTGTTGTTCTTTATTATCTAAAAGGTATCGTTTACTGTTCAGTTTGGTGTCGTTTGGTTTTATCTCACAACAGTGAGTGAGTGGTATAATTGTCGGGCGAAGATATTTTGGTTTCTGGTTCGGTAAAAACGTCGATGTTTCAAACTTCAAAGGGGGTTTCTCAAGATAAAAGTTTGCTCTATCGCGTGGTATATTTCGATTTTCCACTGGATCCTTATTTTTTGAGATAAATTCAAAAATATCGTCAAAATTGATGCAAAAGTGGTGTCTCTCCGTCTTTAATGATAGTTTTTAAACATGTTTAAATAATCATAATTTATTCATATTGGATATCACTGTATTCGGGAAAGTCTAAGGAATCTTCTGCTGTAAAGATCAATTCAATATCTTTTATAATAACATCATAACATTTGTTCAAAGTTGAAAAATATGTCTTTTTTTCAAACTCAAATTTCTCAAAAACTGTGCGTGTAGGAGAAAAATTAAGGACAGATTCGGTATCAGCGCAAAAAAATCTATAAGAATTGCATAGTGAGAATCGAAATCCTTTTTGGCTGTTGGACAGTGTAATTGAAACCTGTGAGATCCGCCCTGCCGTGAGAGCTGTCCTAATTATCCCTGTGTCGTACCATCTAGCCTTTTCGCGTCGTCGTTCTCGATCCGCGTGTCTCGAAGGTTCGGCTTCTCCGAGCCCGAGAATCGTATCGTGTGTCGCGTGACATCCGCGTGGTGCCTGGCGCCCGAACAGTTGTTCTTCTCGCGGAAAATCGTCGGACCTTCGAATCTCGCTTTGTCTCGGGCGGACCGCACGTACTCAGCTAAACGCGGCCCGGTCTCATTGTCATTGCCAGCAAAGCCCGAAATTGCCCATTTTCTCGGGTTTTACAACCCGACGAAAACGGTTAACGTGACAATAAAACATGACAAACGTGTTGCATGAAATGCTGGACTTTACTGTACTTTCGAATCACACGTTCAAATACTGCATATTAGCATAATATAAAAACGAAAGTTCCCTTTCATACCTCGGTAAAAGAGTTAAGACCAATTATGGCGTTATATGCCCTGCTCGATACCATAGATGTTTTGCTTGAAATATATTTTTATACAAGTACATATATTTATGAGTGAATTTAAGTGCCACAGTTATACGATTCGCCCTGTGTCCTTTTTCAGATGTAAACATTTGATAAAATTATAAATCATTGACATAAGTCAATGGTCGGCGACGGCGCACCGTTCAGCCCGATTTCGAGGCCTACGCCTCCCGTGCGTCACGCTCCCCGTGACGGCCTTAGTGCTCAGGCCCGTGCCGTATGCAATGCGCGTGGCTCCCTCCGTGGAAACCTATTGATACCGGTGTCGCCCTAATGCGCCACGCGCATTTCATACGGTACGGGGACTGAGCACTGTGGCCGTCGCGGGGAGCGAGACGGGCGGGAGGCGCAGGCCCCGAAATCGGGCTGAACGGTGCAGTCGTTGCCGACCACTGACATAAGTCATAAATTATACGTAGAGGTGAAGAAATACCTATTAACGGTGCGTTGAACCTATGAGCGAAGACATATGTAGCGGGCACCGCGAGCATTTCGACCATCACGAGGTCGAACTTCTCGTTGCTGTCGGGCGCGTAGATCGTTTTCATATCCGTGTGGTTGAGTATATGTTCGGCGAAAGTTCCAGCCATATCAAACAGATGACTTTCGACGAATGACAACCATTCAACCTTGTCGAACCGAAGCTTAATGAAATCGATGCTCCTGATGTCCTTGTACGCACCGCCGGTATCGATCTGCTTGAACGTGGTGAAGTTCATGTTCGGGATCGGGTTCGATGTGACGAGCACGATTTCATGGCCGCGTTCGTGCAGCTCGAGCCATAATCGCCGGTACGGAATCTGGTGGCTGTAAGAAGGCGTCGGGACGAGCGCTAAAATCCTGGCTGATTCCGCTTGCCTGACGATGCACAGCAGACCGATGACCGAGACCGCGACCGTCAGATCGAACCTCATGATGGACGAGATTCAGCGAACAACTATCTGAGCTGGCCGCGAAACGACTAATCACTGGATCACACGGAACCGCGGATTTACGTAAGTCGAGCTTTATGAAGAAGCAGTGACAATAGTGTAACTCATAGATGGTACAGCTGAGTCATGGTGTCAAAGTGGGGTATTATAGCAATTCATCATCTACCGTATTACACTATGTATGTTGAAAACTTGGTGTCTCAGGTCTCAACACGTAATACCGACCGTGAGAAAAGAAAATCTATTCATTTTCTTTGCCTTTAGATAGCTGGGCCACGTTAATGTTTGAAGTGCCTTATATCATTAATGATAGAAACGAGTGGATTCCATTCGATATTTTTTTCCAGTATTATCAATTCCACAAGTGGTTTCTGAAGTCTGATTACTTTTGTTACTTTATGTGTGATATCAGCCCTGATCTGAAACTCAGGCACAGCATAACGACTGTAGTGACTAGACTGTAGTTTGTAACCGTACTGCTTACACATCGAAACATCGCGCGAATCTATATCGATCCCTACTGCGATGTTTGTGACGTCATGTGTCATCTCGTCATAGACAAGGATCGCAGGAGCGATCTACATAGATAAGAGGCTACGTGCGCATCGATCCCCTCTCAATTGCGATCGAAGGAGGTCGATGCGAGCAGCAGATTGATCACTCTACGTCTGGGCTCGAACCAGTAAGCACGTATGAGTCTAATTGCGTTCCGCGTGAAATTGAGAATCGTGCAAATTTAAATTTGTCATTTCGAATTGCCAATAAGGCCGATAATTTTCTATTCAGTTGCTAGTCCGGCTAAAGGGCATTTCTAGTCGCGAAGTAAATTAAAATTGCGAATATTAAATTGTTAAATCGCGAAATTTATTCGTTGAGAATAGTATTTGAAAATCGCCAATAAGGCAAATTATTTACTTGTATTCATAGCCCGGCAAAAGGGCATTTCTTGTCGCGTTGCGAGCTACTAATGGAATTTGCTACACTTCGAGTAAAGTCTCGTACTACAATATGTTTATTTGAGCATAGAAGCACCATTTGGTCTATTGTTTAAATTGCGTCAAAGAGGCGAATTATTGGATTGTATTTCATTTTGGTAGTGAAATTGATCACTTTGTGAGTTGCATGTCAGCAACCTATAATAATTTATAAAATTTAATTGAAATTTTGTTATACTGCTTGTCGCCCGTCCGGCGGGCGGTCCAAGTCACGCGTTCCGAATAATTTAGCGAAGGAGATTCTTCATAGAGAGCCGCTTTCTCACGTCGGTACGCGAGGTTATAAGGTTTCTTCTCCCGTTAAAGACGTCAAAGATATGAGCTGAACGTACTTAGTAAAAGCATCCAAAATGATCAAAACATGCTGATAGCCGGTTTTTGTTTTAACGAATGGACCAACGTCTCAAGTTCATAAGAGTGGTATCGCGATTCCTCCGCGGTCGTTCGACGACTATAATCTGCAACTACCCGTTGTTCTCCCGAATGTTTTTGGAATAGGATGGCCCCGTAACCAATTGCACTCGCGTCCGTGTGTAACTCCGTCTCTTTGTCGGGATCAAATACCACTAGTAACGGTTCAGAAGTGAGTGTATTAATAATATATTGTCTAGCCTCTTCCTGTTCGGTACCCCAAACCCAGGGTTCATTATTTTTTGTAAGCTTGGTAATGCAAGCGGCGCGAACTGCAAATTCCGGCACGAACTTGCGGAAATGCCCGGCGAGCCCCATAAATTGTCTTACTTGTCGAACATTAGATGATACCGGTGATTCTATCAATGCTTGGACTTTTGCTTTTCCAGGTTTAACACCTTCGCTCGACACTACTCTGCCTAAATATTCTATTTCGGTTTCAAGGAATTTGCATTTATTAATATTTAGAGAAAATCCTGCACGATGTAATGCCTGCAGCACGCTTTCCAACTTATCTAGACCTTCCTCTTTTGTCAATGACGGAATCAAAATATCATCCAAATAAACTAGAGCCACATTATTGCGAAGATTTCCAAGCGCAGTATTTATTGCGCGCTGAAAGACTGTAGGAGCATTAGCTAAACCAAACGGCATGCGTTGATATTCATAATGCCCATCTGGGGTGACGAAAGCGGTTTTCGCAATTGACTCTTCCGCTACGGGAATTTGATGAAAGCCGGATGCCATATCGAGTATCGTGAAATATTTATTTTTACCTAAGCGATCTAGTTGATCTTCAATCAACGGCAATGGATATCGATCCTTAACAGTTATTCGATTTAGAGCGCGATAGTCGACACACATTCTGTCTTGACCATTTTTTTTCTTAATGAGGATTACTGGACTCGCGTACGGTGAAACGTTTTCGCGTATAATACCATTTTGTAACAATTCGTTAACGATGGAACGTACATTCTCGCGTTCGAATATGGACAAACGGTAGGGATGATAATTTACGATCTTGTCCTCTTTAAGAATAATTTTGATTTCGCCTGTGGTTACCTTTTGTCCCGCAACGCCGTCGCTTAGTATTATGGTTTCAAACCGTCTTAGCAGCACAGAGAGTTGCTGCGCCACGGTTCCGTCGACGCTCGTGAAGGTGTATGTAGTTCGCCTGCATCCTTTCCGTTAACACTCTCACCTTCATCGAACTTCGCTGCAGCTTGAGAGATTCCGTCTTCTCCCGTAACCATTTGCAGGTTCCCGTCCGCCAACACATTTCTTCCGATGATGACAGCATATGGGGTGTTCTGGTCCGGAACCACGAGCAAATCCGTTTCGTAAGTTGCATCCTCCGTCTGTACTATTGCAGTCGTTATTCCGGTGGATGTCATCACCGCACCTCCAATGCCTTTTATTAATACCGATTTCGGTTCCACTTTGCAGTTTGCTCGTCTCGCCACAGATTCTTTTATGAGAGAGCACGTTGCTTCATCCAACAGTCGGTTTCCGCGTGACCTCGTTTAGCGCAGTAAGTGCAGGTCGTAGAATGTACAGGTGTCGGTTGCGCACTTATCGATGCCATCCTTCGGCGTTTGGGGCAGTCCAGCTGCACGTGATCAGCACTGTTGCAGGTAAA
Source organism: Lasioglossum baleicum (assembly GCF_051020765.1). Lineage (NCBI taxonomy): Eukaryota > Metazoa > Arthropoda > Insecta > Hymenoptera > Halictidae > Lasioglossum > Lasioglossum baleicum. The sequence continues at coordinate 2,365,445 of NC_134930.1, forward strand.
ACAGCGTTTTACAGCACGAGGAGGAATTTGAAGACGTTCCGCTGAAAATTTACGGCGATCTTCTTCCTTCTTTTCCCTATGTAACTTCTCATAATCCGCCATTCCTGCTATTAGTTCAGCTGTAGTCGAGAATCGGGCGTTTGTCAATGATTGACGGGTCGTAGTGTCGGATATATCCGTAATTATCAGCCGTATCAATTCCGTTGTCTTGAACGACACTTTTGTCTGTTGTAAATATTTTAGTTTCGTGCGAGCATATTCTGCATACCTGGGAGCGTCCTCACTCGTGTACAAAACTGCTCGGCGAAGTAATTGACCGATACGGTCGTCCGTGGTGAAAATAGAGCACAGGTCTTCTCGAAACGTCTTCCAGTTCCTTGGGTTCCCTTGCCACGTACGGTACCACTCTTTGGCCGGTCCTGCGAGAGAGTGGGTAGCACAACACAATCGCTGCGACGCACTAAGGTCCTTTGTAATGTTTACCACTGTGTCACACCACGAATCCGAACTTTCACCGAGTTCATCGCCACGAAAAGATGGGATCATTTCCACTAGATAACGTGTAGATCGATGGCCCGCCAATAGTTCACTCGCGGCGCGCTCTTCTTCGAGTTTTCTTATGCGTTCTAATAAATACGCAATGTTCACTGTATCTTGCTGTTGGTCAGTCATAGCGATCGATTCTTTATTTTTCTTTTTGTTCTAATAGCCTTAAACGCGCGACGATTCACTTTGTGGGCGATAAGTGATGAAAAGTAAGAACTTCTCGCGTATCTCGATTCTGATGTTAAAAATTGAAAAAGACTCGTTCGCTTCGAAGGTTCTGGGGTAAGTGCCGTGGGGTCTAACACAGTCCTCTCACCAAAAGGCACCCTTGCCTTCCCCATTCCGTGGCCAGATCCTCTTGGAACAAAGTCCCAATTCTTTAGGGCAGCGTGGCCTTGGGTTGCATACCCTCGGCAAGTTTCACTCGTCACATCCTCATAAACATGACCTTCCCGAACGATAGCTGGATGGCCCAAAGTGCCCACCCGCCATCGTCCGAGGACGGTTCTGTTTATTCTCATCCGTCTCTATTCAGGGCATCACGTACGCCCAGGTCCTACCATAAATCCTTCCAATCTTAAGGGTCGCCTCGACATCAGCCCTTGACTTTGCTTAAAACACGTTGACGCTAACATACATATGGAGGATACGGAATCATTCGTATACCTTTCTGTCTAATAAATTCACGAGTTCCATTATTTATGTATTCTTTTCCATTATCACAGATTAGATTTTGAATTTTTTTCTTTGTTCAACTTTCAACTTTTACATATTCTACGAAACAGTTGTAAGTATCGGTCTTTGAGTTAATACAATATACTTTAGCTAATTTGCTATACTCATCTATAAAAGTAACGAAATATTTTTCACCACGATTACCAATTGTTGGGTGAGGTCCATTCAGATTCGTATGCACAGTTTCTAGAATTTCATTGGCATGACTTCTATTATTGGCAAAAGGTAAATTTGCCATTTTACTCTGGCTACATACAGTGCATTTTATATACTCGGCTTCTAAATTTTTTGGTAGTCCACTTAACAATTCATCATTGCATAGTTTGTATAGATAGTGAAAAATGACGTGACCTATCGCCCGATGCCATTTTTTTTGTCATCTTATTTTTCATCATTAAAGGGCATAGCCGGATAAGATAGTCAAAAATGCCCTTGAGCCGAATTTTATCGACGATGTGCCATTCGATAGAGCACCAAGAAAAAACATACTGTGCAAAATTTCAACCCTGTATCTCGATCGGGAGGGTAGTTATGGGGTAAAAACGAAAAATCAGTTTTTGGCCTATTTTCCCTAGTTAATGACGTTTAGAAATTCTGAAAAAAATCTGACACATGTCAAAAACCCAAATACATACTTTGCAATTGGTTTCAGATTTTTAAAATGGAAATCCTGCTTGTAAAAAATCAAAAACCTCAAAAAAATCGAAAAAATGCAGATTTCACATGGAAGTTTTAGAGTGACAACATTTATATTTTTACAGTAGCAGTACATTGTTATAAGTATTGTTCATGAATTTTTTCAGATTTTTTGGTTTGGTGCGCCGTTGTTAAAAAAAATAAAAACCGATTCTTTCGACGTTTCTTCCGCGAAGAACTGAGCTAACCTTAAAATTGTTACGTTCTATTTATTCTGTAAGTCTATCAGGCTCTGATAAACCTTGAGCACTCTACAGAAGTAATTAAAAAATGAAATCAACTCAATTAATATTTCTATAGTATGAACATTACATCTAGAAATATCAATCACGTTTCCAACAGCTCAGTTGGCTCAGCATCAGTCGACAGTGAACCTTCGCAGGGGCAGGTTGTCCCCGAGAGCTACCTGCGCTCCAGGCAACCCTCAAGTGTACACACCAAAAAATCGACAAGTTCCGATCCGAGTCTATCATTCAACCTATCAGTTCAGTGGTGCGGCAAAACACAGTGCTCAAGTGCACTGTGAAGCGAAAACACATTGTGTTACATTCAGTGATAAGAAATTTAAAAAAATCAAGGTGTACGGATAGGGAAAATTCAAATCAGTTCGCGCGCATCCGCCCGATGCCAAACGGGGTACTCAACCCAGAAAGTGTATCATCCTCAGAAACAATCGAACATGTGAACTCCCCACCAGGAGCAGCACACACACCTACACTATACAACCAATCTACATCACGACAGCCAACAAAAACAAAACCGAATGTAATTTCCACCGAAGACATCACGGAACCGCATACTGCGCACCTGATCAAACAGTTATTAGCTAAAAACAAAACACCAAAAAGAGTTAATCCCTCACCAAACCTAATAAACAAATTAACTCGATTCAAAACCACACCGATAACCACAGAAATGGCAAAAACGAAGACAACGAAAACCGCCCAACAAACAGCAAAAAAAGGAAACAGCAACCTGGACAATGCATCCGTAGAAGAATTAATCCAAATGATAAGCAACCTCAACAAAACGGTCGAAAACCTTTACAAAACGATCGAATCTTTAAAAGAACAATTAGAAGAAGAACGGAAAAAAATAAGCCTGCTCCAACAGCTCAAGACTTCACAAACCCAAACAGATACGCAGTCCTAGACATGGACATTACGCCCACCCCAACCGAAATCGAAGACGACGTCAACAGGCAAAAACCATTAACCGGAGCAGGTACCAAAAGACCCCACAACAGCACAGAAGACGACTCTTTATCTAAAAAAAAAGGACACGGCCAAAGCACCAATAAACCAGGAAAACTCCATCCCCAATAAAATCCCAGCGCAGCTCAACAATAGGACAGGAAAAACCGGAGAAACCCTCACTCCCGCACCAACACCAACTTCAACATCACCAACATCCGTTCCAGCAAACAACACAGTGACAATCCCAGGTAGCCCCACCCAGCAAATGTCAGCAGGGCCGAGCGGCACAACAACTCTCTCACATCACCCGAAAGTCATAAAGAACGGTACCGCGAAATACCCTCACCTAACAGGTAAAAAAGAACAAACACTGCCCTCTTCTGAGTTCGAAGATAATTCCACCTTCAAAAAATCACTCAAACCTCCCCCCATCACTATTCACACTAACACAATCAAAAATATAATAGCCAAACTATCTCTCATAATGAACGATTTCAACTTCAAAAAACTTAACAACAACAAACACATACTACAGACCCAATCGATAGCTAACCACAAAACAGCGCGCGAAACACTTAAAAACATGCAAATTCAATTCTTCACATATACACCAAAAGCAGACAAAAACACAACGATCTTACTCAAAAACGTAGAAGGAAACTTTGACCCCGACGAAATTCTCACAGCTCTAAATAATTTAAAAATTGAAGGCCTCTCCTTCATTTCAGTAAAAAGATTCACTACAAAAAAATCCTCAGAAGAAGGCAGAACCCTACCAATATTCATGGTACAAATATCCGCGGATAGCAACCCGAAAAATCTGAATCAAATCAAATCCCTATTACACACAATTGTCAAATGGGAGAAAATAATAAAAAAGGATCGCATCCAGTGCATAAGATGCCAACGCATAGGACATGTAGCTCAAAACTGCAACTTAAATTATAGATGCGTCAAATGTGAACACGATCACAATCCCGGAGAGTGTCCACGTTCCGCAGACTCCCAAACCGAAAACGCAGACTCTCCCCCATATTGCGTCAACTGCAAAACACATGGACATCCAGCCTCCTACAGAGGTTGCCCAAAATTAAAAGAACTGAAAGAAAGAATAGAATCAAAAAGATTAGCTACTCAATTAGAAAAGGAAACCATACACACGTTCACTTCAAACTTCATCAAACCGTACAAATCTTTCAGCCAGATCGTAACAAACAACACAGACAGAAAAGAACTATCAAACCTAATAAACACAGCCTCGACCCATCCAACAACAATCCCAACCACACACCAAACCCAACCTCAATCACAAAACGCTCTCTCTCTAATCTCCCAAATAAAATATATAATAGACTCAGCCATAAAATCTCAAACAGATCAACTAACAAATCAAATTAAAAATAATAGCAACAGAATCAACTCATTAGCTCAGGCATGTAACGTAGAAATTTAGAATGTATCCAAACGCACAGAACAATTCATCAAACGTTAGTATCACCAACAATATCAAAACAATTACTCATCAAACACTAAAAATAATAGAGCTAAACGTTAACTCACTCATCTCAAACGAAAAACGTGCGTCACTCTCCGAATTCTTAGAAGTACACGAACCGGATGCGGTCCTGCTATGCGAAACCAAACTTAACGATAGATACCGTGTAAACTTTAAGAATTACATATTTATTAGATCCGACGGACCGAACTCAAAACGAGGTGGGGGAACCGGCATCCTCATCAGAGATAACATAAAATTTAAAACCGTCCAGACAAACAGCTCAAATAGCTCAAATCTCGAATCAACAGCAATTGAAATAAAAATAAACCAAAGTCGACTATTCCTAATTGCAGTATACTCTCCAGGCAGCAACAACAAAGAATTTACAGCAGACCTCACAACAATTAGTAACTCACTAGAACTGCATAAAACAAATAACTACTACATTATTGCAGGAGACTTAAACGCAAAACACACCGACTGGCACAATAACACAAACAACAACAGAGGATCCTCACTAAAAAGGTGGCTACTCAATAATCAAATACAAAACAGAGTATCCCTACTAAACACAGCGTCGCCATCATACCCAAAGAGCGGTTCATTTATAGACATTTGCCTAGCAGACAACAGAATTAAATTTCATAATCAACCTACCCCCGGCAGACTAAAAACATTAGACTTCGACAGCGACCATAAAGCAACAGAAATAATAATATCACTTCTCCCCAACAACCAAATGATCATAGAAGTACCACCCACAAACATCATATACAACTACAGCAAAACCGACTGGCTCCAATTCCAAAAGGAACTACTAAACATAGACGACACTGATATCCCAAATACAAAAAACCTAACAATCACCGAAATTGACAATTACATAGAAACATTAAACAAAAACATAAACACAGCCATTGAACGATCAATACCACGCATATCTTACAATTACAACGCATCAGACAGATACATCACCCCTTCCATAACAAAACTAAAAAAACTAAAAAGTACACTAATTACCAAACTCAACAGACTGACATCGATAAACAACTTCACCGACTCAAACGACACAATAATAAACATTCTGAAACACATACTCAAAACAATCAGAAAAAAAATCAAAACCGAATTCCAAAGCTCAGTAAGCAACTTCTGGAAAAAAAAAATATCAAACCTCTCAACGCACAAACCCAAAGAGCTCTTTCCTTCTATAAAAACAATATTCCGACCTAAAGAACAGAACGCAATAGACACGCTAAAAATCAACACATCAAACACAGAAATAATCACAAATGCCAACATAAACATGAATGAAGCACAAATAGACGAGAACGACAACATAAGAATAACAGACATAAATGACAAACTAAACGTACTAGGAGCGCACTTTGAAAAGGCACACACACAGAATAAAAACATGGGCAAACAACAACTATCTAACATAATAAATCAAAAAATTCTAAAGTTGAAAACAGAAATAGACGAAGACATACGAAACGACAACACAATTTGCATATTCTCCAACGACAACAGAGCAGACAACCCGAACCCCAACTCAATCCCTCCAAATTACTTCACATCCACATTCGAGCTAACCCAAATCCTTAAAAATCTCAACAACAAAAAGTCTGCCAGCTACGACAACATCCCAAACATAATCCTCAAACATCTACCACCAGTTTACACACACAATTACGCAATATTATTTAATAACTGCCTCAACAGAATGCATTTCCCATCCGCATGGAAAACCGCAAAAGTGATTGCATTAAAAAAGAAGGGTAAAAACAGTAATGACCCAGCCAGCTATAGACCAATAAGCCTCTTACCAAACATAAGCAAGATATTTGAAATAACAATCAACAATGCAATAGAACACTTCTCCTCCACAAATAATTTAATACCGGAAACTCAATTTGGATTCAGACGCAGACATTCGACAATACACGCTATAGCTAAATTTACAGCAGACATCTGCTGGGCCCGAAATGCAGGAGACTGCGTAGGAGCAATATTCATAGATTTAGAAAAAGCATTCGACACTGTTTGGCTGGACGGACTTCAAATTAATCAAAAAGAATTTTCCACCTCACCTCATAAAAATGCTATGGAGCATGACCCATAACAAAACATTCAAGGTGTCCGAAGGGCAAAACTCCTCCTCCATAGTATTTACAGTACAAAACGGACTACAACAGGGTGCCGTAAATTCCCCCATCCTGTTTAGCCTATACCTAAGCGACCTTCTTATAATGTTCAACCTGAAGGAGGACAACCGCAAAGGCGCCATAGCATACGCGGACGACCTTTTATCATACATTATCGATAATAGACCGTCAATAATTAAAAAGAAACTACAAGAATTGTTTGACAAAATACAGGACTACTTTCACACATGGAAACTTAAAATCAACGTTAATAAATGCGAGACAATACTTTTCAGACCAACTCTTTCAAAAAACTCAGACGCAAATAATGACGTACGTACGAACGCCAAACTCTTCCACATACAAGACAACAGAGACACAAACTTAAAAATACCACACAAAAAGGTCGTCCGATATTTAGGAGTATACTTAGACTTTAAGCTTCATTTCAACGAACATGTACAAATACAAATCGAAAAAGCTCAAAAGGCAGTCGCAGCGAACAAGCGGATTTTCTACTCCAAATACCTTGACAAAGAAGTTAAACTTCTTTGTTACAAACTACTAATCAGACCGATACTCACCTACGGAATACCTATCTGGTATAACATCAGCGCCAGTACGATGGAGAAAATCCGCTTGTTCGAACGAACATGCCTCAGAGCCTGTTTGAACGCGTATAAAACCCCGGAATCAAGCTATACAAAATATTACAGCAACCACGCACTACTAAAAAAATCAAAAACAATGCGCATAGACCTATCCATGCTAAAGACCACAAGAAATCACTGGGCAAACACAAGAAACGTAGATAACAACAGCCTCATTTTCAGCTCTACCTTTCCGAACCCCCAATATTTAGAAAAAACAAGATTCACAGGATACACACCACCGGAAGCTTTCATACACCTTGACTCCGCTGGTCTCATACATAACACACACGGATATCCAATTATATATCACTACAACCGAAAAAACTTCAACAAAACAATAACATACAACAGCAACATAAACATACACGGCCCAGAAATGAGATTTCTATATAAACTAACAGAATTCGATACAGAAAACGACCACAGGAAAAACACTAAAAGATACTGGTGGCTCGTCCCATCAACATAACTCAAACACATTACACATATATAATATATAAAAAAAAAAAAAAAATTGTAATGCTCAGTTATACATAAGTTTAAGTTAACTCTAAGACACACTCCCAGCGCTTTTGATTCAGATTTCTCAGGGCCAAGCACTCCAATAAAAATAAAACCATTAACGGGTTGACACCCAGAAAACTCCGACAAAACTCAAAACATCGATCAAATGTACAGTTTTCCCACCGTGCCTTTCTGTACACTTCGAACTATACAATAATATAAGAAAACCTCTTAGACTAAGCTGACACACCTGCATTAAGTGCAATAAAACGTACAATGCTAAACCGCGCGAGCCCGTCCCTACGGGCCTTTAGTTTAATCTCCTAATTTTCACACTACGTCAAACTTTTGTGCGTAAAAAGTTTCATGTGCCTATTGTAATTACATATTTTATTCAGGCACGGTCCACAATCGAATACCTAACGCACTGAGCCAACTTTTTTTTTTTTTTTTTTTTTTTTTTTAAGAGCGTTTATTGTGCCTGAATAAAATATGTAATTACAATAGGTACATGAAACTTTTTACGCACAAAAGTTTGACGTAGTGTGAAAATTAGGAGATTAAACTAAAGGCCCGTAGGGACGGGCTCGCGCGGTTTAGCATTGTACGTTTTATTGCACTTAATGCAGGTGTGTCGGCTTAGTCTAAGAGGTTTTCTTATATTATTGTATAGTTCGAAGTATACAGAAAGGCACGGTGGGAAAACTGTACATTTGATCGATGTTTTGAGTTTTGTCGGAGTTTTCTGGGTGTCAACCCGTTAATGGTTTTATTTTTATTGGAATGCTTGGCCCTGAGAAATCTGAATCAAAAGCGCTGGGAGTGTGTCTTAGAGTTAACTTAAACTTATGTATAACTGAGCATTACAATTTTTTTTTTTTTTTATATATTATATATGTGTAATGTGTTTGAGTTATGTTGATGGGACGAGCCACCAGTATCTTTTAGTGTTTTTCCTGTGGTCGTTTTCTGTATCGAATTCTGTTAGTTTATATAGAAATCTCATTTCTGGGCCGTGTATGTTTATGTTGCTGTTGTATGTTATTGTTTTGTTGAAGTTTTTTCGGTTGTAGTGATATATAATTGGATATCCGTGTGTGTTATGTATGAGACCAGCGGAGTCAAGGTGTATGAAAGCTTCCGGTGGTGTGTATCCTGTGAATCTTGTTTTTTCTAAATATTGGGGGTTCGGAAAGGTAGAGCTGAAAATGAGGCTGTTGTTATCTACGTTTCTTGTGTTTGCCCAGTGATTTCTTGTGGTCTTTAGCATGAATAGGTCTATGCGCATTGTTTTTGATTTTTTTAGCAGTGCGTGGTTGCTGTAATATTTTGTATAGTTTGATTCCGGGGTTTTATACGCGTTCAAACAGGCTCTGAGGCATGTTCGTTCGAACAAGCGGATTTTCTCCATCGTACTGGCGCTGATGTTATACCAGATAGGTATTCCGTAGGTGAGTATCGGTCTGATTAGTAGTTTGTAACAAAGAAGTTTAACTTCTTTGTCAAGGTATTTGGAGTAGAAAATCCGCTTGTTCGCTGCGACTGCCTTTTGAGCTTTTTCGATTTGTATTTGTACATGTTCGTTGAAATGAAGCTTAAAGTCTAAGTATACTCCTAAATATCGGACGACCTTTTTGTGTGGTATTTTTAAGTTTGTGTCTCTGTTGTCTTGTATGTGGAAGAGTTTGGCGTTCGTACGTACGTCATTATTTGCGTCTGAGTTTTTTGAAAGAGTTGGTCTGAAAAGTATTGTCTCGCATTTATTAACGTTGATTTTAAGTTTCCATGTGTGAAAGTAGTCCTGTATTTTGTCAAACAATTCTTGTAGTTTCTTTTTAATTATTGACGGTCTATTATCGATAATGTATGATAAAAGGTCGTCCGCGTATGCTATGGCGCCTTTGCGGTTGTCCTCCTTCAGGTTGAACATTATAAGAAGGTCGCTTAGGTATAGGCTAAACAGGATGGGGGAATTTACGGCACCCTGTTGTAGTCCGTTTTGTACTGTAAATACTATGGAGGAGGAGTTTTGCCCTTCGGACACCTTGAATGTTTTGTTATGGGTCATGCTCCATAGCATTTTTATGAGGTGAGGTGGAAAATTCTTTTTGATTAATTTGAAGTCCGTCCAGCCAAACAGTGTCGAATGCTTTTTCTAAATCTATGAATATTGCTCCTACGCAGTCTCCTGCATTTCGGGCCCAGCAGATGTCTGCTGTAAATTTAGCTATAGCGTGTATTGTCGAATGTCTGCGTCTGAATCCAAATTGAGTTTCCGGTATTAAATTATTTGTGGAGGAGAAGTGTTCTATTGCATTGTTGATTGTTATTTCAAATATCTTGCTTATGTTTGGTAAGAGGCTTATTGGTCTATAGCTGGCTGGGTCATTACTGTTTTTACCCTTCTTTTTTAATGCAATCACTTTTGCGGTTTTCCATGCGGATGGGAAATGCATTCTGTTGAGGCAGTTATTAAATAATATTGCGTAATTGTGTGTGTAAACTGGTGGTAGATGTTTGAGGATTATGTTTGGGATGTTGTCGTAGCTGGCAGACTTTTTGTTGTTGAGATTTTTAAGGATTTGGGTTAGCTCGAATGTGGATGTGAAGTAATTTGGAGGGATTGAGTTGGGGTTCGGGTTGTCTGCTCTGTTGTCGTTGGAGAATATGCAAATTGTGTTGTCGTTTCGTATGTCTTCGTCTATTTCTGTTTTCAACTTTAGAATTTTTTGATTTATTATGTTAGATAGTTGTTGTTTGCCCATGTTTTTATTCTGTGTGTGTGCCTTTTCAAAGTGCGCTCCTAGTACGTTTAGTTTGTCATTTATGTCTGTTATTCTTATGTTGTCGTTCTCGTCTATTTGTGCTTCATTCATGTTTATGTTGGCATTTGTGATTATTTCTGTGTTTGATGTGTTGATTTTTAGCGTGTCTATTGCGTTCTGTTCTTTAGGTCGGAATATTGTTTTTATAGAAGGAAAGAGCTCTTTGGGTTTGTGCGTTGAGAGGTTTGATATTTTTTTTTTCCAGAAGTTGCTTACTGAGCTTTGGAATTCGGTTTTGATTTTTTTTCTGATTGTTTTGAGTATGTGTTTCAGAATGTTTATTATTGTGTCGTTTGAGTCGGTGAAGTTGTTTATCGATGTCAGTCTGTTGAGTTTGGTAATTAGTGTACTTTTTAGTTTTTTTAGTTTTGTTATGGAAGGGGTGATGTATCTGTCTGATGCGTTGTAATTGTAAGATATGCGTGGTATTGATCGTTCAATGGCTGTGTTTATGTTTTTGTTTAATGTTTCTATGTAATTGTCAATTTCGGTGATTGTTAGGTTTTTTGTATTTGGGATATCAGTGTCGTCTATGTTTAGTAGTTCCTTTTGGAATTGGAGCCAGTCGGTTTTGCTGTAGTTGTATATGATGTTTGTGGGTGGTACTTCTATGATCATTTGGTTGTTGGGGAGAAGTGATATTATTATTTCTGTTGCTTTATGGTCGCTGTCGAAGTCTAATGTTTTTAGTCTGCCGGGGGTAGGTTGATTATGAAATTTAATTCTGTTGTCTGCTAGGCAAATGTCTATAAATGAACCGCTCTTTGGGTATGATGGCGACGCTGTGTTTAGTAGGGATACTCTGTTTTGTATTTGATTATTGAGTAGCCACCTTTTTAGTGAGGATCCTCTGTTGTTGTTTGTGTTATTGTGCCAGTCGGTGTGTTTTGCGTTTAAGTCTCCTGCAATAATGTAGTAGTTATTTGTTTTATGCAGTTCTAGTGAGTTACTAATTGTTGTGAGGTCTGCTGTAAATTCTTTGTTGTTGCTGCCTGGAGAGTATACTGCAATTAGGAATAGTCGACTTTGGTTTATTTTTATTTCAATTGCTGTTGATTCGAGATTTGAGCTATTTGAGCTGTTTGTCTGGACGGTTTTAAATTTTATGTTATCTCTGATGAGGATGCCGGTTCCCCCACCTCGTTTTGAGTTCGGTCCGTCGGATCTAATAAATATGTAATTCTTAAAGTTTACACGGTATCTATCGTTAAGTTTGGTTTCGCATAGCAGGACCGCATCCGGTTCGTGTACTTCTAAGAATTCGGAGAGTGACGCACGTTTTTCGTTTGAGATGAGTGAGTTAACGTTTAGCTCTATTATTTTTAGTGTTTGATGAGTAATTGTTTTGATATTGTTGGTGATACTAACGTTTGATGAATTGTTCTGTGCGTTTGGATACATTCTAAATTTCTACGTTACATGCCTGAGCTAATGAGTTGATTCTGTTGCTATTATTTTTAATTTGATTTGTTAGTTGATCTGTTTGAGATTTTATGGCTGAGTCTATTATATATTTTATTTGGGAGATTAGAGAGAGAGCGTTTTGTGATTGAGGTTGGGTTTGGTGTGTGGTTGGGATTGTTGTTGGATGGGTCGAGGCTGTGTTTATTAGGTTTGATAGTTCTTTTCTGTCTGTGTTGTTTGTTACGATCTGGCTGAAAGATTTGTACGGTTTGATGAAGTTTGAAGTGAACGTGTGTATGGTTTCCTTTTCTAATTGAGTAGCTAATCTTTTTGATTCTATTCTTTCTTTCAGTTCTTTTAATTTTGGGCAACCTCTGTAGGAGGCTGGATGTCCATGTGTTTTGCAGTTGACGCAATATGGGGGAGAGTCTGCGTTTTCGGTTTGGGAGTCTGCGGAACGTGGACACTCTCCGGGATTGTGATCGTGTTCACATTTGACGCATCTATAATTTAAGTTGCAGTTTTGAGCTACATGTCCTATGCGTTGGCATCTTATGCACTGGATGCGATCCTTTTTTATTATTTTCTCCCATTTGACAATTGTGTGTAATAGGGATTTGATTTGATTCAGATTTTTCGGGTTGCTATCCGCGGATATTTGTACCATGAATATTGGTAGGGTTCTGCCTTCTTCTGAGGATTTTTTTGTAGTGAATCTTTTTACTGAAATGAAGGAGAGGCCTTCAATTTTTAAATTATTTAGAGCTGTGAGAATTTCGTCGGGGTCAAAGTTTCCTTCTACGTTTTTGAGTAAGATCGTTGTGTTTTTGTCTGCTTTTGGTGTATATGTGAAGAATTGAATTTGCATGTTTTTAAGTGTTTCGCGCGCTGTTTTGTGGTTAGCTATCGATTGGGTCTGTAGTATGTGTTTGTTGTTGTTAAGTTTTTTGAAGTTGAAATCGTTCATTATGAGAGATAGTTTGGCTATTATATTTTTGATTGTGTTAGTGTGAATAGTGATGGGGGGAGGTTTGAGTGATTTTTTGAAGGTGGAATTATCTTCGAACTCAGAAGAGGGCAGTGTTTGTTCTTTTTTACCTGTTAGGTGAGGGTATTTCGCGGTACCGTTCTTTATGACTTTCGGGTGATGTGAGAGAGTTGTTGTGCCGCTGGGCCCTGCTGACATTTGCTGGGTGGGGCTACCTGGGATTGTCACTGTGTTGTTTGCTGGAACGGATGTTGGTGATGTTGAAGTTGGTGTTGGTGCGGGAGTGAGGGTTTCTCCGGTTTTTCCTGTCCTATTGTTGAGCTGCGCTGGGATTTTATTGGGGATGGAGTTTTCCTGGTTTATTGGTGCTTTGGCCGTGTCCTTTTTTTTTAGATAAAGAGTCGTCTTCTGTGCTGTTGTGGGGTCTTTTGGTACCTGCTCCGGTTAATGGTTTTTGCCTGTTGACGTCGTCTTCGATTTCGGTTGGGGTGGGCGTAATGTCCATGTCTAGGACTGCGTATCTGTTTGGGTTTGTGAAGTCTTGAGCTGTTGGAGCAGGCTTATTTTTTTCCGTTCTTCTTCTAATTGTTCTTTTAAAGATTCGATCGTTTTGTAAAGGTTTTCGACCGTTTTGTTGAGGTTGCTTATCATTTGGATTAATTCTTCTACGGATGCATTGTCCAGGTTGCTGTTTCCTTTTTTTGCTGTTTGTTGGGCGGTTTTCGTTGTCTTCGTTTTTGCCATTTCTGTGGTTATCGGTGTGGTTTTGAATCGAGTTAATTTGTTTATTAGGTTTGGTGAGGGATTAACTCTTTTTGGTGTTTTGTTTTTAGCTAATAACTGTTTGATCAGGTGCGCAGTATGCGGTTCCGTGATGTCTTCGGTGGAAATTACATTCGGTTTTGTTTTTGTTGGCTGTCGTGATGTAGATTGGTTGTATAGTGTAGGTGTGTGTGCTGCTCCTGGTGGGGAGTTCACATGTTCGATTGTTTCTGAGGATGATACACTTTCTGGGTTGAGTACCCCGTTTGGCATCGGGCGGATGCGCGCGAACTGATTTGAATTTTCCCTATCCGTACACTTTGATTTTTTTAAATTTCTTATCACTGAATGTAACACAATGTGTTTTCGCTTCACAGTGCACTTGAGCACTGTGTTTTGCCGCACCACTGAACTGATAGGTTGAATGATAGACTCGGATCGGAACTTGTCGATTTTTTGGTGTGTACACTTGAGGGTTGCCTGGAGCGCAGGTAGCTCTCGGGGACAACCTGCCCCTGCGAAGGTTCACTGTCGACTGCACTGAGCCAACTGAACTGTTGAAAAGGTGATTGATATTTCTAGATGTAATGTTCATGCTGTAGAAATATTAATTAAGTTGATTTCATTTTTTAAGTACTTCTGTAGAATGCTCAAGGTTTATCAGAGCCTGATAGACTTACAGAATAAAAAGTACGTAATAATTTTAAGGTTAGCTTAGTTCTTCGCGGAAAAAACGCCGAAAAAATCTGTTTTAATTTTTTTTGACAACGGCGCACCAAACCAAAAAATCGGAAAAAATTCATGAACAATACTTATAACAATATACTGCTACTGTAAAAATATAAATGTTGTCACTCTAAAACTTCCATGTGAAATCTGCATTTTTTCGATTTTTTTGAGGTTTTTGATTTTTTACAAGCAGGATTTCCATTTTAAAAATCTGAAACCAATTGCAAAGTATGTATTTGGGTTTTTGACATGTGTCAGATTTTTTTCAGAATTTCTAAACGTCATTTTTTTTTGAAGATTTTTATTCAAGAATTCAATGTATACAAAGGGTTTTTACATTGATCAGGGTAGAGAATAAGCTACGTTAGTTTTTCTAATCTTAAATACATATTGCCTGGTCCCTTAGTGACGCTCACAACCATATCTTTACATTAACTTAATCTATCAGTTTTACTAGTCTTTATCTCATAACTTATATACTAATTAACATTCGTAATTTTGTTTTTCCTAGTTTTAGTTTCCGCAAAAAAAAAGTGAAAAAAAAGGTAACGGTTTGGTTTCTGACCTTCAGGGTATCGAGAAAAAAAGGTTATGGTAACTATTTACACTATCTACACTATTTACACTATTTACATCTATACTCCTAAAAAAAAACAAGACAACTAAACGAATAGAAACAATAAAAAAGCATAAAACTAATTAGTCCTACCTATATTTAAATATTTACAACAGTTTTCAAGATTAGTTGTTTAACCACCAATATCTTTTTTTATTTTTGGTGTAACAATCTTTGATATCTCTATCTGGAATTGCTGTGTTGTATAGGATTTTGTGTGTTGTGTTCATACTGTTTATGTTTGGTGGGTACATTATTCTTTTGTCGTTAGATTTTCTATTTAGGTGGTATATTATTGGAATGTTGTTATTGTCTGTAATTCTGCCTGTTTTATCTAGTAGAAGAAATGCTTCGGGAGGAATATTGCCTGTTTCGAGTGTTTTTGTGTAATATTCATCGTGTGGGTATAGTGATGTCATGATCAGATTGTTCCTATCTATTTTGTTTGATTTGGCGAAGTAGTTTCTTATCAGTTTTATTATGTGGTTGTCTATTCTTGGGATGTTTGCTTTGTTATATAAGTTTTTGCAACTTTCATATTTTAAGAAGTTCGAATGGCTACTCCTGTACATGTATGTACAAGCTCTAAGGCATTTTCTTTCGAATGCTCTTATTTTTTCCATTAGGTGCGGGCTTATATTATACCATATTGGGCATCCATATGTGATGATAGGCCTGATTAACAGCATATAACATAGGATTTTAATTTTTGTTTTTAGGTAGTTTGAGAAGAAGATTCTACTATTTGCCATGAAGGCTTTTCTTGCTTTTTCTAATTGAATTTTTACGTGTTTAGTTAACATCAGACGATCATCCAGATGTACACCTAAGTAACGGACTATATCTTTGTGTGGAATGCTTGTATTGTTTGATTTTATTTTGAATAATTTATATGTTTTTCGAAATGTTTGACATTGGTTTGTTAATTTCCGTCTAAATAAAATTGTTTCGCATTTTGTGGGATTAATCTTTAGTTTCCATGTCATATAATAGTCATTAATTTTGTTGAAGATTTCTTGCATTTTTTCTTGTAATTTGAATACGTTTTTTCCTTTTATGTACACTATGAGATCGTCTGCGAAAAAGAGTACTTTTATATCATTTGAATCTAGAATATTGAATAGTTTTGGGATGTCTGCATTATAGAAGTTGAATAATACTGGAGTCGTTACAGTTCCCTGCTGTAGACCGTCGATCACATCAAACAGTTCATTTTTTTTGTTATCTAAGGAAACAAAAAATTTTTTATTGTTTAGCATGTTTGCAATTATTTTTATAAGATGGGCTGGGCATCCCTTTTTGTTTAATTTATATAGTAGGCCCTTCACCCATATTGTGTCGAATGCCTTCTCTAAATCTATTAGACATGCTGCTACACTTTCTTTGTTGTCTATTGCTTCGTGTATATCTGAAGTTAATTTTTGTAATGCATGTACGGTGCTCATTTTGTATCTAAATCCGAACTGTTCGTCTGGGATTATTTTAATTTTCTCGTAAAATGATTCTAGTGAATTTTTTATTAGAATTTCGAACACTTTAGATATGTTCGGTAGTAAACTGATTGGTCTATAGCTTGTGGGTTGTGTTGGATCTTTTCCTTTTTTGCAGATTGGTATGACCTTGGCCGTTTTCCATTCATTTGGGAAATAAGAATTGTTTAGGCAATTATTGAATAGAATTGTGTACTCGTCTATGATTCGACTCGGTAGATTCTTTAGAACTATATTAGGTATTTTGTCCGGTCCTGCAGATTTTTTATTATTTAGTGTTTGAAATATTCTATCCATCATGTATACGTTTGTGAAGTATTTTGGGTCTTCGTCCCATGAGGGATTCGTTGCTCGGTTGCTTTCTGTGAACTGTATTAAGCTTTTCCCCGTTATCGTTGCTTCTTTAATTTCTTCCATTAATTTTTTATTATGTTCTTCGATAAGTTCTGTGAGTCTTCTTTTACCTAGTTCTTTGTTTTGTGAGTAGACTGCTGCAAAACTTGCTCCAATTACATTCATTTTATCTTTTTCGTTTGTTATGATGAAATTATTTTTTTCGTTTTTGTATATTGTGTCTAGCGGGATTTCTGCTTCTTCTATTATCTTTGTGTTATTGTTATTTATTTCTAAATTTGGAATTTCTATTTTGTTCTTTTTTCTGAAAATGGGGTTCAATTGTGGGAACGTTTTATTTGAGTGTAAAGGTATCTTTTTAATCTTGTTTTCCCAGTATCTATTTACCGATGATTGGAATTCTTGTTTGATTTGAATTTTACACCTTTTAATTAATTCTTTTGTTTCTTTTATTATAACGTGAGCTTGAATAGATGGTTTTCTATATTCGTTATTTAAAATAGAGATCAATTTACTTTTTGTCTTGAGTAAGTCTTTAATTTTTCTATTCAAATACATTTCAGTGGAGTTGTATTCTGTTTGTTTGGGTACGTGTCTGTCAATTGCTTTTTCTATTGATTCATTAATTAGTGCTAGTCCCTCGTCAATTTCTTGGTTTGTTAGATTTCTGTCTGCCGGTATACTATTGTTGTAGTTCGTGGTTAAATACTTTTTGAAATCAGGCCATTTTGTTTTATTATATATGAGTGGTCTGTTTGGTGTTGTAAAACATATTCTGTCTACTTTGTTTGGGAGTGAAAATTGTATGTTGATTGCCCTATGATCGCTATCCATAATGATTGTTTTTATTGTGTTATCTGTATTTACATTGTGTAAGTTTATTCTGCTGTCAATCAGACCTACATCGATATATGAGTTGCCCCTATAAAATGTTGGTATATTTGTATTTTTTAGAGACATTCTGAATTGGATACTATTATCGTCTAGCCAGTTTGCGAGAGCTAATCCTCTGCCGTTATAATAATGGTTTTTCCAGTTTGGATGCTTTGCGTTAAGGTCGCCTGCTATAATATAAAAGTTGTTTATTTTTTCTAATTCTAGCCATTTCACTATATATTCTAGTTCGTTTATGAATTCTGTAGATTCTACTCCTGGTGCATATATTGATATAATAAATAAATTGTTGTTGTTACTTATTTTAATTTTTAAGATAACTATTTCTATAATACTTAAGGTTTTTGGTATCGTTATGCTTTCAAATTCTATTTCATTTTTGACTAGAATAGCTACTCCTCCTCCATTTGCTGATTTTCTGTCGTTCCTTATCATTCTATAATTGTTAAATTTGGGGCAGTGTTGCTGTTTTAGTTTTGTTTCATTCAATAGCAAGAAATCTGGATTCTTTTGATTTATCATTTGTGTTATGTTATGTCTTCTTTCGTTAGTTACTATTGAGTTAACATTTGCTGATATTAAATTATAATGTATGTTATTTGGTGTGTTGTTTGCGTTAGCCATTTTGTGTGTCTGTGATTGTTATGTTTTCGTCTGTTTCGTTTATATCTGTGTCAATTCCATGGAACATCCGTCTTAGTTTCTCTATGTTGTTTGTATTTTGTGTAATTAGGTTTGTATTTTGTGCAATTAGGTTTTCAATTCTGTCCATTCGTTGTATGAAGAATTCTTTGAATTCAGCTAAATGGTGATCTGTTTGCTGTTGTTTGTATACAATTGTGTCTGCATTTGTTTGTGTTGGTTGTTGTGGTAATGTTGTATTTTTACTTTGTCTTTGCATTGTTTCGTTTTGAGTTCCTATTTGTAATTGGCTGTGGTTGTGTATATTATGTTCCCCACTTGTGAGACATTGTGAATATGTTTTATGTGTTTGTAATCTTTGTTGTGTGAGAAAGTTATTTCTATTTCCTAAAATTGCATTTCTTACTTCTATTTTTTTATTTTTGTTCATTAAAAATCTGTCTTTTATCTCTTTAAATTTTGGGCATCCTTTATAAGATGCGGGATGACCATGACTTCTACATCTAACGCAAAATAACTTATTTTTATCGATAACCTCGTTTTTTGCTATGGTGCATTTACCGGGTTCGTGGTTATTTTCGCATTTCACACATCTGTAATCTAGTTGGCAGTTTGCGGCCGAATGCCCTGCTCTTTGACAACGCGTACATATTATTGGCTCTTTTTTTCTTATATTTTCCCAGCTGATTGCTTGATTTAGAATATATTTAGTGCTGGTTAACATTTTCAAATCGCTGTCTGGTGAGATTTGCACAATGTAAAAAGGTAACTGTCTATTGTTTTTAGATGACTTGATTGTTGAAAAATTCGAAATTTTTAGGATTTCTATGTTTTCTAAATTACTTTTTCTAAATTCATCTAATATTTCTTCCGTCGAAAAACTACTATCAATTCCTTTTAATAATATTGTTTTTGGTTTTATATTCTTTGGTGTGTAGGAAAAGAATTTTATTTTCCTTTGTTTCAGCGTTTCTACTACCTTAGTATACTCTTCTATTTTATCTAATTGTAAATAATGTTTTTTGCTATTAACGTGCTTAATTCTAAAATTGATTAATCCTAAAGTCTCTTTGGCTATTCTATATGTTACATTTTGCGAAGATTCGTATATATGTATTACCGGAGGTTTTATTGCTTTTGTTACCTCTGGCTCGTGTTGCTTTCTTTGGTTTGATGTCTGTGTTGGTGTTGGGTCAGTCCTGGTACCTGTGATCTCTGTTTCTTCTTCTGTGTTTAGGTCCTGCAGTTCGTCTGTGTCCATCTGTGTGTTTATGGTCCCTCCTGGGCCCGTTAGGTCGGCTTGGCCTTCCCCTTTGTTTCCAAGCCTCGTTTTCTTGGGGGTTGATTCCGCTGTCCCTTTGATGTTGGTGTCCTTATTTGGTATAGCGTTTTTCGGTGTTTCGTCTTTATCTATATTCCCGCTACCTGGGTTTTTCCTTTTCGCTGTTTCTGTTCCGCTAACTTCTGTGTGTCGATATGCATTTCTTGCCTTCTCTTCTTCTAGCTGTTTAGTTAGTTTTTCGATAGTATTTTTTAGGCTATCTATCATTTGTTGCATATCTTCTTTGTTTTTGTCTCCTCCTTTCTTTGGTGCTTCTTTGTGTTTTTTTGTACTACTTTTTATTTTTGGCATTTTGGCTTCGCGTGCTTTCAGACTAGTATTTAATCGATGCTTCGTTTTTTCTGTAATTATCGGTTTTGGTTGCACTTTTATTATGTCCTTCTTTGTTTTAAGGATTTTGATTAATTTATTATCAAGGGGGAGAGCAGTTCCGTCTAGCCATTCTTCATTTTTAACCGCCTTTATTATGTTATTAAGCGCTTTTTTGTCGATCCCCTGGTCTTTTTTGTCGTTGTTGACTTCTGCATCTCTCTCATTGTCAGGGGGGAAGACCCCCTGCGGATTGAGGAGTGTATCACTAATTTTTCTGAATTTTGAGCTGTTATATTCACCGAGAATTCTTTGTCTCCTAGTCTTCTTTGAAGGTTTCGGTTCGTTCCGACGGGCTTGCGGTCGGTGCGTCCGTCTCCCTTGAAGGTCCACGGTCGACTCTTCTAAACGTCATTAACTAGGGAAAATAGGCCAAAAACTGATTTTTCGTTTTTACCCCATAACTACCCTCCCGATCGAGATACAGGGTTGAAATTTTGCACAGTATGTTTTTTCTTGGTGCTCTATCGAATGGCACATCGTCGATAAAATTCGGCTCAAGGGCATTTTTGACTATCTTATCCGGCTATGCCCTTTCTATTTACTTGTTTATTCTTATTGTTAGTAACTAAACTCGATATATAATACAAATCTTCTCTTTTGTTGACTACTGCAATCAATACATTTGACGGATTATAAATTTTTAGCTGATGACCATATGATACTATTTTATTTTTGTAAGTTATTTTGAAGTAGCTAATGAGATTCTTTTTCATATTTTTTACATAGAAAACATTATTTAATGTTACTCTAACATTGTTGCACCGACCCTTGTCGAGATTGAGAGTCCGTGAACTAAAAATGCTGGAATCGCGTGCAAAGAAGGACGGTAGGATCGGTCGAAATTCGGACGTTGAAATAACTCGAACGCACTGGTCAATCGCGTTGTACTAGTCACAGAGAACGTTTATTTTTCACCGGTGCTACGGAGTAGCTATAACCCACAATATCGAAGCTTCTCACAGGGGAGAGAGACGAATCTTGTAGGGTTTCTCGCAGAGGAGATTTTACCGGTTATTTTCAAAAGGCGCTAGATCGTGTATATAATATTCGCGTGTACTCGCAGAGGAGGTTACAACGGAATCGAATCTTGAACTGGCAGGGGAGTCTATTTACAGACATCGATGGATGCCCCCACCATAAACATACAAGGGAGCTCGCTTCGAGGTGTCTAATTGTCGCGTCAGCGGCAAGACGACAAGGGGGGTATTCGCGACACCGAGTATCTCGAAATACCGCAGATCGTGTCTAACAAACATCACTTCCATAAACTTGAAAAATTGCATTTATTTTTCCCACTTTTGTTGCTTGTAATATATGGCCATCACCTAGTTTTAGTCTTTATTTTCAATTTTAATTTTAAATATTATTGCTCAAAATAATGGTTCGCATTCAATAGACTTCTGAGTATAAATTATTTCCTGGTCATAAGATACACTGTATGTTTATCAACAAACCTCAGTTGGTACATGCTGTGAACTGAAGTGGGTATACGCAGTAATAGCAGCAATCAAACAAAAAAATAAAACGAAAATGTGGCAAATGATATAGTGTCTTACATTAAGTACCATTTCTCCTTTAAATTATTGCTAAAATAAGAAATATTAAATAAGTAATGCGATTTCGGAAAGTATTAGGCCTAACAATGCAAAAAATAAAATATTCTATTTTGTGTTTCAGATTATGAAATTAGAAATATTTTACTTTATGTTTCAGATTATTAAAATAGTAACACTTTATTTTGTGGATGAAATCGTTAAAATAGAAATATTTTATTTTGAGGTTCAGATTGTTCAAATACATGGAAGTATTTTATTTCGAGGTTCAGATTGTTCAAATAGAAATATTTTATTTCGAGGTTCAGATTGTTCAAACAGAAATATTTTATCTGGAGGTTCAGATTGTTCAAATAGAAATATTTTATTTCGAGGTTCAGATTGTTCAAATAGAAATATTTTATTTCGAGGTTCAGATTGTTCAAATAGAAATATTTTATTTCGAGGTTCAGATTGTTCAAATAAAATAGTATTTTCTTTAAGCAAAATAAAATCTAAAATATTAAATAGTATTTCAAATATTTTTTTCGCCAAATAATGCCTACCTCTGCAATATGACGCCTGTTGATGTTCGATTTCAATTTTGAAAATAATAGAAGATCACAAGGAATATTATTTGGAAGAAAGAAGATTAAAGAAATGACCAGTTTATTTTAAAATGATGTTAAATTGCGTTTTATTCAAAATGTTCTGCTTTGATCTTCCCACTATTTTGACAATAGCTGAATTCCACGATAAAAAATATTATTCTGCGTTCTGTGTTTTCCAAGTCACAGCAACTACTCTTGAAATCTCAAAACTAATACTAGTGATAGGAATGACCTAATCTCCTCTAGGACAACGGACCATAATAGCCGTGCGCTCGACTCGTCTCTACCTGAAACGGAGGTACACGGCGTCCTTTATCAGCTGATTGTGACGCTAATTTTTGTGGCTCCATCTTTTTCAAGGGCTTATTTTAAAGGGGAAACTTTAAGGAATATAACCATATTTTTTTCAAAATTTAAATCAATCTGGCCCTTCATAAAAAAAACGTAAAAAAAGAATTTGTTTAAATTTTTCGACATTATAAAGTTGATTTATGAGGTTGAAAAAATTATTTTGTAATAGCCCAATCCTTTCCAAATATAACAAAAACAATGTGGCCTCAATCGGTCAAACAGTTCCTGAGATAAAAATTCGTAAGTGAGGCCCGTTTTCGCCAAAATGGGCAAAAATTGAAAACTTTGAAGGCCTGCTATTTCTAAAAAAATTCGAAACCGGCAAATGATGACTTAAACCCCCCCTAATTTCACATGGACTACAACATATTTCATTGAGAACAAAATCGACGATGGTGCCTGCAAAAAGTCATCGATTTGGCATGGAATGACCCACTCGTCAAAATGAATACTGAATGAAGATATTAGTATCTTGATAGCAATAGATGTATCGATACTATCGAATATAAAAGTACTGTATGAATATTTCCATATTTCTTACCAATTATGAGAATTACTAACAGTGTAACGCGACGAGGAACGAAACAATCCCAGGGGCGCCAGGCTGCCTCGGCATCACCCTGAGTGACAGAAGAATCGAGCCGTGGCCGAATCTTCGAGAAGACCGCATGGTCGAGAACCTTTTAAATCCCTAGTAACGCGTTGTTGTTAGGGTTAGCAACGGTTTTATATAAATACTGGTCGGCTATCGCGGAGCAATTCACTTTAGCTGCTCCTGTGGGAGAGTACGAGGTAAGACCACGGCCACCTATAGATTAGGGAGAGTACGAAGCAATGCTATCGGACGCCCAGCAGCACAGGAGAGGACAGGTGTTGCACCTGGACGCCTCTCTCTGGATAAATGGGAAAGAACACGGTAGCTTCCTGGCCGCCTGAGAGTAGGACCTCCTGGTTCCTCTGTACGTCTCGGAGAGCACGGCCATGGAGACTGGCCGCCGAGCGGGTAGAAGAAACCGGGTGAATCCGAGTCATCGTCGTTTCCCCAGAAGGAGAGTACGGTTGAGATAAACCGGACGCCCGATGGGGAAACCTTATATTAGCAAAATTCTAAGGTTTATTGTATAATACACGAAACTTCCAATGTACGAAACTAATTCTCGAAATATATTCTGTGTCCAGAGAAATTTCCTATTCCTGTTCCTGCGAGAAATCCAACCTCAACCTGTATCCTACAACAATTATTAGTTTAAATTGTATTGAAATACAAAAATAGCAGAACCTACTATTTATTCATTAATATTATTTTATTCATTATAGTGCCGATTTCTTTTTGTAAGATATTTTAATATACAGTTAAATAGAATAATATCAAATTAAATATTCAAAAGTTTTTGAAGTGTAGAATTTATGATGCCTCACAAATAACACACAGCATATAAAGGTTAACAACAGGAAACAGTTTTAATGAAATCAATAAATAGACAAGAAGACATATGACATGTTTTGTATAACGACGATCGACAGACGACTCGCTTGTTTACCGCGCCAACGCATTCGCACGCGGCAACCGACTCGCGCCGAAGATCCCTAGCTTACCCGAGCCACGCACGGAAGACGTGCCGTTGTATGGTCTTTACCATTCCAACATGAAGAAATTTCTTAAGTTATTGAGTAGAGTTCCTGCATAGTTATCTTGAACAAAGAAATTGAATTGGTTGATATCTGGTTTATTCGTATTGATGCCCACGAGTTAACCTATGAATTAGTTGAATAATCGAGTGCAATACGTTTCAATGAATTCGTTGTAGTTCCTACATGACATTCCTCTCGATATTGCATAATGCATGAATGACTGTTCTATGACTGTCGTATTTCTACCGTGATGTAACATCTTATACGTATAGCAAAAAAGTAAATTGCATAAGTATCATTAGACGACATCGTTATGTCAAGAATGTTTTATAACTTTCATGGAGACATCCAGTTAAAACAATGAATGCCTGTTCATAAGTTATTAAAACATATCTATCGTAACATAATTCTAGACATTGAGAGTCCCTCATACCAATGATTTTTCGGTTTAATAGCCGATTAACCTCGGTCGGTGAAACGTGTGTGCACTAGGGTGGCTCTTATTTCCGACTTTTGAATTTCTTTGATGGCATCCCCTAGAGTTGTTCCACATAATTAAAACAAAATCTGTGCAAAATTTAAGTGTCCGCAGATAACGGGAAAACATGCTCCAAATGGATTAAACATTACAATAATTAATTTAATACTCATAAAATCGTTTTTCTCGAATATTATCTAAACCATTTACCGCGTCGAAAAAACATGTTAAACAAAACCTGTAGATCTGGACAGGCTGCGTGTTTTATGTCGTATTACTTTCTTCATAAAATTAACGGTTTTCGAAAGAATTAAAAGAAACGTCGAACCAAAATCCAAAAATTTTTTCTGAAATTAGTAAATTGAAATAAAGAATTTGTTTTTGTTCTTTGAACTTGCGAAACTTATTTTTTTAATGCAGATTTTTCTGTCGGAGATTCTATATGTATAAGAAGAAACAAATCGAAAATAAAGATAAAATGGACAGTCACCGCGAGGACGCAAGAGACAAGAAGATTGAAAATCATTGTAGATACGTTCGGGCATCGTCAAATTACGGAACGCAAATAATTATTTATTATTTGAGCAAGTACATTCGTGTTGACACGATGTTCTGAGCACTTATCACAGTTTCATTTGCTGTCTCAGTCAGTATATTATAATCTTTGGTTTTGACTAACAATTTCTATTAATGCTTCGCAATGAGTAGATACAGTGGTCGAAATCTCTATAAAGTCATCTTCTTTTTCATAGATATTTTAAAAATGTCACCATTTTTGTTGATTTATCGTATCTGGTCTTGTGCCTTGTAGACACTCGGATAGAGGGACTGCGTACTCTAGACCGCTATGTTTACTATTTACGTTTTTTTAAATTTTGTTTCTGTGTGGTGCAGAACACAAGTACGAAGTTTCTATAAAGTCACTTAGTGTTTCTCTGTATTCTGAGCAGAGAACTACGGAAAACTGCGAATATTCTAAAAGTATTAGTTTTAGAACTCACAGAAATCCTGTTTGTTATAATTTGATTCACGTGTATGAGAATGCCGAGAGGAAAACTACTAACAAGTGAAGAAAATGCATCAATTGATGCTTATAAAGATATGGGCTGCTCTAATCGCGCAATTGCTAAGAAAACTAATCGGTCATATACTGTGATTAATAACACTGTCCAACAGCCAAAAAGTATTTCGATTCTCACTATGCGATTCTTGTAGAGTTTTCCGCGCTGATTCCGAATCTTGTTTTAAAATTTTTCCTATACGTCCAGTTTTTGAGAAAATGGAGTTTAAAAAAAAGACATATTTTTCAACTTTAAACAAATATTGCGATGTTATTATAAAAGATATTGAATTGTTCTTTACAGCAAAAGATTCTGTAGACTTTCCCGAATACAGTAATATCCAATATTAATACATTATGATTGTTTAAACATGTTTAAACAATGATTAAAGACGGAGATGCACCACTTTTGCACCAATTTTTGCGGATATTTTCGAATTTATCTCAAAAAATAAGGGTCCAGCGAAAAATTGAACTATACCACGCGAAAGAGCAGACTTTTATCTTGAGAAACCCCCCTGTGAAGTTTGCATGGTCGACGTTTTTTTCGAACCAGAAAGTAAAATATCTTCGCGCGACATGAGTTTCCGCCAGTGGCGCTCGGGACGGGATACGGCGCAGCGACGGGATACGGAGCGGCGAACGACGGTTCTGGTGGTGAGCGCCACTGGTGACAACGCATGTCGGGCGAAGATATTTTGCTTTCTGGTTCAAAGAACACGTCGACCATGCAAACTTCACAGGGGGGTTTCTCAGGATAAAAGTCTGCTCTTTCGCGTGGTATAGTTCAATTTTTCGCTGGACCCTTATTTTTTGAGATAAATTCGAAAATATCCGAAAAAATTGGTGCAAAAGTGGTGCATCTCCGTCTTTGATCATTGTTTAAACATGTTTAAACAATCATAATGTCTTAATATTGGATATCACTGTATTCGGGAAAGTCTACAGAATCTTTTGCTGTAAAGAACAATTCAATATCTTTTATAATAACATCGCAATATTTGTTTAAAGTTGAAAAATATGTCTTTTTTTTAAACTCCATTTTCTCAAAAACTGGACGTATAGGAAAAAAATTAAAACCAGATTCGGAATCAGCGCGGAAAACTCTACAAGAATTGCATAGTGGGAATCGAAATACTTTTAAAAAGTTGAAATTTGTTGGACAGTGTAATTATACCAATTTACGTGGAAATTACGGGAAAAATCATCTTAAAGGTAGTAATAAAAAATAGTCAACATTCAATATTAATGACGTCTTCAGCTAAGGAAAGGACAAATGCAGCACAATTTCGAGCTGAATTGGAGCTCCCAGTAACAACAAGACGTGTGCAACAACTTTTAAATTCTTCTGGACAAAAATACAACGTAAACCAGGCCTTAAAGAAGTATTGCTGTGAGCTGACGAGAAGATCCCTGGCAGGAATGCGGTGACGTAGGCAAGAATGCGCATCCGATTGGTTGGCTTGGAGGGGGGGCGCCTAGGCTAACACGCAGTTTCGACCAGGCTTGCCATATTCCGCGCGTGCCAGGCCCCTTACCGCTGCGCCCCTCGCCAAGCTACTACGCTGAGCTCGCCCCACTCTTCCCACTACACTGACGCGTACCGCGTGGAGCAAGCTAAGTAAACGGTACGCGTCAGTGTTAGTGGGAAGAGTGGGGGGGCTCAGCGTAGTAGCGTGGCGAGGTGGGGCCTGGTACCGCGCAGAATATGGCAGGCCTTGTTTCGACTAGAGCGTGCTATTGGCCGACGCAGTCACCCCCACTACTCGAGTCGCGTGACGAAGAGAGGGAATCAGACGTACCTTAGGGTACTCAGTGGAGGTACTCTACGTCGTAGGCACAAAATTCTGAATACTGCTGAAAATTGTAATGACGTTAAACTTTCTTATTTTCCTATTCCTATTATAAAATGTTCAAATGAGTATTGACATTAACAACAACAACATCTCTCTCTCTCTCTCTCTCTCTCGCTCTCGCTCTCGCTCGCTCTCTGTCTCTAATCTAAAAAGCTAAAAAAAAAAGTATAAAAAAAAGTTACTACCACGGGACTCGAACCCGAGTCCACGGCATGGCAGTTCAGCTCGCTGCCGATACGCCACACCATTACTTAGTAAACGAGTGAACTATGTAACTATGTAACGCCCCTCCCACTCGTCTTCTCTCGTGCTCCATTTACAAGTCACGCTTACAATTGGTGGGTTCCCCTTCCATACGTCCGAGCTAGGTCACTGCTCTGAGAGCACACAGGAGCAACTTGGGAGCACGGGTGCTGCTCTGAGAGCAAAGAGCTGTGCATACCTGCTGTACGGAATATTTTAATATTGTTCGTTTTCTGAAATATAGTAAAAACGAAATTACTATAGAAGACTCTTGTAGCATAGATAAAGACTAAAAAACAATATTAAAAGATTCCGTACAGTGTCAGAGATCCCGAAAACATTCACGGGAAATCCGAACATTTTCGGGAATACCCAAACGTTTTCGGGAATCCTGTCCTGGTCTCGCACACCTCTAGTAGATATACAATGTCTTATTTTCTTTTAAATCCACTCTAAATCCATAGGCAGAAACGAGTAATACAGCACGTCAAGTTGATACTAATGATATTAGTACTACTTATAACTAACTGACTTCTATCTGTATACATATACATATACAGGGTGTCTCAATATTCCTATAACATCCGGAAATGGGAGGTTCCTGAGATCATTTGAAGCAACATTTTTCTTTGCAAAAATGGCGTCCGCAGCTTTGTTAAGGAGTTATTAGCCCGACGCGGCGCGCCAACTGTCTATTGGCCGACTGTGCCAACACGCGTCTAGGTCGCGCTCTAATTGGTTCGCGTTTTTCGTTAAGAACTCCTCAACAAAGCCGCGGACGCCACTTTTGCAAAGGAAAATATTGCTTCAAATGATCGCAGGAACCTCCCTTTTCCGGATGTTGAAGGAATTTTGAGACACCCTGTATGCAGAATTGGTTAAAGGCTATAACTCCGTTGCCAGTGGCAATACAAAGAAATGTCATAGGAGAAAGATGAACGGTTCAAAGAGTACTACATCGTAGGATCTTTGTAGGATCACGTTTCTTTTAGAACTGCAATAATCCTTGTGTATTTAACAATTATTTTTAATGGCATTATTTTAAATGGAACTTGACCTTGACATATGTTGCCAGGGTCACCTTTCTGAGTACCCTAAAGAGGTTTTAGCCGTCGCTCGTTTTTTATTAAGAAGTTATGAACAAAAAACATATGTCATAGTCAAGGTCATCTGAGCTACCTGCCCTAAATGTAATATTTACCATATTTTTTTATCACACAGTTAGATTTCCCTCGTTATTTTACGTAAATAGTATTGTCACGTCCGGTGGTTCAGCCATTGATAATAATTGATGAAATCAATCATGTATAATAATGTTGTACGGGAAATAAAATATCATATACTATGATTGATATTAAATTATAGTATATTATACCACATTGCGTGCGATAGAATTACGGAAAACTCATAAGATATTATACAATATTTCGCAGTTGACTATATGGAATCGCTATCCCATGTGATTTCATTGAATCATTGAACAAAATAAGAATACAGCGAAATCTATTTTATTAAACAAATGAAATAATTCGAAATATAATATGCGAGCGAATAATTAAAAGAAGCATCCATTTGAGGCTGTTCATCACTGAAGAATGTGAAGATGCACTCACCCTATGAAGATTAAGCTTAGAACAATGGTTTGACCGATCTATAAAAGGGATGGCTCCTCATCAGGATAGCCAGTTGACAGCCAATATTTCAAAGTTACACTAGGATTCAAGTCCATCGGTATTTCATATTGGGAGTTCAGTAAAGATCAGTTTAAAGCCAGTTCAGTATTCAAAAGGAATCAGTTTAAAGTCAGGAAAGCGTGTACACCCGCTGGAGCAATTGTGTGTGTGGTCAAAAGTGAAGTTTACAGGCATGTTAACCCGCCGAAACAACATCATCGCCGGCAACAACATCGCCAGCAACAATTTCGCCAACTACCACATCCCCAACCACATCACCAACATCAGCATCATCTATAAAAGTGTGTGTTGAAGCGACTGTTTTAAGCCAACCTCCAGTCGAGCGAAATCTACTTTTGCGGTAGATACTAACAATTTATAAAGATCCTAATATAACTCAATGTATCCAAAATTTGTCGCATAGAATAAAATATATTCGCATAAACAAAATATGTTTGTTTAAATTAGAATCAAAATATCAAATTATTTTTAAAAGAGTTACCCAACTTCGATTTCAAACATCCAAGTCCTCAATTACCCGAACCGAAGCCGATGAATGCAGGTAGGTTCGAAACTGCGTTATATCTCAATTCGAACCTTACCTTCATTCACCCGCTTCGGTTCGGGTAATTGAGGACTTGGATAGTTGAGTAACTCTTTTAAAAGTGATTTGATATTTTGATTCAAAGTGCCACTACCTACCGGTTCTGCTCGGTAAGCGATGCGCGATTGTCACTACAAACCAAAATGAC
Organism: Lasioglossum baleicum; assembly: GCF_051020765.1. Classification (NCBI taxonomy): domain Eukaryota; kingdom Metazoa; phylum Arthropoda; class Insecta; order Hymenoptera; family Halictidae; genus Lasioglossum; species Lasioglossum baleicum. The sequence goes on from NC_134930.1 coordinate 2,396,026, forward strand.
GGCGCCCTTACCTGTCAAAAACATTGAGAAATACTCATCTTTAAGCAAGCATAACTCCTGAGTCCAGGTCCCCAGGTACACAAATCTACTGGACTACATACCAAATACATAATAATTTATAGGAGAAAGACACAAATTTTGAGTCTGGTAAAGTAAAGAGCAGCCAATATTTTTATGTATAAAAATGGATATAAGGCATTCTTTCATATTTTGCTACTTCAAATTTATTATCCGAATGGGCAAGGATCATGGTCTGTCTCATGGACACAGTCAGGCCGATTGTAGTAGTATGCTTTAACGTACAACTCCACACACAATCAAATTTTGCAAATACTTTAAACCTTATATCTGAATAACTATTTGTTTGCGATATGTGGTTCCTTTCAAACTTTTTCTGTTCTCGATAAGTAGAAGACGTTGATGGAAAAAGAAACTTTAACAACAACTCTAGTAGCACAAAAATATTGGATATTTTTTTCGAACATTAGGAAAACATCTTTTAAGCCACACTTTTTCATATGAGAAAAATATTGGATCTGAATATTGTATACATATACAAGAAATGTAAATTGAATGTTTAGAAAATATAAGCTAAACATGCAGAGAATATAAATTAGATATTTAAAAAATATAAAGTAAATAATTAAAAAATGTGAAACCAATATTTAAACTAGGGGGGTGTTGTTGCTCGCTCGCCTCGCGAGCTTCGCAAGTAGGGTTGTCGTAGCTCGCTCGCTTTGCGAGCTCGCGAGAGGGTTAGTGGTACGGACGTTATTTGGTGTGTGACTCTCCAAGAGTCACACAAAGAACTTCCCGATTAGTTAGTTGTAGTATATTATTATCATTATTAAGTGCACATTTTAAGAAGATTATACGTTTTCAGGGAAATTCAATAGTTTTCTACTTATCAAAATGTTTGCTATATGGCGTCGCATTAAACAAACATCGTAGGCTCGTTGCTCGCTTGGTTCCTTGTTATAGCATACTAATGTTGCAAAATAAATTGTCTTAATTAGTTTTTCGCAAACGATACAACTCATCATTATCCGGGTTTGCAGTATTGATCTTGGTTTTCTTCGATACTGTTAGTTTAAATTGTCCCAAAATATGTATATAAACCGCGCTCAATTTTGAAACTCTGCTCAGTGCTACATACAACATTTGTAAAGTTCGCCTTACTGATTTTTTAAAATCCAAACATCTTTCTCGTATGTTTGTCCCTGACTTTTATGAATCGTAATCGCTTCACCAGGAACCACTGGAAATTGACTACGTGTGATTTGATATTTTTCCTCACTCGATATATTTACTTGATTCGATATTTTTATTATTGGTGTTAAATTTTGATGAATATTTGCATTTTTCATATAATCACGATAACGAGTTCTTACTTTCACTCCTACTCTGGCCAATTGAAGATCTAACCACAATATAGACGGAATTTTAGTATTTTCTTGAAAAGTACTAATTTTTAATATTCCGCATGTGTGCTCCATTAACCAATCCGTTTTCAACATTAATGTTATTAATAATTATCATATAGTTTATATTAATTTTCAATTTAATCTCAGTTAATAATTCGTTTTGAACTGATTGTTTTTTTAAAGATTGTAATATAAATTTTTTTTGTACTTTCATCGATTATTGTAAGATAATTTTCGATTATTGTAAACGGAAACTTTCCGTTCTCTCGTATAAATTGCATTGTTGAATGAACCCCTTTCGAAGAAAACTAAAAATCTAAAAAACTACTTGACCAATATGAACCAAAATCTAATCAGCTCTAAGTTACGACGGGGCACATCCATTGCATCATTCATCATTCTGATCGCGTTGGTACTCTTTCAGAAAACGTTAACGAAAAATTTGATACCATAGAAACACACACACACACGCACGCACGCACATAGAAACACCTACTGTCTGTATAATGGATCGATAGACTACCGAATTCTGAGTAAAAATGTATTGACCTCCATATGTCCTAAATCTAATAATTAACGAGATATTATCGAAACAATTTTCTTTCTTCTTTGGATAATATCTCGTTAACTACTAGGTTTAGGACATATGAAGGTCAACACTTTTATACTCAGAATTTGATACTCTATTGATCTGTGGTATGAAAATAGGATATTCCATTTAAAAAAAATCAAGGTGACCTTCACCTCACCTTGGAGCGTCCACCGGGAAAAATAAAAGTTCCACCACATGATGTCCCCCTCGGTACTGAACAACTTTCATCTGAAACATTTTTACGTATAATCAATATTTTTGGAGATATTCGTCTGTAACGCTTTATAATGTTCACCCTGTATATTCATGGTAATGTAAACCTTTAATTATAAATATCTTAAAAACTATTGAGTATCTGCGCCTATAATGGAGTACACACATTAACAGGAGAACGAGATCTATAACTGTACAAAGTTTCAATCAAATCCGAGACTCGTCGACCTTGCACTCTCCTTGTTAGTTGCACAATGTCAAATATCCGTGAATCGGTATCAAAGGAACAACTCTAGCCGGTGACGCTATCAACCGCGGCAAACCGTGCAATCAGATTCTGATTGGGTGGGAATCGACGACGCGACGAACTAATAGCGGTCAATTGGCACCGCGATAGGAGAAACCAAGAGGCCGTTCAAATAAATTGATCTTCGGTTGAACAGTGAAATTCGCTTGAAAGTAAGAGTCCCGTCGCGACCACCGAAGTGTGCCGCTCGTAAAGGAAAAAACAGGTAGCAGCGTCATCCATCATCTCGTTTTCTCCGAGGAGTGTTATTTTCCCTGGCAGTTTTCCGCCAGTTTGCGTGGTATTGTCGTAGACTTGCAGTGCCGCTATGCGCTGACCGGGAAAGTGAAATCCCTCGACGGTCTGTCGCAATTGCAACGCGAAGCAAAACGATTTTCTGCGTCCGGCTTTGTCACGTTTCTTAACCTATCCTGTCGGGAATACTGCACCCTCCCCAACCGGCTCCCGGGCCCCCTAGCCCTCCGCTAAGTCACCGATAATTGCCCCGCCACGATACCGTCGCGCGAGGAATTCAATTTCATCGAAGCCGGTAAAAAGACCGTTCCGGACAGCTTCTCACGTGAGAACACCAAAATTGGATTCCACCGAACGATCCTGCCGCGACGGTTTCCATCGATCGGCCGCTATCTCCACTGTCTTCCGTAGGGAGAAGGATGCATCGCCGACGGAGTCCGATGGCCAGGCATCGCCCATCAATGTACATATTACGGATAAGGACAAGAGGATTCATAAGAACTGGATTCGATGAATCGTTAAATTAGTTTTTCTCGAGAGACGAGTTTAAGTCAGACCTACACACGCACGGCATTCATTTTATTTGAGTTATCACGTGACCGACTTTGCTCAGAGAGGATATGAAAGTGCTCACACCCAAAGTCTGTTCTGCCACCACTTTTGTAAATTTAGACAGAGTGTGGGGGAGGGGGTAAGGGAGAGGGAGAGGGAGTCAGAGAGTGAGAAGGAGAGAGAGTGGGAGGGAGAGAGGGAGGACGGGAGATAAAGATGTTCTTTGGTGGCTACAAAAATTTATTTATTTAAATAACCATTTTAACAATTTCATATTATTGAAATAACAATTCAAATGTTAGTATAATAATAAGTATTTACAAAAGGATCCCCAGTTACAATCGCGTTGCCCTTGAAATATGTTGTCAAGGTCAACATTCCGAACACAACTTCTTCCTATAAATATACCCGTCGTTCGGCCCTAGTTTCCGAGATATTTGTAAAAAACGGGTAAAGTTTCGCTTGACAACACAAGTAATTTTTGCCTTTCTCCTATGTTATTCAGTAGATTTGGACGAGTTAATTCCAAAAATCTAAGTTTCGATTTTGCAGGATCAGTGGTTGAAAAGTTGTGAGCGATGTACAGTATTTTTAACAAATAAGAGGGCCGCCATGTTGCTATGTAGTGAGTCGACACGTGGATTACCAAGCCGCCTCCTCCCCTCGTCCGACCTAACCACCAAGCAACTAATTATTACGTGCTTGTGAAGCGGCCAAATCACACACACCCACTCAGTGTTTCTGAGAAGAAGGTTCTCACATCGAACAATATAACATTATACAGGGTGGGGCAACAACTATTAGCACCTCAGATATTTTCAAAACTATAAGTTTCACAGAAATATTTGCTGAAATGAAATTGCACAGTATGCAGGGGGCCATCCGGTGGCGATAATAGTTTTTTTGCAGATGGAGGTACTTCGGACATTTGAAGGTCACCTTCATTTTTTTAAATGGAATGAGGTATTTTTTAATACATCAATCGATGCAGCTGGACATTCGTTATAAAAAAGTACTAACCTATGTATGCCGAAAAGTTAGTAGTTCAAGAGATATTTCAATTTAAATAACTCTAAAACACAAGCGCTAGCGTTTAGTTACTTGTGTAACGTCTTAGTACGACAGTAATGGTGTTTTAGAGTTATTTAAATTGAAATATCTCTTGAACTACTAACTTTTCGGCATACATAGGTTAGTACTTTTTTATAACGAATGTCCAGCTGCATCGATTGATGTATTAAAAAATACCTCATTCCATTTAAAGAAATAAATGTAACCTTCAAATGTCCGAAGCACCTCCACCTGCAAAAAAACTATTGTCGGCCCCATTCGTACTGTGCAATTTTATTTTAGCAAATATTTCTGTGAAACTTATAGTTTTGAAGATATTTGAGGTGCTAATAGTTATTGCCCTCTCTCTCTACCCTGTATAATATTATATTATTTAATATTGTTGAATGTGTGTGAGGATCATCAGAGATCGCTCGAAATAAAAACTAACCCAAACCAACAGCAATTCCACTTATTACTAAATTCTATAATATAATGTTATATTGTTTAATGTGAGAACCTTCTTGTCACAGAAACACTAGGTGGGTATGTGTGATGTCGCCGCTTCACAAGCACGTAATAATTACTTGGTTGGTGGTTAGGTCGGGTGGTGGCGCGGAGGGGGAGAACTGGCTTCACCTATCGCAGACGGTTTGCAATGTTCTGCATTTCTGCAGAATGAACTGTACTCGTAATCTCGATTTATTTAAAGTTTTTTGCAAATATCTCGGAAACTAAGACCGAGCGACGGGTATATGAATTGGAGAAAGTTGTTCGAAATGTTGATCTTGACAATATTTCAAGGCCATGGTCACCGGAGCTGGGTCCTCTTTTGTAAATATTTACCATTCAAATAATGAATAAGGTGGAGTGGGGTAAATCTCCGCCCTAGTTTTTGCAAAGTTGGACTTTAACTGACGTATTTTCGGTCTGGTATGTAAAAGCTTAACGTTCTTGGTATCAACCTCTTGCCGCAGTTATTACTGATGAATAGTATTATGCAGGATTCTAATTTTGCTTGAAAATTATCATTTTGATAGGATATTGTAGGGAGATGCCATCTCTGAGCGGCGAGAATTCCGTTGAATGTCACGACGTTAGTAACTGTAACGACGCGACGATTCGATATCTATTATTATGTTTATCGATTTTGTTATTCATATTTGTAATATGCGATTTCTTTGTCATTCCGGTTCGACGTACGAAAACGAAAAGACGTGTTTGATCTCAGACGGAGATTTAGACGGGATAATTTAATTAGTTGTATTTGTTATAATTCAAATTTCGTATTAAAACATTTCGAGTTTACGAACGTATTATTCAATTTACGATTTAAATCCTACAATATTGTACAAAGTGTCAACTAGGACGCACTTGCCCCGAAAATGGGGCAAGTGCGTCTCTGACAGCTAATGTTTTCGAACCTTGTTTCAAGTGCTACGGGGCAAGAAAAGAATGATTGACAAACCTGTTTTAAAATGCTTCTTATTGCATTAAATTATAAGTTTTATACTTATCAATTTTTAAACAAACAAGTACTTTTATGCTGAAATATGAAAGGCGATACAGTGATATTAAAACAAAGCTTAAAAATGCTTTCCAAACTTTTTCAAGTGCTACGGGGCAAGAAAAGAATTAGTATCAAGCCTGCTGCAAAATTCTTTTTATTGCATTAAATATATTGTTTAGTTTTATAGTTACCCATTGTTAGGATTATTTGGACGTGGATCTTTGATAGACTTTATCACACTTTATTCAGAGTACAAAATTACATGCTTCCGCGTGTAGAGTAGAAAAACAGAATGAACGAGAAAAGAGAAGAACGCGAGGCGAACGGAATCACCGTAAAAACAAACAACGATCAGTCCGATAGATCACGCATTCTTACACAGATGGCGCGAATACAAAATAAAGGTCGAGTATTAAGGGGGCCGTCTCCTAGCAGATGACGGTCGCGCGTGAACACTCACACACCGCTAGAGTACACTCACACACCGCTAGACCACGTATACGTACGCGAGAATTGCTAGGATCAGGGAAATGCGTTCTGATTTCTCGATAATGCAAAGACGGGGGTTTTTATTAGTCAAAATCGCTAGATAAAAGATCAATCTAGCGCGCTGTTTGCTTCAAAAGTCGTTCTTTTACGTTTCCGAGCAATGATTTTGCAATATTCGGCTGCATGTTGCCCGTCGCATGTTGCCCGTTAGATGGCGCTGCAGTCACGCCGGCGTACTAGCCTCTCCGACGGGCAACATGCAGCCGAATATTGCAAAATCATTGCTCGGAAACGTAAAAGAACGACTTTTGAAGCAAACAGCGCGCTAGATTGATCTTTTATCTAGCGATTTTGACTAATAAAAACCCCCGTCTTTGCATTATCGAGAAATCAGAACGCATTTCCCTGATCCTAGCAATTCTCGCGTACGTATACGTGGTCTAGCGGTGTGTGAGTGTACTCTAGCGGTGTGTGAGTGTTCACGCGCGACCGTCATCTGCTAGGAGACGGCCCCCTTAATTCTCAACACCCATACAGTACGGACTTACCCCACCGTGATAGTACGGACTTGCCCCGTGTAGTAATATTTACGGGGCAAGATCATCTTAGTGTTCTTCTCAATAAATTTTAAAAAATACAATAAAAACAGTTTATTTAATGTAAACCTACATCAATATTTGTTATAATTACATATAACCTCAAAGTTGTTGTGTACCTCGTACGTGACTGTTTGGTATTGGTTGATTTAAGCGAGGAAAACACCTTTATTCTTGGGTGACATTAACCAATTAACGGACTTGCCCTGTAGACGGACTTACCCCAATCCACCTTAACAAGTTTCTGTACATTATAAAATTTATTTATTTAAAAATTGTTCAAATTATTGATTTCTATAACATAATAACAAATCATAGAAATCATTGTGGGGGTAGAGATATCTATAATTGCACAACCTCGTCAAACAACTTGAGTTTTGTCATTTTAGGGTCGTCCTGTCATTAATTTAGTGGCTTGCATACATTATACATATGTTCTTCGGCCGAACAGAATACAGAATGACAGGACAGAATTATAATTGAAACCGGAACCGAAATCCAGAACCGATATACATAATACTAGCTCTCAAAAACCGTAACCATAACCGATATAACGTTGTAAGTACCTAAACTACAACAAAAATTATAGCGTTGGACGTATCACCAGCTTAAAAAAAGAATGCCTAGAAATCGTTAAATGAGCAGTTTAATGCAAAATTGTTGCAAGTCGATACAGATAATCATTAGATAAGGAGGAACTAAGAAAAATTGTTGCAAGTCAATACAGATAATCATTGGATAAGGAGGAACTAAGAAAAAAGTTGTGTAAAACATACTAATATCGAAGGATGTTAAGTTCGTCTAATCAATTACATTACAATTATTTTATATGAGATGTGGTGTTAAACCAACCAAATATTGACTTGTATCATTTTTACATTAAACGGCTGAAATTTCGTGCCGATCACATGAAAATGTGCCAAAAATTGCACTTGGCACATACCGCGCCAATCAAGCTGTGTTAACGATCCGGTGGAATAAATCTGATATCTAATCGAAGGCAATTTGACGTAAACAATCCTCGTGGTACATAATGGTTACTTCAAAATGACAGATCGGTCGTGGAAGTCGACGACGGTTCCCGGAAGCAGAGTCTCTCCCCACTTGACCTTCCCCTTCTACCATGCTGTTCCGCTACGCTTCCGCCACGACTCTGTCACGTGACGCGTTCCGTCTCTCTCGTGCATATATCGCAATGTCACCTGCTAATCCGGTACGGGCAGAGAGAGACTAACGTTTTCCATTCAATTCTCTTCAACTCCCTTGATTTGGCGACTCTGCCTGGAAGTCGATATTCGCGGAAGCAGCACAACGTTGCCGGAAGCTATCAATGGCCATCAATTCGTTCTAGTAGTTTCCTGGCGGAGGCCCGCGAACGCGTTACGGGTTACAGCATCAATCTCCCACGTGCGCGTATGCGCTTCACGGTACACGTGCTCGCGCAATTTCTTCGATGAGATGGAAAAGATCGATGGCGCTTTGCCAAGGCACCAGGTCCTTGTGCGATCATCCAGTACGGGATCCGGGCCATCCGTCGCGTACCTGTCGCGCGCAGATACACCTACAAGCTCTGCAGCTCTCTCGCGGAATCCGACCGGCGAAAAGAGCCGGTGATACCGTCAGTTCGAGTGCAACGGTAAATGTTTGTCAGATGCCGATTCGTTCTGCTTGCGTGCGCCAGCCTACCTGCGTGTACGCTCGCTATGCATACTACCTTCCCTTTCCTGGAGTCGCGTGATTCTCACGTTAGCGATCAACGAACACACTTATTCACACTGTAAGTATACAGGGTGTCCCAAAACTCGTGTACTTAATTGAAATGGGAGGTTCCTGAGACCATTCTAAGAGACATTTTCCTTTGCACCAATGTCAACTGCGGCTTTGTTTAGGAGTTATTAACGAAAAACACGGACCAATCAGAGCGCGCCCTGGGCGACCGCGCCGCGCCGACAAGCGAGTGTCGGTGGTACGCCGTGACATCGCAACGAACAAGAGTTTCTCGATTATGTGAATGCTCTCCGATTTCAATGAGCTTTGGATATGTGGTCAAGATCATTATTCTGAATAACATTTCTCTTTAGACTATTTGGCGGTTGGCTTTAGTTTACGAGATTATCGTAAAAAAAGAGAAGAAGCACAGAAACTGATTGTATTAACAACTCACGTATTCAGCCGTAAATCCATTTGCTGCTTCGAAATGTGTGTCTTGAAATTTCTCCACACTCACAATCATTGTTCACATTTGTCAACACACAGTTATGCACTAATAATAATTGCCATATCCCTTGTACTGCTGCACAAATCACAACAATCAGGTAATGCAATCACTAGACCGCGGATTTCATGTATTTGTAGCAAACATGAGTAGTTGCATTTTAATACAGTAGAGAGATTAAAATAATTTCAAAACACCATAGTATTATTTTCAACTTCTTAAAATGATCACAGTGAGAATCAAATATCTGTCTGGCTCCTGTCCCTTGTAATAGCGGCAGCCAACATTAATGTTGCATAAAGATCCGTAGTCTAGTGATTAGTTTAAATATTACTATCAAAAACACAGCTAATAGCAACCGTTAGCTTTGAATTGACAAGTCTTTGGAGATGTTCTCTCTACCGCGGCTCGAACGACACTGATTTTCCGCAAGATTTTTCTAAAGAATTTAGGGAGGGCATTTAGAGTGTCGAAATTCGAAATGCACGCTGTAGCACGAGAACGACGGGACGGTTGGACGAAAAACAGGATACGAGAAGGACCGCTTTAAGACTTATGGCAATCACATGTTTAGTTTTTCCTGTTGATTGGTACGCAGAGTCGATGGGTAACCGTTCGAAAACGTCGTCTGTCCTTCTTTTAGAAAGTTTCTTAAGGAAAGTATAGGACAATAGGGATGCTCTCTCTACGCTGACCTGACATTTTTACCCCTTGCTGGGTAAAAGGACGGATGACGTTTTCGAACAGTAACCCATCGACTCTGCGTACCAACCTGCAGGAAAAACTAAACATATGTTTGCCACAAAGCTTACAGCGGTCCTTCTCGCATTCTGTTTTTCGTATAACCGTCCCGTCGTTCTCGTGCTACAGCGTGCACATTTCGAATTTCGACACTCTAAATGCCCTTCCTAAATTCTTTAGAAAAATCTTGCGGAAAATCAGTGTCGTTCGAGCCGCGATAGAGAGAACATCTCCAAAGACTTGTCAATTCAAAGCTAACGGTTGCTATTAGCTGTGTTTTTGATAGTAATATTTAAACTAATCACTAGACTACGGATCTTTATGCAAAATGAATGTTGGCTGCCGCTATTACAAGGGACAGGAGCCAGACAGATATTTGATTCTCACTGTGATCATTTTAAGAAGTTGAAAATAATACTATGGTGTTTCGAAATTATTTTAATCTCTCTACTGTTTTAAAATGCACCTACTCATGTTTGCTGCAAATGCATGAAATCCGCAGTCTAGTAATTGCATTACCTGATTGTTGTGATTTGTGCAGCAGTACAAGGGATATGGCAATTATTATTAGTGCATAACTATGTGTTGACAAATGTGAACAGTGATTGTGAGTGTGGAAAAATTTCAAGGCATCTGTGTGAAATAAACATACGAATTATTTATCGATTCGAAAGTGAAAGTGAAATTCTGGATCGTCGACTTGACCGCGCATCCCTTAGGCCTTCTACCACCGGCTGTGCAGTTCGTCGACCTGGCCGTACGTCCCTTGACTTTCGGTACTGTCGTATACCTGAAGACATCTGTGCAGTTCGTCACCGAGTGACCCAGTGACACACATTTCGAAGCAGCAAATGGATTTACGGCTGAATACGTGAGCTTTTAATTCAATCACTTTCTGCTTCTTCTCTTTTTTTACGATTATCTCGTAAACTAAAGCCGATCGCCAAAAAGTCTAAAGAGAAATGTTGTTCAGAATCATGGTCTTGACAACGTATCCAAAGCTCATCGAAATCGGAGAGGAGATAGTTCAGATAGTACATCGATCGATTTACAATTACAAGTTACTTATCTCGTAAACTAAAGCCGATCGCCAAAAAGTCTAAAGAGAAATGTTGTTCAGAATCATGGTCTTGACAACATATCCAAAACTCATCGAAATCGGAGAGGGTTTACATTATCGAGAAACTCTTGTTCGTTGCGATGTCGCGGCGTACCACCGACACTCGCTTGCCGGCGCGGCGTGGCGCGCCGGGCCAGGGCGCGCTCTGATTTGTCCGTGTTTTTCGTTAATAACTCCTAAACAAAGCCGCAGTTGACATTGGTGCAAAGGAAAATGTCTCTTAGAATGGTCTCAGGAACCTCCCATTTCAATTATGTACACGAATTTTGGGACACTCTGTATGTATACAGGGTGCGGCACCTAAAACAGGTCACCTGAATAACTCGCTTGCTTGTGAAGATAGAAAAAAAAGGATCAGACCAAACTTGCTTGATATCGAGGGGCTCGTAATCTGATGTCATTAATTTTTTTATAGGTGAAGGCATCAAGGAGGTATGAAGGTCAACTCTGTTTTTTTAAATGGAACGGTATGGTTTTTTATTTACATTCTGATAGTGTATTTCAAGACGAATACAATGACCTATTATGAAGGTCATTCAAGGTCACGCAAGGTCAACTGCAATAGAAAATAAAATGTCTCAAAGCACTCTTCAAATACTTTTGTGTCTTCTCTGGTTGTTGGCATACTGCTCTTCTAAGTATTGGTAAGGGTCGCAGAACATAAATAAACACACCATCACATTGTATGCTTACCTGTATCCAGAAATGTTATTAGTAGTTTGACTACCGACTAGAGTACGGCTTCGAAATATTCAATCTGAGTGTTCAATTTTCAAGAATGCGTTACACAATAGCAGAGAAAGTGGAAATGGTTATCATTTATGGTGAATGTCATAGAATTATGAGGAAAGCGGTACGCGTGTATGGTGAAAGATTTACCGATCGTAATAGTCCTTCACTTTCTGTGTTTGCAAACATTATGAAAAAGTTTCGAGAAACTGGAAATGTGGATAAGAAAAAACGCACTCGAGCCAAAAAACCAACTGATGATGGAAACACGATAAACATTTTAGCAAGTGTAATACAAAATCCACATGTTGGTACGAGGCAACTTGAACGCGAGAGTGGCATCAGTCAACGAAGTATTTTGCGAATACTTATGGTTAACAAATTTCACCCATTCCACATTTCACTACATCAACAATTAAGTGAAAATGATTTTCAAAAACGTTTACAGTTTTGCGAATGGGTCCTACGGAAACTGCAAGACGATCAAATGTTCTTGAATAAAATATTGTTTACGGATGAGGCCACATTTACAAACCACGGACAAGTTAACTGTCACAACATGCATTACTGGTCAGTAGATAATCCACGATGGCTACGAGAAGTGGACAAGCAGAGACCTTGGTCTGTCAACGTCTGGTGGGGTCTTCTTCATACTAAAATAATTGGTCCATATTTCATTGATGGCACGCTAAATAGTCATAAATACGAGAGAATCTTAAAAGACGTTTTGCCAGAATTGTTAGGGGACATTTCACTGGACATGCGACAGTCTATGTCAGGCATGCACAGCTCTTTGCTCTCAGAGCAGCTCCCGTGCTCTCAACTTGCTCCCCGTATGCTCTCAGAGCAGATCGGACGTATGGAAGGGGAACCCACTAAGCGTGACTTGTAAACAAAGCACGAGAGAAGACGAGTGGGAGGGGCGTGGGGAAGTGGCGAGCGCGCCGGAGTGGTCAGACTACAACAACGTAGACGCCGCCCCTACTCTCACACGCTTTCGTGGGCCCAAAGCGCTATTTCACTATTTTGAGAGCGACAGAGCGAGTCCGATGTATATGTACAAAACGGACGAGACAGAGCGAGCAATCAATCAATTGCCATGGTCGGCATAGGTGGCATAGAAGTACATATACATATAGTATGTTTGTAGCAATACCTGTTCCTACTCCTATAAACGGCGGAAGCCACGCGTGAGTCGAAAAGTGTGCGAGTGTCATCCGCGAGACTAGGGAGCGTAGACTCGTATTCGGTGTAAAGGAGCCCTCGGAAAGGGGCAACTGAATTAAATATATTTGTTCACAGTAAATCACAGTAAAAATATGTTGTTTAAATGTTTTTGAATACATTATTTTAATGTCACAGCTAAAAACATTAGATATTAATATAAGAGCAAGGAAACTAATCAATAGTATTGTTGATGCGCTAGATATCTCGGCACCTAAGAAAATTTTTAGAATACCGAAAATATGGGAAGGGAAAAAATGGTATTCAAAGGAAATAGAAGAGTTAGCGACTAAAAGAGATGAGGCATATAAAAAAGCACGGTACGATAACACGGAACAAAACTGGCAACAATTTAAAATTGAAAGAAACGCAGTAGTAAATTTAATTAAAACAAAGAAAAAAGAATACTATGAAAGTATGATTGATCATAACAGAGGCAATCCCACAACAATGTGGAAAACATTAAAAGAAATTATTAAAGGAGGACCAATAGGCGCGAAAGATGTAGAAAACATAGATTTTGAGATATTAGACAATAATATGGAGTGCGGTTTAGCTGATAAATTTAATTTACAGTGGGTGTAGAAAATATTCGTACACTAATAAATTTCAAACAAAACTGTGAAATTGTTGCTTATTAACTACTTTTTTTGTAAACAATGAATACGTACATATTCTGAGAAGTCTATAGAATAGATACAATGCAAAAAAAAATTAATTTCTGGATTAACTTGCGAATATAATAAGGAAAAACAAAAAATCGACTGAAATACACCAATAAAAAGTATTCGTACAGTTTCTAACTTTTTACAATTTCAGAAAAAAAAAGTAATGTAAATTAATGTGACATTAAAAAATAGTTAATTAATATTTGGTTGGGTTAGGTTAGGCTCGGGACGGGATACGGCGCAGCGACGGGATACGGAGCGCCGTACGACCGTTCTGGTGGTGAGCGCCACTGGTGACAACTCATGTCGGGCGAAGATATTTTGCTTTCTGGTTCGAAGAAAACGTCGACCATGCAAACTTCACACGGGGGTTTCTCAAGATAAAAGTCTGCTCTTTCGCGTGGTATAGTTCGATTTTCCGCTGGACCCTTATTTTTTGAGATAAATTCGAAAATATCCGCAAAAATTGGTGCAAAAGTGGTGCATCTTCGTCTTTAATCATTGTTTAAACATGTTTAAACAATCATAATGTATTAATATTGGATATCACTGTATTCGGGAAAGTCTACAGAATCTTTTCCTATAAAGAACAATTCAATATCTTTTATAATAACATCGCAATATTTGTTTAAAGTTGAAAAATATGTCTTTTTTTAAACTCCATTTTCTCAAAAACTGGACGTATAGGAAAAAAATTAAAACCAGATTCGGAATCAGCGCGGAAAACTCTACAAGAATCGCATAGTGGGAATCGAAATACTTTTAAAAAGTTGAAATTTGTTGGACAGTGTTATTAAACCTAAGGATGGAGAAGAAAATAATTCATGTGAAAATACCAAAAAAGATATTAAAAAAATTGATATCTCGAAATTAGGAGTGGGTATCACTAAAATGAAGAAAGTGACTAAAGGAGCAATTGTAGTGGGATGTGAAAATAAGTCCCAAGCTGAAAAATTGAAGCATGAAGTAGTAAAAGACTTGAGAGAAAAATATGTAGTACAAGCACCAAAGAAGAGGAAACTGAAGATGAAGATATTCGATGTTGACAAAGAAGATTGTGAAAACGAACAAAATTTTTGGGAAAAAATAGTGGACCAAAATGGACTGGAGAAAAACGCCATCGAGGGGAAGATAGTATATAAGGCGGCAAAGGATAATCCGAAAAAGATGACTGTGATAACGGAGGTGAATGCTGGGACCAGAGAGAAATTTCAGCAGTTAGAAAAATTAAAAATGGGGTGGAACATATGTAAAGTACATGATTATGTAGGGATGTTAAGGTGTTTTAAGTGTTGTGGGTATTATCACTTCGCTAAAGATTGTAAGAGAACAGAAACCTGCGGAAATTGCGCAAAACAACATGCGACGAAAGAATGTAAAAGTGAGACGAAAAAGTGTGTTAATTGTGAAGAAAAAATTAAGGTCTTTAAAATTAAAAACTTGAAGTCGGATCACTCGGCGTATGACAGTAATTGTCCGTGTTTTAAGAAAGAAATACAAAAACAAAGGGATAGAATTCAATGTAATAACATATAGCAATCAGGAAATATAAACAGGGACAAAAACAGAGTAATCTGTTTAAATGCACAGGGATTTTTGTGGCATAAAGACGAAATAGAGAATGTTTTGGTAAAGAAATATAAGCCGAGTATAATTGGATTTACGGAAACTCATGTAACGCAACAGATAGAGGATCACGAATTATACATTAGCGGATATGCATGTGTGCGAGGCGACTCAGAATCTAGTAGAACGGGTGGAGTATTGCTATAGATAGAAGAATTAAATTTGACATAATAGCGATAGAAACGTGCGATAGAAATTGGTGGGCAATAACAGTAAAAATTAAAGATAAAAACTATGTGGGAATAATTATGGTAGTTTATCACTCGCCAAATGGTAAAGATGCTAGTTTCATTGAATTCCTTGAGGAAACCTGTATCAGAAATATGCAAAAAGATAATGTTATAATAATGGGCGACTTTAATATAGATATGAAAGTAGATAATTATATTAAAAATAAATTAACTAGAGTAATGAATTCTATAGGGTTAAAGCAACTAGTAAGAGAAGCAACCAGAATTGTAATAAACTCGGAAACAATAATTGACTTAGTTTTTTCTAATATTGAGATGGAAGTTGAAGTATGGCATGAACCCAAGATAACGGATCATTCGGCAATAGTGGTGTACTGGAATGTAAAGCTGGTAGCAAATAAGAACAAAATTATTACATACAGAGATTATAAGCAAATGGACATAGATAAATTCAAAAGAATGATAAGCACATGTTTGAATGCTATTGAAGGAGACAATATTAACATAGTAGCTAATTCGGCGGTTAAAGAGATAATCAATTGACTTGACTTAGTTGCGCCACAAAAATCAGCTCTAATAAAACAGGAATGGCAGGGAAAACAATGGTTTTGTGAGTACATATATCAGCTGATAAAGGAAAGAGATGAAGCACATAAGGTAGCTCGTATAAGTAAAAATGAGTATAACTGGGAAGTATTTCGGCAGCTGAGGAATAAAACCGTGGATATCTGTAGGAAAGCGAAGAGAGGCTATGTAGAAGAAAAACTTAATAAAAATAAAAAGGATTCGAAACAAATGTGGAGGGTATTAAAAGAAATGTTGAAAGGTAAAGTAAATGATAAAGAGTATAAAGAGATACAAAGTGAAAATAGAATAATCAGTAACGTAGAGGAAATGGCTGATAAATTTAATTGTTATTTTGTTGAAAGTGTTAGGGCACTAACATATATAAATAATAGGGAAGACTGTATAGGCAATAGAAAATACACCGAGTGTGTTCTAGAAGTATTTACACAAATTGAAAAAGAGCAACTATGTAAACTAGTCCGAAACTTAGAAAATAAGGCAGGTACAGAAGAAGGTATAACTGTGGAGATAATGAAACATGTAGTACAAGCAGCAGCAGAGAAAATATGTTATACAGGGTGTCTCAAAATTAGGTCCGGAGCCGAAAATGGGAGGTTCCTGAGATCATTTCAAGCGACATTTTCCTTTGAAAAAATGTCGTCCGCGGCTTCGTTAACGAGTTATTAACGAAAAACACGGACCAATCAGAGCGCGAGCTAGACGCGTGCAGCCCGGCGCGCCGGCAGCCGAGTGTCGGTGGCACGCCGCGATGTCGTAACGAACAAAAGTTTCTCGATGATGTGAATCCTCACCAATTTCGATAAGCTTTGGATATGTTGTCAATACCATGATTCTGAACAACATTTCCCTTTACAGTTTCTGCCGATCGGCTTTAGTTTACGATATTATTGTAAAAATTTGTAATTGTAAATCGATTGATGTACATACTATCTCCTCGCCGATGTCGATGAGCTTCATTTCAAAGGAATAAGATATTTAAAACATCGAATTTATAACATATTTCAAAGTCATCGGAATCGGTGAGGACCCACATCATCGGCAACTTTACCCGAACGATAGAAGAAGCACAAACTTATTGAATCAAAAACTCACTTATTCAGCCGTAAATCCATTTGACTACTACATACAACCACCACACTTTTACATAATTGTTGAACTCGTAGCACACTTTTATAACTCGTATCGATATCGAACGAAATTACTTACTCCGACGCGGAAAGAGTTCGATGCTCTTCGTGATGCCGCGCGAAACTGTGCTCTCCCAGCGTACAATGTATTCGATGAAGGCGTCGTTTAAAACAAATGAAATCGTTCCCAAGGAGATATTGATTTTTCGAGAATCATATGATTCTCGAAAACACCGATTCGAAGATTATGTAAAAGTGTGGTGGTTGTATGTGGTAGTCAAATGGATTTACGGCTGAATAAGTGAGTTTTTAATTCAATAAGTTTGTGCTTCTTCTATCGTTCGGGTAAAGTTGCCGATGATGTGGGTCCTCACCGATTTCGATGACTTTGAAATATGTTATAAATTCGATGTTTTAAATATCTTTTTCCTTTGAAATGAAGCTCATCGACATCGGCGAGGAAATAGTATGTACATCGATCGATTTACAATTACAAATTTTTACAATAATATCGTAAACTAAAGCCGATCGGCAGAAACTGTAAAGGGAAATGTTGTTCAGAATCATGGTATTGACAACATATCCAAAAATTATCGAAATCGGATAGGAAATAGTACATCGATCGATTTACAATTACAAATTTTTACAATAATATCGTAAACTAAAGCCGATCGACAGAAACTGTAAAGGGAAATGTTGTTCAGAATCATGGTATTGACAACATATCCAAAGATTATCGAAATCGGATAGGAAATAGTACATCGATCGATTTACAATTACAAATTTTTACAATAATGTCGTAAACTAAAGCCGATCGACAGAAACTGTGAAGGGAAATGTTGTTCAGAATCATGGTATTGACAACATATCCAAAGCTTATCGAAATTGGTGAGGATTCACATCATCAAGAAACTTTTGTTCGTTACGACATCGCGGCGTGCCACCGACACTCGGCTGCCGGCGCGCCGGGCTGCACGCGTCTAGCTCGCGCTCTGATTGGTCCGTGTTTTTCGTTAATAACTCGTTAACGAAGCCGCGGACGACATTTTTTCAAAGGAAAATGTCGCTTGAAATGATCTCAGGAACCTCCCATTTTCGGCTCCGGACCTAATTTTGAGACACCCTGTATATAAAACCGTAAAGGGATTATGTCCCATGTATATGCAAAACAATATAGAATTAGTGCAATATGAAGAGGGTGTAAACACACGACAGAAAGGAAATATTTACATTAACAGATGTAGAACTACGGAAGCACAGAGAATGTTATGGTATGAAGGACTGAAAATGTACAATGCGTTACCAAACGAAGTGAAAAGAGAAGACAGATTGCCAAATTTCAGACGTATGTTAGCGAAACATATTCGAACAAGAGAGAGGGCAACAACTACGTATTAGAATTGCGTCTAGTCGACTAGTATTTAGTTTAGTTTAGGATGTAGTTTAAGATTTATTTTTGTATTTAAAATTGTACTACATAAGCAAATGTTATTTTTGTAGCTATTGAAGCAAGTAAACACGCACACACATATCCCTCCTCTCCCTCCCTTGTTCTTCTCCCAGTCTTCTTTTTGCCAGTTCCCTCATTTTACTTGTATCCACGTCTCCACCAGTGCCATTGCATTCCTTCTTCCTAGATCTGTCCAGGGTCCATAACACTGTCCAACAAATTTCAACTTTTTTTGTGATTTCAATATACTGTTGGGTCCTTCTTATAGAGTTTTTTGCGCTGATTCCGAATCTGGTTTTAATTTTTTTCCTATACGTCCAGTTTTTGAAAATCATGGCTTTGAAAAAAAAACATATTTTTCAACTTTAAACAAATATTGTGATGTTATTATAAAAGATATTGAATTGTTGTTTACAGCAAACGATTCTGTAGACTTTCCCGAATACAGTGATATCCAATATTAATACATTATGATTGTTTAAACATGTTTAAACAATGATTAAAGACGGAGATGCACCACTTTTGCACCAATTTTTGCGGATATTTTCGAATTTATCTCAAAAAATAAGGGTCCAGCGAAAAATTGAACTATACCACGCGAAAGAGCAGACTTTTATCTTGAGAAACCCCCCTGTGAAGTTTGCATGGTCGACGTTTTTACCGAACCAGAAAGCAAAATATCTTCGCCCGACATGCGTTGACGCCAGTGGTGCTCTTCCACTAGCGCGGTCGTTCGTCGGGATACGGCGCGGCGCGCTGCGGTGAAACGGCGCGTGGCTATAAGCGCGCAATTATGTCAGCTTACTTAAATGTAATATTTTATTAAATGTGTTATACTATTGTTATTTATTACTTATTAGTATATTTATTCTGTATAAATTATTTTATGTATTTTTTAATGTTAGTCTCTCGTTTATAGTATATTTAATACAAAAAATACCTTTTGTAACAAAAAAATAATTTATTCACACACTACACTATTACACTATTTACAATGCTAATATATATGTGTACACTATTCAGATATAATACACTACTAAAATACATATATTATATACACAACAACTAAAATACTATAAATAACTATAAATGTTTTTTATGAAGTTTTATACGTAGCAATGCAGATTTGAAATGCTTGACACGACTGATTTCAACAAACACAAAGCCGAAACTGAACTCTGGCATCAGTTTTCTTAAGAACCAACACGATATTTTGAAATAAATGACGGTCTACGGACAACGGAATACATACAATGTAAGGAAAGTCTGCAATGCGCTGACTGAAAAATTTTATTTTCAGTAATTGTCGTCTTATCTATGTATTGTAATTATAGTGCCAATGAACACTCGAGATTCTTCCGAGTAAAATAAGTCCAAACACAATATAAACGGGACTATTTTTATTGACTTAAATACATAATTAAAGTAGTTTGCTCCATATTAAATCGATATAGTGTATTATATCTGAATAGTGTACACATATATATTAGCATTGTAAATAGTGTAATAGTGTAGTGTGTGAATAAATTATTTTTTTGTTACAAAAGGTATTTTTTGTATTTAATATACCATAAACGAGAGACTAACATTAAAAAATACATAAAATAATTTATACAGAATAAATATACTAATAAATAATAAATAACAATAGTATAACACATTTAATAAAATATTACATTTAAGTAAGCTGACATAATTGCGCGCTTATAGCCACGCGCCGTTTCACCGCAGCGCGCCGCGCCGTATCCCGACGAACGACCGCGCTAGTGGAAGAGCACCACTGGCGTCAACGCATGTCGGGCGAAGATATTTTGCTTTCTGGTTCGGTAAAAACGTCGACCATGCAAACTTCACAAGGGGGTTTCTCAAGATAAAAGTCTGCTCTTTCGCGTTGTACAGTTCAATTTTTCGCTGGACCCTTATTTTTTGAGATAAATTCGAAAATATCCGCAAAAATTGGTGCAAAAGTGGTGCATCTCCGTCTTTAATCATTGTTTAAACATGTTTAAACAATCATAATGTATTAATATTGGATATCACTGTATTCGGGAAAGTCTACAGAATCTTTTTCTGTAAACAACAATTCAATATCTTTTATAATAACATCGCAATATTTGTTTAAAGTTGAAAAATATGTCTTTTTTTAAAACTCCATTTTCTCAAAAACTGGACGTATAGGAAAAAAATTAAAACCAGATTCGGAATCAGCGCAAAAAACTCTATAAGAAGGACCCAACAGTATATTGAAATCAAATTTGGTGTTGGACAGTGTAATCTTTTCCGATACCTCCCAGAGAATCTGTTTTTCTTCCTTTCTCCGTCCCCTTCTTTTTCCTACAGCTCTTTTCTAATGTTGTCATCTCTTCTTTTTATCTTCTCCATCTCCCCTCCCTTTCCTTCTTCTTCTCTTCCCATTCGTTTCCTTTTCTGTTCCTCAGTACTTCTTCTTTCTCATCCCATTTCCACACATTCCCTTCTATCCATAATTTCATATATCTTGTTTTGACTATTTTCCCCTTTCCTCTTTCCTTCTCCGTTACCTGTCTTAACCTCCATTGCACCCTTCTTTCTTCCCATGTGAGGTCGTCTTCTATCCTTTCTTTTCTCCCTGCCAATCTCTTTTTTTCTGCCATTATTCTTCATTTCTGTTCCATTGTCGCTACTTTTACCACCGCCCATTCTCCCTTTCCTGTCCCCTTTCTAACCCCTCTCCCGACTTCTTCAATTTTGATCTTTTCTCCTATCACCCCTATTAAGTTCCGTACTTCTTCTTGTCCATCGCCACTATCTTTCATTTCTATACACTTATTATTATATTCCTTTTCCTTATCTCCCTTTCCTTTCTTTCCCACTTCATCTGCAACACCTTCAGCCTACTTTCCACTTCTCTACTTTTCCTGTCCCCATGTTCTCTTCCTCTCTTATTCTCTATCTCTTCTAGCCTTTCTTCTATTTTATCCTCTATTTGCCCTTCCATCTCTATCTTCTCTATTCTCTCTTCTATTTCCCTCAGCGATCTTTTGTCTTTTTGCCTTTCCTTCTCCCACTCTTCTCTCATTTGTTTTAGATCATTCATCGCTCCCTTTATCTCTTTCCATCCTTGTCTCCACGTCTCTCTTATTCCCTCCTTAATTTCTTCCCTTATCATCTCTCTGACTTCCTCCATCCAGTATTTTCTTGCTTGCCTTCTTTATCCTTTATTCCGGCTTTCTTTCCATCCTTTGGCTTCTTCTTCTTTTCTTCTCTTTCCTCGCTGTTAGATAAACAATAGCCACACTAGATCGCGCTCTAGTCGGCGTCACCGAAAAGTCGGATAATGAGCGGATCTATACAATTAGGATGACACCGGGATTCGAAACGCGATTACCGGCAGTCTACGTATGAGCTCGAAATACGAACGATATATGCGGTGCGTGCGAAATACAAGTAAGGTGAATGTAAAGACGAACACAACAATTGTGAAATATATACCAGTTATTCCGTTATCCAATAAGTGTCTTATTCTATACATAACAAGAAGAATGGCGACGAGGATGGGATAGACGGAATATCCTGGAAAGAATACGTACGTACCATACAGACTACGCAGTAGCTAAATCACGTACGCCACGTGGCCTACAGGCACGTTCAAATCTTACGATACGTTACATAGAGGAATAGATTTACATTACTACACACGCCACACCGCAAAGATTTTCGTTGAAAGTACATTCCAACGAGAATATCCATTACATACATTACATACATACTGAACTATTACGTATTTAAAATGGCGGAACCACGTGTACAAGCCGCGCCTCTAGTGTGTCCAAGTGTACAAGCCACGTTCAACATTGAACCGTATGAACCATCGATAAATTGGAAAAAATGGGTAAAACGCCTGGAAGGGGCTTTCAAAGTCTTCAAAATACAAAAAGAAGACGAAGTTCCCTATTTATTACACTACATTGGCGCAACAGCTTTCGATATGATCTGCAACAAATGTGCTCCCAGTGATCCGTACGAGTCCACATACGAAAGCTTAATTCAGAAGCTAGGATAATTCTACGCTCCGGCGCCACTAGAAATCGCCGAAAATTTCCGGTTTCACCAACGGCGGCAAGGGAGGATGAAAGTATATTGCAGTATGTGGCGGATCTGCAAAAATTAAGCATAAATTGCAACTTTGGTGCTTACTTAAAGACAGCACTACGAAACCAGGTGGTTTTCGGATTAACGAGCACGAGTATACAATCAAGGTTACTCGAAACAAAAGATCTAACCTTCGACAAGGCCATAGAGTTAGCAACGAGTATGGAAATGTCTGAAAAAGACACAGACCAACTACATGGATACAGCAAGGAAATTCCAGAAGCGTCCTTCAACTAACCAATCAAAACAGGCGGCGAGGACGACGCACAACACACATTCTATACATCAAACTACACAGTCAAATAACCAAAATAATAATAAAAATACAAAAACGTTCGATAGTAAAAATATCTATTGTTTCAGATGCGGCAAAGGACATTTAGCAACTAAATGTACTAAAACCCGAAAAGTGAGATGTACTGCTTGCGGGATCCGGGGCCATATTCAATCAGTATGCTTTAAAAGCAAAGGTTATACAAACTACATAGGGGAAATCCTGCATATAAAAGTCAGTAAAGAAGCATCACAGCGAGAACAAGCGAAATACCGCGAAAAATTTTTTACGAAACTGCAGGTAAACGATAAGTCAATAACATTCGAAGTAGACAGTGGTACAGCGGTTACAATCGCTAGTAAATCACAAATGTTAAATTTATTTCCAAGGTTCGACTATACATCCAACCAAGTTAATTACTTTCTGCAATAACGCGCTCGAAACACTAGGTTACATTACGGTAGGAGTCAAATATGGTAGTACAGAACATAAACTAAATATTTATCTTACAAATACGGAAAGATTACCATTGTTGGGGCGCGAATGGCTACGCCAATTGTTATCCCGTACAGAACTGTGTGAAATCTCTTTAAACCAGGGTACAGTAAACGCATTGCACACTACAGACAGAAAATCTCAATTAGATCAGATTTTACAAAAGTACAAAGAGATTCTTAAGCCCGGTTTAGAATGTATAAAGAATAGGCAGGCACGATTGACAGTCAAAGATAGTACAAACCCTGTATTCATAAAGCATCGTACCGTTCCTTTCAAATTATTACCCTTAGTCGAGAAGGAAATCAAAAATTTAGAGGCAGTAGGCATCTTAGTGAAAGTCAACACGTCGGAATGGGCTACACCCATAGTACCTATTTTAAAAAAGGAAGGAAATATTAGAATCTGCGGTGACTATAGTGTCACATTAAATCCAAGTCTAACGGTAGACGATCACCCATTACCTACAATTGATGAATTGTTCGCGCAAATGGCAGGCGGAACTAGTTTTTCAAAAATTGATCTCCGATAAGCCTATTTACAACTAGAGGTTAGGGAAGAAGATCAGGCATTACTTACGTTAAATACGCATAGGGGATTGTACAGACCGACTAGATTAATGTACGGAATTGCTTCTGCTCCAGCTATATGGCAGCGAGAAATTGAAAATATCTTACAGGATATACCAGGAGTAACAGTTTTCCTAGATGATATTAAAATTACAGGTACAAGTGACACAGAACACTTGCATAGACTAGAGTTAGTTTTTCAAAGACTACACGAGTACAATATCAGAATAAATCTAGAGAAAAGCACTTTCTTTACAAATCAAATTGAGTATTGCGGTTACATTATCGACAAGGACGGTATACATAAAGATCGTAAAAAGATAGAAGCGATAGAGAAAATGCCTACACTCCGCAACGTATCAGAGGTTCGATCATTCATTGGGTTCGTAAACTATTACGGGAGATTCATTAAGAACCTCAGTTCAATTCTATACCCTTTGAATAAATTACTACATAAGGAAACGAAATTCGTATGGTTAAAAGAATGCGAGCACGCGTTTACAAACGCAAAGAAAGCTTTGCAAAGCAAAGAGGTACTGGCTCATTACGATCCTAAGCTACCTTTAATATTAGCCACGGATGCAAGTTCTTACGATATAGGGGCTGTACTGCTGCATGCTTATCCCGATGGGAGCGAAAGAGCAATACAATACGCTTCGAGTACACTAAATGATACACAAAAGAAATACGCGCAGATTGATAAAGAAGCTTACAGCATAATTTTCGGGATAAAGAAATTTCACCAGTATCTCTACGGGAACAAATTTACTTTGTACACAGACCATAATCCATTAGTACACATATTTTCGCCTTCGAAAAGTTTACCAATGTGCAGAGCAATGCGTATGCAGCATTATGCGTTATTCTTACGAGGTTTCGATTACACGATAAAATACAAAAATACAAAGTTACATAGCAATGCGGATTGCTTATCTAGATTACCAATTTCAAATCAAAATGAAACTACGTACGATGTAGTAGATGTACACCAAATAGATACAATACATTCATTGCCAATTACATTCTATCTATATAAAATAGAATCTATATCTATATGAAATCTATATAAAATCTACAAAATGCAACAAAGCAAGACGTACAATCAAGAAAAATATTAAAAGCGTTAGAAAACGGTACACAAATAGACAGTAAAGATAAAGCTGGCAGTGAGGAAGTAGAGTACGGTGTCCAACAAGGGGTTCTCTTACGCGGACATCGCGTAGTGATACCTAAAGCATTGCAAGACAGAATTCTAAAAGAATTACACAGCGAACATTTCGGAATCGTTAAAATGAAAATGTTAGCACGCGGCTACGTTTGGTGGACAGGGATAGATAGCGATATCGAGAAAATTACACGAAATTGTGCGGAATGCAACGCTAATAGAAATAATCCACCAAAACACAAGCACATGTGGGAGCCTGCTACATTTCCATTCGAACGAATACATATAGACTTCGCAGGCCCGTTCAAAGATCACAATTTTTTAATAATTGTAGATGCGTACACAAAATGGCCTGAAGTTTTCATCGTCAAAAACATTACGGCGGAAACGACAATACAGAAATGTCGCGAAGTTTTTTCAAAATTTGGTTTACCGGTACAGGTTGTATCAGATAATGGACGTACGTTTGTATCTAACAAATTTCAAACATTTTTGCAAAGTAATGGTATTAGCCAGAAATTAACAGCGCCGTGCAACCCAGCAACAAACGGGTTAGCGGAACGTTTTGTACAGACTTTAAAGAAATCCTTACATGCGACAGACATGCAAAAAGGAAACTTACACGCAGCGTTACAACGTATATTAATGCGATACAGAATTGCCCCCCATTGTACAACAAAAATGTCTCCTGCATAACTAATGTTCAACAGAAAAATTCGATGCACATTAGATATAATGCGACCAAATACAAACGAAGCTACGCGCATAGAAAACGATAAAGGTATCAAAAGTTTTGCGGAAGGAGAGAGAGTGAGCGTTAGAAATTATCGATACGGAGACAAGTGGTTATTCGGTAGGATTACAAAGCGCATAGGGAAATTACATTATACAATCAAACTAGATGATGGACGAACTTGGAAACGACATATAAATCAAATGAGACTTATTGGAAAATACACACTACCACGTACACCTTCCAAAGATGGAAATAGTAGATACGCGGATTATTCAATCGATTTCGAAAATACAAACGAAACGGAATCACAGCAAGCACTCCATCCACTTACTTCAAATAGAGAATTACCTAGAAATACACCGATCCGTAGATCCGAAAGAGTTAGGTCCGTTCCTACGAGATACGGAAACGTCCGAGTTCATTAAGAGAAAATAATTGTTGTACTATACTTACTTTTCATTAGTTTCTACATGTACATGCGTTACAGCTACAAGCAGATTGCGTTCCAGCGTTACGGCTTTCTCTCTTAAGGAAGAGGGGTGTTAGATAAACAATAGCCACACTAGATCGCGCTCTAGTCGACGCGGCGTCACCGAAAAGGGATTCGAAACGCGATTACCGGCAGTCTACGTATGAGCTCGAAATACGAACGATATATGCGGTGCGTGCGAAATACAAGTAAGGTGAATGTAAAGACGAACACAACAATTGTGAAATATATACCAGTTATTCCGTTATCCAATAAGTGTCTTGTTCTATACATAACACTCGCTCTCTTTCACTTTTCCTTTTTTCTCTTTTCCTAGCACTGTGCCTTCCATTTTCTGTAACGCATCACTGCTTTCTCGTTCTTGTTCTTCCATCTTCTTTGACTTTCTTACGCTTTCTCTTTCCTTTCCTTCCTTTTCTTTTCTTGCCCCCCCCCCCATGTTGAATTCCTTCCACCATCCCTGGTTCCTCTGTTCTCTTAACCACTCTCTGATTTCTCTAAATCCACTCCATTCTCCGTCTTTCTCCGCCCCACTCTTATCTTGTCTGCCCTTTCTATCCTTTTTCACTGTCGTTCTTTCTAACTTTTGGCCTTTTTTAACTACTTCCCCTTCTTTTTCTTCTTTTCCCTCGCTCTCTCTCACTTCTCTTTTTTTATCCAACCCTATCTCTATGCTCTCCCTTTTCGGTAGGCTACAGCTTCTTCTTCCATGTTCTTCTATCTTCTTTACCTCAATTACCCGTTGTCTTTCTTTTCTCCCCTATCCTCTGTGTTCATTTCGTTTTGTTTTGTTTTCCTATTTATCTTCCTTCTTTATCTGCCTTCCCGTCTTCTGTCCTCTCCCTTAGTTCTTTTCCCGCACGATGTCGCTGCCTTCACCGTCACTTCTGCCTCTGCTCGCTTCTACCGCCTTTTTCTCAGTGCACTCCTAACCTTACGTTCTGCTCACTTATCTTCCTCTCCTTTCTTCTTTTCCCACTTATTTTTTCACATTCTTATTTCCAACCTCTTTTCGGTACTTCTTCTTCTTCCTGCGCCACTTTCTTGCTCTTTCTCCCTGCCTTTCTCTTGTTAACATCACATCTTCTTCTTACACTCGAAAACAGACAGCTTCTCACCATGGCACAGTGGTCCGAGAACGCGATCTTACTGGACAAAAGTCAATTTACGAAGTTCAACATTTTGAAAAAACTTTTTTGGCTATAAAGTAACAATACTTCAAACCATCAAAAACCAAAATATTATCCATTTCAAATACTTGTGTAACCGAGGGTAACGTTGTAAATATAAAATTCTGAAATTCAAAGTGAAACTAATTATTCTAAGACCTCATTATAGAGCATTATATAACAGGTTTGAATAAATGTTTTATAAATATTAATAGGAGTGTTTTCATTATTTAATTAGGTTTCCAGCATCATTTAATCCATGTACAAATGCTGCAATATTATTGGCAATGTAAACTTTGGGAAGATTTTTAAAAAAACGTATAAAAGTGTTAGACATTAGACTTGTTTTATATGAAAGTTTAAACAATTTCGAATAAGAGCATATAAAATTTTAGGTGCAGCCGTGTAGTTTATACCAGGCGTGGCCAACCCAAATGGTTTCGCGAGCCACTTTGACGACGCTACAGCGGGCCGCACTTTAGTAAACATGCTTTTAAAAAATCTAATACAAAATGAATAAAACTTTATTGTTATATGTCGTATTTGCGCTTTATAACAATATGACGCATGCAAATTTTCGTTTATTTAATATTTTGTGTATACATACAGCGAGAAA
Source organism: Lasioglossum baleicum (assembly GCF_051020765.1). Classification (NCBI taxonomy): domain Eukaryota; kingdom Metazoa; phylum Arthropoda; class Insecta; order Hymenoptera; family Halictidae; genus Lasioglossum; species Lasioglossum baleicum. The sequence continues at coordinate 2,424,317 of NC_134930.1, forward strand.
CAAAAGTTTCAATAGAAACTGTGACGTTGCAAAGCGTGCGACGTCACTTCTCCGTGAATTACGGTTACCAAAGTAACCGAAAAACGGGACTGAGCCGCCCTCTCACGAGACAAGATACGGAATCACAGGATCCGAGAGCGTTCCCCGAGGAAATCCCATATTTATCGATCGCCGATGATTGACATCTGTCGTACGCGCCGAGAACGGCCAAGATACAGGGCCGTAGTACGGGCACGAGAAACGTACCCCGACCGACCGAAGTTGCCCGAGGAGCAGATACAGTACCAGACGACCCTACAAAAAAAGAACTGGCCGATATTGCGGAAGCCCCGTGCACGGGCAATTACGATGTGGACCGAGAGCACACGGGAAATCAACTTACATCGAACAGCTGGTTATCATGACCTTTCGTGATCCCGACGTCGCCTCCTCGCGCCAAAGCTCCGGCGTGGGTGGTGCGATCGCAGCCAAAAGGAGGAAAACCTCCGATACGATTATTCGCGTTATGGTCTGGGGCCCAAGGACCTCATTAGGGACGATCCTGGTCGCTAGGATGTTGCATACGCGCCAGGCGCCAATCGGGAAAATTCGGCAATGAGTCGGGAGGGGGAACGAGGATCGAGTCGCCGCGCGATCGAGAATCGATGAGACACTGTCGCGCTGGCTCCCGGTAGATTGACACGTAGATTACGCCGGTACAGAATCACGCGCAATATAACGCCGCTGGTCCACTCAAGCGATTCCGGTTGCCTTTAGTAACGAGTGCTCGTGAGAGTTTCCCGCTGGGATTACCCGAGAAGGCGACGGCACCGACCTGCCCCGCAGCCGGCTAGGGCCGCTTCACGGAAGCAATAGCGGAACCGAAAAGAAAAGGCGAAACGGTAAGTCAGCCAGTGTTACATCCGGTGTTCTCGCGAGGTGGCTCGACATTAATCGCGCGGGGCGGACGCTTCTCGTCTCGCCCTGGAATATTCGCGTATGCCGAGGTGCTAAGCGCCTCGTAATAGCGTCTCACGCCCGTTCGGGGCGTTTTGAGGTTAGGTTTCGGAGAGTTTTCCCCGGGTATTGCGAGTACGGAAGTTTCCTCGGAGGAGTCGCGTTCCGTGAGAATAATCTCTAAGAGTCTCGAATCCTGTGTCGCGTCGATTACCGAAACGTATCTGTGCGTACCGTGCGTGTAATCTCGGACCGCCGCGACAGTCCTTTTGCCGCGCCGTCCATCTGCGTTGCACGCGATCTCGTCGACCGCGAGTCTCCCGATTCGCGGTCTTGCACGACGACTCTGACGCGTGTCAAAATTTAATACGACAACCGCGCAGCGAACCTCCATCAATCGCAATCTTGTATAAAGAGCGCGGGCTCTCGGGTCACGGCCACGAGGCCGTAACTTTGTAATCACTGACCGATTAAACATCTCGAGCCCATATCGTCGTGAGTTATTTCGATATTCCTGTGAGCTCAGTCCTGCCGTGAGGATCACCCGAACGTTCCTGTGTCCGAATCCTGTGCCCCGCTTCGTGGTGCAATTCCCGTCCGCGTATTTCGAGGATTCGACTTTCAGACCCGGCGTCTCTGGGTCTGGAGACAAAATCGCGTCTCGCGTGGCACTCTACAAGTGCCTGGCGCCCGAACAAATCGTGAAATTTGATCCGTCGAATTCTCGGATTCCGTTGTCCCGGGCGGACCGCGCGTACTCGGCTAAACGCGGCCCGGCCTCCGTGCCTGTAAAGCCCGAGATTGATCCTTTTCACGGGCCTCTCAGCTCCGCGAAAAAGATCAACGTGACAAAACATAATATTGTCCGGCGGGCCGCACAATTGCTGTTGGCCAGCCCTGATTTATACGATAATTATAAAATAAAATCCGACGGTATTTTGGCGTCTGGATAACATAGTTGACTTGGACTCTGATGTTTACACTGCGCTAGTCGTATCTGTTTGTTAGTATTTCTTTCTATAAACTGTTACATTGTATTACAATGATCAGATTCACAGAAATAATTGGTTCTCGTCGAGCATACTTGTTTTTGATCACATTAGTCTTCAATCGAATATTCACGTGGAAACATCTGTACTGAAGGATTTTGCTAAGTTTTATGTGTGTTAAATTGTGTATTATAGTTAGTTATATAATTATAGTTGAACATATTTATGTATGTAAATACATACATTATACATATTTTAATTCATTTATATAGTGTGTAATTTAGTTTAAGAGTTGAAAATAATTTTGAATTACAATGTCGGAAAGTATGTTCCACTTTAATCTTCCCATCATACTGTCTTGACATCAAAAGGTTAGTTATTTTTATATTTGTAGACAAATATAACTTTAAAAATCTTAAAAAATAACTTAAAAAATATGACTTTAAAAAAGGATCTTTTTAATGCATGGTATAATGAAGATGATCCGAGCAGGAAAATAATTGCTGTGTCTGATGTTATTTTTGATCAAATCAACGAAGGGACTTGTGACGAAACTAGAAAGTCCATTAAACAAAAAGTACGTCTTTTTTGCAACAATTTATTCCAGAAATGGAAAAATTGTCATCGGTCACTAAAGCACTTCAAAGCGAATTACGATAAATGGTTAGAACAACATCTAATCTTTGATCGAAACGTAAATGAAGATCAATTGATGATGCAGAAGATTTATATGAAGAGGAATTCGAATTAATCATGTTAAAATATTTGAATAATTTAGAATTAACATCGGAAATATAATTGTATACTATTGCGTTGAAAAATGTCGATATGTGTGTCTCTTTAATTTTGACCACGAAAAACGAATTTCCAGTCTATATGTGCATAGTATTAAATCCACCATTTTAAATTATTCATTTTTGATGTCAGATTCGTTATCAGTGATCTCAAAAACATCTGTTTATCAACTTTTATAAAGATCCAATGACATTTTGACTTTTGGCCAGTAAAATCGCGTTCTCGGACCACTGATGCATGCTCCCGGAAACGGAACCACCACTTATTCACACTGATATTTCGACACAACACCCCGCGACACAACTGTAAAACATGTGACACTTTTTAGAAAGAATTGAACGATAGATTTCACTTCACCGTATATTAAATAATGTTTAGTGCCACCTTTAATTTGTACGACCACCAGCATTCTTTTTAAGAGTGATCTGGATAAATTTTTTATTTGTTTTGAGTCATTGATGTCCATTTTTCTCCTACACACTTGAAACAAAATGGTTCCCCTCTTTAATATGCAATTTGTATTGACTTCGAACAACTTCGCATTAAACCGCTGATTTATCGATTTTGATTTTTTTTTTTAAGCTGATGGTACGTACAACGCTATAATTTTTGTTGCAATTTAGATACTTACAAGGGACAAACCAAGGGACAAATTATCCCCAAATTATAATGAAATTCCAAATATTAGAATTTAGAAATTTTAAACGGCCATCGAATATCTCAGAAACTGTTAGAGCTAAAGGGGTGCCTTAAGTTCTCAAGGTTGTAAATTTTTTCAATCAACAATTAAACCCACAAATCACATAAAACCAAGTACGCTGATGTATTGCAATCACAAAACTGCAGAACTGAGACATGTCACAGTGATTACTTTTTGAACATTTGTGAATCTTTTGCAAATTCGAATGTACGATAGTGTGGTTTAGGAAATTATATTATGGAAAAAAGTTTTCCGTGCAGGTAGACGAAAAATGCTGTCACCCACATATGACCATCGTGGCAGCAATTCATTAACTATCTTAATTTTTTTTAAAAATGCGTTAAGAAATATTACTTTACTAATTAATTGTTCCATTCAATTCTTACAATTAGTCTACTTTTCTCGAATATCCCTATGTAAGAAGTATCTACACAAATACGAAATATGGATGAATGTCGATATTTCGATTTTTACGAAAATTAAGGGCAATTCATTAATTAGATTTATTTCACGATGTTTTAAATGAGCAGTTAGGTTGAAACTCGAAATTTCATTAGTCAATATACGTATGCACTATACATAACTTTGCCATTCTATTATAAGGTAAAACTTTGGAACACATCAGGGTGTCCCAGAAGTGTTGTACTTCCTCGAAAGGGGTGTGCTTGATGAGGTCATTTAAAGTAGCTTTTTTCTTTGTAAAAATCTTCACGGCTTCGAGATGGAGTTAGTAACGAAAATCACGGACTAATCAGAGCACGGAAACAGAAATCCGTCTGCTGTAAAGCGGCCGCCCCCAGACGCGCAATAATATTGTCAATACGCCTATCCATAATATTGACGAGGTGCATTGAAAGGGCATATTGATCGTTTAGAAGGGGTTCAAACGCAAAATTTTGATTGAAGCGCATTGACGGGAGCCATATTGATGCGCGCATTGACGTTTAGGAGGTTTATTGTCAATATTTCGTCAAGCTCACTAGACAATGATGCGATATGGTGCAAAATTTCTCGCGCATGCGCGGGCGAAATAATTAACGTATCTAAATATATTACAATGATGAGGTAGCAGAGCCCTGAGGCAATTCTAGTGGCAGGAATGTACCGAAACAATCTGTTCCGGACAAAAAGACTCCAGGACATGTCCTACGAGTTACAAAATATACAGAAATACACATGTTATACATTCATTTTTCAAAATCAAATCATACCAATTTTTTAAAATTCTGCGGGGTGCTCAAGGTACCCCATTTTATCTACTTTACTAAATTGTATATAAAGCAAAAAAAAAAACGCCGCGCATACGCGACAAATCTTGCACCATATCGCATAACGTACAGACAAAATGGCTAGCGCACTTATAGACGATTCCGACGCGGAACGAGAATTTACTACTATGCTTATTGCGTTATACCAGGCATGCACAGGTGGACGATTTGGAAGCAGGAGCAATCGACCCTGCTCCTGAGCAGGGGTCGGAGCAGTGACCTTGCTCGGACGTATGGAAGGGGAACCCACCAATTGTAAACGGAGCACGAGAGAAGACGAGAAGAAGAGCGTATGAGAGTGGGGGCGGCGTCTACGTTGTTGTAGTCTGACCACTCCGGCGCGCTCTGCACTTCCCCACGCCCCTCCCACTCGTCTTCTCTCGTGCTTTGTTTACAAGTCACGCTTAGTGGGTTCCCCTTCCATACGTCCGATCTGCTCTGAGAGCATACGGGGAGCAACTTGGGAGCACGGGAGCTGCTCTGACAGCAAAGAGCTGTGCATGCCTGCGTTATACCGTGGTTGCCCAGAACAGATTACGCATCACGGTATCTTTTTTTCAATGTTGGGCCTAATTAGCTCCAATAGATAATTAAAGGACGCTTCATCCATGCGGAAGAAATTTTTATAATCGTTTGGTTCTGTCACTCGGAGAAAATTTAATAAATGTTCATGAGTATAAAGTTGTAACAGACCTACGTAAAGTAGAACTGTTACGAACAAACCCCTGTCAAACCTCCACCGGTTATACACGACAACGCGAATCGAGTAACGTACCACCGGCTTCCTATCAACAAAACGAGTATAAGAAGTTATACGTCACCATCAAAATACCGCACCGCACCACCATCCCTTACCGCCAAACCATCCCTATAAAAGCCATCGCGAACAGATCAGAATCACCTGAGTCTACCTGTAGTCGTCCAGGAATCACCTCGTGCGATATTCCAGTGCTGTGAGTATACTACCTGAAACCGTCGTCCACGTATTCACCGTCGACTCGTGCGAACCTCCTGGTTATCGGCATCCTGGTTCCGCTGGTGAGAGCCGTGCTCCACCTCGAAACACCCGGTGCGTCACCGGTCACTTTCGCTAGGCGCGTCGCCTCCGAGAGCCGACGAACAAGAAGTGGTGCGTCACCCTTTGACTTCGTCGGAGAACCTCCTGTCCAGTTATCCTGTATCTCCGCTGGTGCGAGCCGTGCTCCATCTCGAAACACCCGGTGCGTCACCGGTCACTTTCGCCAGGCGCGTCGCCTCCGAGAGCCGACGAACAAGAAGTGGTGCGTCACCCTTTGACTTCGTCGGAGAACCACCTGTCCAGTTATCCTGTACCTCCGCTGGTGCGAGCTGTGCTCCACCTCGAAGATACCCGGTACGTCACCGGTAAATTCCGTGAGGCGCGTCGTCCACGGAAGCGGCTGAACTAGAAGTGGTGCGTCACCCTTCGACGTCGCCTAAGAACCGCCTAGAACGTCACCCTCGTGAGGCGAGTCGCCCACGAGGCCGGTCCAGCGAGACAAGGTGCGTCACCTTGATCGAACTCACCGAACGACTGTCCGGAGGTACTTCGATGACCAGTGTGTCACTGACATCGAAGAACCACGAAAGCCCGGCCTAGGAAGGGAGATCACGGCGATAGTCGTGATCTAACTCTGCCCCTGTCCAGTTTACACGTGTCCTACATCCTTTTCAGGTTCAGTTAGCACGCACACACGATCGAACGTTTTACATCACGGGCATCGTAACACTCAAACCGCGCACCGTAGCAAACACATCCGGAAGGCAGCGAGTATACACTGAGAAAAAAATCCTGTCGAAACAAAAAAAATATATGTTGATTCAATAAGATGTACTATTGAATAGTGCCAATATCAAATGAACTTATTTTAATATTTAATACTATTGAATTTAATAGCAAAACTCACTTCCGCCAATCATATAAGCCAATAGTTTGACCATCAATGTTTTCAAAAAGATAAGATATGGCCTCAAACCAATTCCAGTATTTACTGGTGAATAATATTTTGCATTTCTTTCTAACTTTCTATTATTAATCCATCATTTTATGAAGTTAAATGAACATAATCTGTAATAAAGATAACTTCGCTGTTTGTTCTATGCAAATACTCAAACGATTACGTAAATCGATGTATGTATTAAAATATAAAAAGAAATTTTTGAATGACATATACATTTATTTGGTCCAAGTAAACGTTTTATCGATTCAGCAAGAGTCAATAACCTATGTTATAGTCTGAACTAAACATGCTATTGAATAAATCGGAAAAGCTATTCAGTAAAAAAAAAAAATATGGGAGTGCTTGCAGATCGTTGCCCACTCGATTGATGCGTGTCGAGTTTTTGAGAAGCGCGCGTTTTTAGCTCGAACTGTAAACACACATCATGGCGAGCTAGTGGTCGCGCTCGTGCTTATCGAGCCGTAGATGCTGCTGTCCTAGCATGGCCGCTCGAAGAGGACGTGGATTCGGTCGCTGATCCTCCGTGAGTCCGTCGTGATCTGCTGACGTCGGTCGTCTGCGACAGATCGACGGATCGCCACACTAGGAGAGGGATTACGTATCTCGGCCGGTTTGCAGTAGAATCTCTATCCTCCTTGATGTTGTTGTTGGGCTCCTGGTTGTAGTCGTCCGCTCGACTCATCAGTAAGGCTATCTAGCGGGCCCTGCCTTAGACGGTTGGGATGTCGGAAGGCGGTTGAGGACTGTATATATACAAATCATTGAGGAACCGAGAACTTGCGGGAAAGGTCTTTCGACTACTGTCCCTCTTGTGGCGCATGTAGGAAGTTGCCGCTACATAATAAATTAACAAAGCAACTGATGGAATAAAAATCGTATTTATTTAAAAAATCGTATTTCATCAAATTCCAAGCTTCTGGGTGATGCAGTACACGCCATTTATTGAAGATGTTTGTTAATTTTTCAGTCGTGCCTGCGATGAATTCTTTTTTCCTTAGGCGATTCGTAACTTCCCAATGCGTTTTAACAAGATTCCACGGTTCATTATTTTTTTGCAACCACTCGACACTTTGGGCGACCACTTCTGATGTATCTATAAAATATATAACAACAACGAAATATCTAACGATGAACTAACCTCTATCTATCACAAAACGTCAACCTTACAGAGGTGCTTAGTCGTAACACATCTACATAATACACGGTGTATAACTGCTCTCCGAGAAGGAGAGCGGGTATCAACAAAAAGAGACGGTGCGCGGCACAGCGTCTTTGACACGCCGAAACGATCTAACTACCTACATAATATTTATATTGTAGATATCCGCGTCTGTTTTTGTGCAGACACGTTACATTTCGCGTTCTCAATTTGTTTTGACATAGTCGGGTTTCGACTAACAATGAAAATGTTTCTGCCAATACTAAAAAACCAATGCAGTTTTCCTTATTTTATAAATAATATATGATCGATTTAAATGCAGCAAAATTATTGAGATAAGTGATGTATTCTATTGAAAAGATACCGTCAGATTCTTTCTATAGAAACACATTAATGCTTGCTTCAATATTTGTTTAAAATTATTTTGAAATTTTCGTATCATTGAGTCAAGAAAATTTAGAATTGAGCATTGTCTGCTTCTTTTGAACCGTCCCTGTTATTCACCCAACAACTTAACTATTTCTATCAATTACAAAAAATCAATACATTTCTCAAATTTTTTAACAACATATCTGATTGAAGGAAACAAAGAAATATTACGAATAATAATATACGGTATTGAATCAAATAATATTTTCAATCATTTCATGATAGACAATTCAAATACATCACGATTTGCTTCTAAATTTCATACTATTGGAAAGAATATATTGATATTCATCGAAGTAAAAAAATTACAATAACACGCGTGTTATTGAAGTAACTACTTTTTTTTCTCAGTGTAGTTATTATACGTATTCAACTCGTTCGTTATTTTACCCCGTACCGATTCCGTTCCTCGCGCTGTTTACTCTCCTCGCCGTCTAGAACCCTGGATCGGCGAGCAATTCGGCACCGAGGAGCACCGCTGCGAGGAAGCCGAACACCGAGGACCGAGACCCGTTACAAAAAGTGTTCTCAGTTTATACCACTCTTTAGACCAGCGTCTACTTCTTTTTTTTATTTTTTTATTTCACACACTGCCAACGTTAAAAGAAATGCCACGTCTGTATTGGAAACGATTTTAAAAAAGTAAACTCCTAATTTGAAAATCGTCTCGTCGCGTCGCGTCGTAACAAATGCGTCACAATGCGCAGTCGCCGTATTGATAGCTAGATTGACGAGATTATACAGGGTATCCCAAAATTCGTGAAAATCCCGAAAGGGGGTCGTTCCTGAGACCATTTCAAGCTACATTTTCCTTTGCAAAAATGTTTTCCGCGGCTTTGTTTACGAATTATTAACGAAAAACACGGACCAATCAGAGCGCGACCTAGACACGAGTTGCCACAGTCGTCTCGGCGCGCCAAATGTCTATTGGCCGACTGTGGCAACTCGCGTCTAGGTCGCGCTCTGATTGGTCCGTGTTTTTCGTTAATAACTCGTAAACAAAGCCGCGGATAACATTTTTGCAAAAGAAAATGTCGCTTGAAATGGTCTCAGGAACGACCCCCTTTCGGGATTTTCACGAATTTTGGGACACCCTGTATTGAAGCGTGTTGACTGGAGCTTCAATATTATTGTCAATCTACATTGACAATATTATTGAACGTCTAGTTGCCCAGGGCCCGCTGTAGCGGTTACATCGCCCCGGACAAAAAGACAAATTGCCGCCCCTTAAGAATATATATATTTTTAAAATAACGGTACATATTGTTTATTGTAAATAAAAATCAAATCATTTAATTTAAATGTTAATAAAAGATTTAGAAAGAAACATATAACATAACACAAATTGTTAACCATATAATTTTTTTACATTTTTAAATACTATTAAAAATGTGTATTATTGCACGAACAATTAAAATTCTATTATTTTGAAAATAAAAGAAGGTATCATCAACTACGTTAAAATCACAAAAAACATTTTTTTCTTACTTTCAGTTCTGCAAACTATTTTATTACATTTTTTAAATTTAAAATAGGAAATAAGCAAGTCTATGCATGTTCAAACTTCAAACACAAGTTGAAGCAGCGCTCTGCTCGCGTGCTAATGCTTTTCAAGCATTTAGCTTTTAGACATAAACAATATAAATACGCTACGCACTGTAAATTTTTAGCGAACGAAAAAATCGATATGTGAAATTTCCTATTAATTGGGTATTTAACACATTAATATTTTTGTCACACTTATACATCCAAAATGGCGCACCTAAATTTTGGCGCCCCGGGCAAATGCCCGGGTTGTCCCCCCCCCCCCCTAGAGCGGGCCCTGAGGGGCCACTTAACCGTGCTGCAATTGATCCGTGTTTTTCGTTAATATCTCCTCAAGAAAGCCGCGAAGAATATTTTCGCAAATGAATAAGCTACTTTAAATGACTCAGGAACCACCCGTTTCAAGGAAGTAAAAAATTTTTGGAACACTCTATATGCATGTAATACTTCAAACACAACAAGTGAAGTGTTTGATTACTGACAATGAGTTGCGATAGTAATTTCATGTAGTTGTGAAATGTTTGATTATAATCTACGATTGATGAAGAGTATAATAAACACATTATCAGTATTATAGGTATTTTAATTTTATTGATATCTCAATCTCCTTAGAAAATCGGATAAAATTCCTGACAAATCTATGTCTATACATAATAACGATTAACACGCTGCTGATTGCAGATAAGATAAACGTTTCTATTCTCGACTAGATTCTGATTAGCAAAGACTTACTCAGTCCATATCATGACCGGGTACATACAGGATGTTTATTTTATCTTGAACACCTAAATTATTTCCGCTACTATTAAAAGTAAGACAAAATAACTAAATAGGATATAAATACATGGTTTTAAAACGCGCATCAGATGGTAATAAAAAAAATCCTTTGAAGGTCATTTTAACAGTTTTTTCAAGGTCTCTGTATTTTTTTGCATATTAACATGTATTTTTCATAATGCAATGTTGCATTGAGTTCAACGACCTTCATACCATGACCTTGAAGTGACCTTGAAGGCGAAAAAATCAGTTTCAGTTTGAAGAATACAAAAGTAATAAAACGAAAAGGGTAATATCACCTTCTTTTTGTAGTTACTCAAAATGCTGGCCGTCCGCAGCGAGACACGTCTGTACACGAGAAGTCCAAAAAAACTTAAAAATCTAGTGTTTATAACGAAAGTCCCACGATGCCGGAAAAACTGACAGAATGAAAAATGTAGAAATGCGAATAGTCTTGATAAATAATATGCAATGAAGATATTTGCATATTATATCCAACTTAGTCGCTTGATATTTTCACATTTCAAATAGTTGAAGAAATTTTCAAGCGATAAAAAATAGTAAAATCTACGTTAAATACACCATTAACTATTGTCTATGGGAATACTTATCAATTGCAGCTAATTTTATATCTACAAGCACATATTTTCGAATTTTCAATCGTTCATGAAACTGCAATGATTAATCAAAATAATAATTAACAATGTTAAAAATCTAGCAAAAAGTTTTTGTTAAGAATTTCGAATCTAGCTTTGTTCTTTTTCACGCGACACAGACGTTTGTTAAAGTACAATTTCTAATTCCAGCAATTAGTTTGTAGAAATGCAAAAATAAAGATCAGCCGTCTAGTGATAATAATTTGGCATCACAGTAACAAATATTAGATTTTCGTCTTATTGCATGACACTATCCTGTGTGAACAAGATGCAGAACAACACAAAAAGAAGACAGATAGCATTGTGATTACCCGCGTCCCGAAGTCTGTTTGCTAAACCTGATCATTTCGAGATTACTTTGTAAACTGGTACCGTGTTTCTTTGGAGTATACCGGGGGAGTTATCAGTTGTGGCAATAAAAATGACGAAAATACGACGGCACTGCCAGCTGCGTGACTCCCACGAATCGACGGGAACGTTTGGTTAACGGGATGGATGGAATCGTAGACTAGTCTCCGGCGTTATTTGCTAAACGACGCTAAATTGTTCCTTAAAGGGGTAGACTCGTTTTTCCAGGATTGCAAGGGTGCGGAATGCGTCTTCTCATTTCTTGATAATGCAAAGATGGAGTTTTTCAGAAGTGGAAGCCGCTAGATAAAAGATCAATCTAGTCCGCGATCGCCCTCAAAAGTCCCATTTTTACGTTTACGTGGCGTAATTTGCATTATTTGGAAGCATACAGCTGAGCATGTACAGTGAGCGAAATTCGTTTAAACGCGCATACAAAAATAAGGATTTTGGGGCTAAAGGTTCAAAATTTTAATAAGAAATGTTTAACAATAACTGAGGATTATAAATATATTAAATACTATAATATTTGTACATATACAGAGTGTTCCACCCGATTTCGACATCTTGATTTTCTCGCTATTGTTACACGTAGCAAAAAATGTTTCAGCAGAGGCTTGAATGGTATCGAGTGGAGCATATTTTGATGTTATTAGTTTTTTCGTGAGTGTATGCGTAAAGGTCATATAAAGGTCAACTTTGTTTTTTTAAATAGAATGGGGTATTTTTTAATACATGAATCGATACAGCTGGACATTCGTTATAAAAAAGTACTAACCTATGTATGTCGAAAAGTTAGTACTTCAGGAGATATTTCAATTTAAATAACTCTGAAACACCATTACTGTCGTACTGAGACATTAGCATTTATTTACTTGCGAATTCGATAAAGTTTGCTACATTACGCTGCCGAGGAATGTCAGCCCCTAAATTGCGACTCTGTACACTAGCCAACGATTTCGATTAGAATCAATTCGGATCAGTTTGTGTCTCAAACTTATTTTTTAACGCAGAATTCTCTTCGTAACTTTCGTATTTTTGATTGTTCATTTATGAAACCTCCACTGGCACACGGGTGGCTCTCTTCCGGTTAAAATGATATCCTACACGATGCAATTCGAACTATAATTGTTTGCCTAACCCACGATATAGTGGAGCCTCGACTATCCGAACCAGATCAGACACGACGTCTTCGAGACGATTTTAGAATGTGTTCCAGTGGGAGTTTTGCAATGTTCGAGGGCTTGAATGAAAGGTGAAGAATGGCGCTGTGTGATAGAGGTGATCACGTTTAAAAAGTCAACAGAGAACCAGTTTACTTACTTGTGTACCGCCTTAGTACACACGACAGTAATGGTATTTTAGAGTTATTTAAATTGACATATCTCCTGTGAATTACTAACTTTTCGACATGCATATGTAGGTTAGTACTTTTTTATAACGAATGTCCAGCTGCATCGATTCATGTATTAAAAAATACCTCATTCCATTTAAAAAAACAAAGTTGACCTTTATATGAGCTTTTCGCGTCCCCTCACGATAAAACTAATAACATCAAAATATGGTCCACTCGATACCGTTCAAGCCTCTGCTGAAACATTTTTTGCTACGAGTAACAATAGCGAGAAAATCAAGATGTCGAAATCGGGTGAGACACCCTGTATATTTACCAATACATTTATATAAGAATTTTTACAATTCGTACAAACTCGTTTTTACAAATTCGTTTAAACGCACATGTAAAGAAAACAATTTAAAATTAAAAATACATGAGCATTACAACTTTAATATTTGTGTGGCCGCCATTGCATTGAATTAAAGAAAAAATTCGCTTGGTCATTGAATTTACAAGATTGGTAATAGTGGTATTAGGAATTTCTTCCCAGCAGCGTTTAATTTCTTCTTTTGTACTGTCTATATTGGCGAACTGACGACCATTGTCATAAACTTTTCTTACCAGTATAGCCCATAAATTCTCTATTGGGTTCATATCAGGGCTACATGCTGGCCATTTCATTATACCAATGTTTCGTGCTTCGAAGGATTCACGAGAATATCTTGACATGTGAACCGCTGCGTTATCCTGCTGAAATATAAATTCGTTTTCTCCAACTACATCTTCTAAAAATGGTATTAACACCCCATCGAGCATGTCTAAATGTCTATGTATTTTTCTGAATTCATCTTGGGGGAAAGGAAACAAAGTTTTAGTTTCTCAAATGATGAAAAAGCTTCTCAAATCATAACACTACCGCCATGAAAATTTCGGCTTGCTGAACTACTAACTTTTCGAAATACATAGGTTAGTACTTTTTTATAACGAATATGCAGCTGCGTCGATTGATATATTAAAAAATACCTCATTTCATTAAAAAAAAATAAAGGCGCCCTTGACAATACTAAAAAAGAGAAAAATTTCGACCTTTTTTTAATGCAATGCACATCCAATCGGAGACTGATCAACTTTTGTTGAAAATATTTTTTGTCAGATTATCGCAAGTACTTGAAAAATCGTGAAAATTGTTATGTGGGACACCCTGTATTATATAGGGAATTAGCTTTCTTGCCAACAACTTCCTACTATACATATGTATTTTGTTTGAAATTTACTTCAAAGGACAGTTCCTTGACTGCTGCTTATTTTAAACAATTTTGTTTACTAATTCTATTAAATATTACTCAAACTTTGTTGTAATTTATATTTGTGGAACTTATTTTTGTTTTTAACTAAAAAATAAGACAATTAAATAAATAAAGGAAGAACCAAATACATACATAAAAAAACCCGTTTTATTTACAGTTCTCTTTTTCTGATGTCGTGTTACACTCGACAAAGGAGTGCAAAGGATTAAGTTTGGTATTTAATGTTTAAGAAATACGGTTCATGAATATATTGGGTTAGAACGGAAGTTTGTAGCATATTTTTATATTAAAATTCAAAGATAAAATTAAGGTATTTATTTATAGGTCTATTAAATAACATGACAAATTATTTCAAAATTGGCAAAATTTGATAGAACAGAATGGAAAATATATTATTGAATAAATCAATGAATACATATCTTAAATGTATGTTTGGATTTTAATTTAAATTCGCTAGAAACATTTGTCTCCATTCCACTAAATGGACGAAGAATTTTTTTAGACTCTGAATACAATAATCCCAGATAGCACACGAAGTCTTCAAAAAGTCTGTAACATCATAAAAAGTGTGGTTCCTGTATACCCATAATCTAGCAGTAAGTATTAGCATTGGTATTATTTGTTTGAGTTAGTGTTTTTGCTTCAATTTCAATTTTCATTTGCTTTTCAATTTCAATTTCAATTTTCATTGTGATTTTAATTGTAATTATAATTTTAATTTTTATTTTTATTATTCTTATTGTTATTTTAATTGCAATTGTTATTTTCATTACACTTTTTATGCCAATTCCACATGCGTTCCTCTGATGAAGCTATTTATTTATTGGTTTAACTTTAAACTTGTTTTTGTCGAGATCTATTTTTACTCATCCCTTCTTTTAATGTAATTAACATTTATGGACCTTTAAGACTTCTTAGGGACAAACGTCTTAAAGAAGTCTTTGAGACGTCCCATTTTCTAACACAAGACGTTCAGGAAACGTTGGGAAACGTTCGTAGGACATTCGGGACATCTTTATGCTATCTAGGGATGATTTTGATAAAGAAGCTTGAAGAAAGTTATAACAAAAAAATTATTGTCCAACCAAATTCGTCATCCTTGTATGATGGCGATATTTTGTGTAACGCTTACTTGAGGTTACAAAATAGTAATGAGAAGAATATCTCAAATGTAAGAAAAATTTAACGGTACAGTGGACATGAATATCATACAAAAAGTGGTGAACTTATATCTGCCAGAAAATTTGTTAATAAAGATTGTTGAATATAAAGTATGAATATAAAAATTCGTTGCCTCTTACATTGCAAAAATATAAAGATATGCAAGATTTATTACAATACATATTATTATGTATTGTAGTTCCTCCAGTATACCACAATTGTTTAAATACTCTTCCAAAAAGCACTTCCGAATGGAAAATTTAATTTTTCAAATAATAAACTTAATGTATTTAACTAATAATTAAATAAAAATTTCAAACTAAACAAATCATTTTTTACTTCTGTTCACTTCTTGTTCACTTCATGTTCAAATCTTATAATTAATCTTATAAATCATGAAAGTGGAGTAATTTCACTTAATGTTCGTACATTCATAATGTATTTTTACAAAAATAGTGATATGATTTTGTAAAAATACATTATTGTTGCAGATGATGACTTATTACTAACTCAATAACGGAAAAAATATATCCCAAATTATGGTCATTTATTGTCAAGTTGTTGCTCATTACGTCAGAATGAGTATAATAAACTGGTCTGCGCCACGTGACTAATAAATATTGGACGACGAAAAGAATTCTTGTAACTTTCACAGAATCTCGTATCATGTAATTAGCCGTTTCATTAATAATAGCGAACAGGAAGAATTGTTGATTCATCTTTTCTCAATGAAATGTCATATCCTGTTCCGCACGATATGAAGTATGAAGGATGAAAGAAATGGTTCAAATATTTTAATAATGCATTTGCCAACTCTGTTAATTACGCTTACAATTTTTAATTTTGTTCCTACGATATTTGACATCGGAAATGCATATTCTTTATGCCAGCGGTGGACACGTTTGCTTCAATTGTGGCAAAACCGTCCCCACCATACCGCTCACTGGCCCCTTCCAGTAAGCGCCGTTACCATGGAGAGCGATGCGATTCGCCTGTCGCATTGTCGCCAGATTAACCCTCGCAAGGTAAGGTCTAATAACACATAAATAGCAAGGTGGGCTCTCTTAGACCCCGACAAATAAATTTCATAAATAGCGTTTTTAAAATATTTGGGATAAAGAATAACACAGGATACAAAGTAAACAAACTGATTTAATTTCATTCATGTAAAAATTCTTTTCAAAAATCTGATGCTGGGGTCTCTGAGACCTCATATTACCTTGCGAAGGTTAAGACCTGTGTCCCCACTCCCAGATAGCATACGACGTCTTAGAGACGTCTATTTCAAGTCTGAAAGTCTTGCGTCGTAAGAAGACTCTTTAACGTTTACGTCTTTAAGACCAGTGTGGTTTTTATATGTATACCCATAATCTAGCAGTACTAGCATTGGTATTATTTGTTCGAGTTAGTGTTTTTGCTTCAATTTCAATTTTTCAATTTCAACTCTTCAATTTTTCAAATTTCAATTTCGACATCAATTTCAACTCTTCGATTCCAACTTCAATTTCAACTCTTCAAATTTCTATTTCAACTTCAATTTCAACTTTTCGATTTCAACTTCAATTTTTATTATTATTATAGTGATTTAATTGCAATTGTTAGTTTTATTACACTTTTTATATCAATTCCACATGCGTTCTTCTGATAAAGCTAGGTTTAACTTTAAACTCGTTTTTGTCGAAATCTATTTTTACTCTTCCCTTCTTTTTAATTTAATTAACATTTATGGACCTTTAAGACCTCTTAGGGACGTGTTGAAGACCTCCCGAATGTCGTACAACCGTCTAATGAACGTCTTCTAGACGTCAAACAGACGTCTTGGAGACGTACCGTTTTCTAACACAAGACGTTCAGGAGACGTTCGGAGGACGTTCGTACGGCATATCTTTGACGTCCGAATGTCCAATTGCAGACTTCTATAAAACGACTTTAAGACGTCTTTGTGCTATCTGGGCTCTACCCCCCCCTTTTACGACGCTATCTTCCAGAGGGTAACTTTTTCCCCTCCTTTCGTGCTCCCTCCCCTCATCGGAAGGCGACTCTGGCCTGTTGCGAGTAGCTACGAAAATACATAGGGTGGGACAACGAAGAGATGAGACACCAGCGAACGCGACGAAGGTGCACGAGTTCAGAAAGGTTGGTGGGGAAAGCAAGTTTTTGAGGGATACCAACCATGCACAGCACTGGT
Source organism: Lasioglossum baleicum (assembly GCF_051020765.1). Classification (NCBI taxonomy): domain Eukaryota; kingdom Metazoa; phylum Arthropoda; class Insecta; order Hymenoptera; family Halictidae; genus Lasioglossum; species Lasioglossum baleicum. The sequence goes on from NC_134930.1 coordinate 2,441,890, forward strand.
GTGTGCAGTGACTTTCTATTTCTGTTACCTATCATCATGTATTAACATAAAAATCATAGCAAAGCAGACATATCATATTACTATTTCAATGCAAGATACTGCAACTCATTTAAATAAAACGAAACAATTTTTCTTTTATACTTAACACTTTACCTACCGAAAGCTATTAATAGGATTTTCGATAATTGTGCTGTACCAAAAGAAAGCATAGAAATTTTCTTTTACATTACAATCTGAAATGAAAGTATTAGATGACGGTACTGAGGGTAACTTACTAACTTGTTAGTTCACAATGAAAATTGCTGTTGCTATTGAAGGTTCCATTAAAAGTGTTTAGCCATGTACCATAGATATTTCAAAATTATGCAATAATCACCGTTCGGTAATGTGTTAATCAACAATAAAACGATTAAAGCAATTAACAATAAAACGAATACAGTAATGTCTCGATAAATGTCCCAAAAGTCTGCCCCATAATTGTAGGAGACCACTGCTAATTCAATAACAAAACTTCTTTACTTTGTAATACCTCGCGTCGCGATTTGTTGGTCCGCGGTGGCTGTCGCGGTACCAAATGTAAACAAAAGAATCTATGCTAACTATCCTACTTAATACCCTCCCCCGGCGCGGGGAGGGGCTACTATGGCGCGTGTGCCATCCGGTATGGCATACCTATCGGCCCGTCGTGTCTCTACGTTTGCACCGACGGAGGCGCCCGTCCCGCTCAAAGAAGAGCATCCAGCGCTCATCGTTGAGTGACGCTCGGTATTCCCTTTTGGCCACGAAGCGCGTTGGCACCTCCACGTGGCGGCCGGTCGGCAGCAGGTACCACGTGGTCGGACAGGGCGCGTGTACCCCGGTGTAGGAAATTGGGGTCGGTGCTCCCGGTGCTCTCCGCCCTGGTGCCACCGGTTGTCCTCCGTTTCCCGGCTGCTCCTCCTCTGGTAGCTCGGGGTTCGTTGCCGTCGCCAGGATTGGCCGGATTGCCCTCTGCTGTTGTCTCCGGGTGGTCGTCTCCGTCAGGGCCGCTGGTAATGGCGAGCGGCTTATTTGCCCGCGGTGCTCGTCGATCGTGAGCGGCGGTATCGTCATCACCCATGCGCTGCTGGTGTTTGACCCTACCCGTGGTCGTACAGTTTCCATGGCGCTGGTGCGTTGCAGTGGCTGCTGCAATCGGCACTGCGAGTCTGGAGCTGTTTGTCTGTGACAGAGGTTAACAGCGTTCGTTATTCTTCGTGGCCGGCCGCGCCGACGTGGTGGTGGCGCTGCATCGGGGCCGGTGCTTGGAGCTGCCCCCTCTGCGGCGGCCTCCGCCGTATCCTCCTCGGTCTCCCCGGACCCCTCGTCGTCTTTCGTATGGGGCTTTAGATCTTGCACGTGAATGTGCCGAGCCCACTTCCCTTTGGCGTCCCGGAGGTCGACTATGACCGGAGACACGATGCGTCCGACTGTGTACGGACCGCTGTACTTCGGCGCGAGTTTCGCGGCGATGCCCGCTCCCTTGTCCGACAGCGTATGCTCTTTTTCCAGACGCTCTCGCCGACCGCGGGTTTCCATTCGCGGTGTCGCAGGTTATAGTATTTCTCCTGGCGACCGAACGATTTGGCCAAGTGCAGCTTGGCCAGTTCCTGGGCCTTACGGAGGTTCTTCCACCTTTGCGATGCTGGTTCGGTGTTGTCTCCAGTCACGGGCTGTCCGGGTGGTCGCAGCTCTCTCCCCTGGTTGAGGTACGCTGGAGTGTACCCTGTTGACTCGTGCCATGCTGTGTTAATGGCGAACCGTGCCTCGTCCAGTTTCTCGTCCCACCGCTCATGATGGTTTTCGGTATATTGCGCGAGCATGGTCTTAACGACTTTGTTGGCTCTCTCGAGCGGGTTGCAGTGGGGCGAGTACGGCGGCGTGCGTCGATGTTGTGTTCCCGAGGCCCGGAGCATTGTGGTGAAAGGTTCTCCGATGAACTGGCGTCCGTTATCCGTAATAACTATTTCGGGAGCTCCGTGCCGGAGGATGACATCCTTCTGAATGGCCGCGGCGACGGCGGCGCTGGTGGCTTTTCGAAGTGGCGTGAGTTCGTCCCACTTCGAGAAGCGATCAAGTGCGACGAGCAGCCATATGTGGCCCCGGCGCGAACGCGGCAAGGGACCGACAAGGTCAATCGAGACCGTGTGCCATGGCTGCGTCCCTGGGTTCGCGTGTAGGTGTCCCGCTGGCTGCTGCGGTGTTGACTTGTATTGCTGGCAGTTCGTGCAACAACGGACGTGACGGGCTACTTCCCTGAACATTCCGGGCCAGTAGTACCTCTGTGCCAGCCGAACGATCGTTTTTGCTATGCCGAGATGCCCGGCGGCGGGATCGTCATGGTGCTGGCGGAGGAGGGCTTCCCTTTCCCCTGCTGGTACACAGATCTTCCAGGCGTTGCTGGCCGTCGGTTCGTTGTAGTCGAGCTGGTGTAACAGGTGTCGAAACAGTTTCCCCTCGCGTATCTGGTAATCGGGAACGGACGCGGGGTTCTGGCGGACTGCTTCGATCTTCTTCTGGTACCACGTGTCGGTGCGCTGTTTGGACTGGAGCAGATTTACATCTGGTACTGGAGTGTTTCTGGAGAGCGCATCGGCGACGTAGTTGAGTTTTCCGGGACGATATTTAATATCGAAATCGTACTGCTGCAGTTCGAGGGCCCATCTTGCGAGCCGTCCCGTTGGGTTGTCGATCTGCTGCAGCCAACGGAGTGCTTGGTGGTCGGTCACGGCGGTAAATTGGTATCCTTCGATGTACGGCTTCATTTTCCGGATGCCCCATACTACAGCGAGGCACTCTTTCTCCGTCGCACTGTAGTTTCGCTCGGTCATGCTGAGGGTGTGGCTCGCATAGGCGATAACCCTTTCCTCGTCTCCCGCGCCTTGGGTCAGGACCACCCCCAGTCCGTAATCGCTGGCGTCCGTTTGGAGCGTAAAACGCTCCGAAAAGTTTGGGCACGCCAATATTGGGGCGGCGATGAGTTTCCGCTTCATTTCCTGGAAGGCCGTTTCTTCGGCCTCGGACCACCTCCACTTCGCGTTTTTTCGCGTGAGTTTGATCAGTGGTTCCATCAGCTCTGCAAAATTGGGTACGAACCGGCGGTACCAGGACGCCATCCCGTGGAACCGTCGTACGTCCCGGATGTTTTTGGGCGTCGCGATCTTGGCGATTGCGTCTGTTTTCTCCGGGTCGGTGCGTATCCCTTGTTGGTCGACCACGTGTCCCAAATATCGGAGGCTGTTCACACAGAAACGACATTTCTCCGGGTTCAGCCTGAGTCCGGCGGCTCGCAGGCGTTTGAAGACCTCACGCAGATGCTGCTGGTGGGATTCGAACGTCGGGCTGACGATAATAATGTCGTCCAGATACGCGAACGCGTAGGGCTCTAGTTCTGGGCCGATGACTCGGTCGAGCAGTCGCTGGAATGTTGCTGGCGCCGAGTGCAGACCGAAAGGCATCACTTTAAACTGGAACAACCCTTTCCCGGGTACCGTGAACGCCGTCAGCGGTCGGCTCCGGTCTTCCAGTGGGACCTGCCAATATCCGTTCTTTAGATCGAGCGTCGTCAAGAATTTGGCGCCGCGTAGTTTGTCAAGCGTCGCTTGTATGTGTGGGAACGGGTACGCGTCTTTTTCCGATCTTTCGTTCAGTTTCCTGAAATCGACGCAGAATCGGGGCTTCCCGTCCTTCTTTTTCACTACGACAACGGGCGAGCTCCAGGGGCTGTTGGAGGGCTCGATCACTCCGTCTTGTAGCATTGATTCGACTTCGGTGTCGATGACGGCCTGCATCGCTGGATTCCGTGGGCGATACCGTTGTTTTATCGGCGTTTCGTCTGTTAACTTGATTCGATGCTGAACGAGGTTGGTGCGGCCCGACGCGGTTTGGAATAGTTCCATCTCGGCTGCGATGAAATCGTCCAGCTGCTCGCGGTCAGTGGTACTGGGGGTGCATAAGCCCGTCTCTGTAGCTGACGTCTCTGGGACCTGCTGTTCCTCGGCGAGGTACGCCACGGGCCATGAGGCAATGTCGGCCGGTGGTTGTATATTGATTCCCAGGGCGGCGATAGTCTGTATGCCCAGCAATACCTGCGGTCCCATCTTGGGCAGCACGGTGAATTCATGTTCCCATTCGTGTCCCATGGTGACGAATGGGAGTCGTAACGTGCCGTTGGGGCGTGTATTCGATCCGTCTGCCATTCCGACGAGGCCGGTCGTTGACCGTGGGGCGATACCTTGTTCCCGGGCCCATTCTTGTACGTCCTCATTGACGCAAGATAGTTGTGCTCCCGTGTCGAGGAGGGCCTCTACCTGCCGGCCAAGGATCAGTATCGATAGCCGTGGCCGGGGTGTATAGTTTATTGCGGGGGACGGCGGTCGTTCGATTGCGCCGCGCCCCTCGGCCCGTTTCCCGACGGGTTTCCGGCGTACTGGTTACCTGGCGGGTGACACTCCCGGGTGAGCACTCCGTCTCGGCCGCACCAGGCACAGAATCGCCGATATATGTTACGACACTCGAAGCGGTTGTGGCCCCGCTGTTTGCACCGCCAGCAATGCGTGATGGGGCTGTATGTGTCGTTCGCAGAGTTCACTGGGTTTGCCGGTTGCTGACCGGCATTGTACGGGGCCGCCACGTCAGGCGTGCGATGTTCCGGGCCGGCTTCGTAGGCGGTGCCCCGTGTAGGAGGCCGCTGCATTTTGTTTTTCCGTTCGAGGGCCCTCTCGATGCGTTGTACTTGGCCCAGTAAGTCGTCCAAGTCCTTGACATGCGCCGGATTAATTACGACGGTATGTTCCGGCAGCATATTTTCATATACCGTTTCCAGGTAGTCGGTGGGCGGTATGTCGGCCCGTCGCATCAGTGTGATGAGAGCGTTCATATATTTCTGGAACGGCTCTCCTGGCTTCTGCACGCGTTCTCGGGCCTCTCGTTCCCGCTGCAGTTGTGTTTGTTCCGCGGCGAAGTTGGCTATGAACTTCTTCTGGAAGTCCGCCCACGTGGCGATCCCGTGTCTGCTATTCCGGTACCAAACCTGCGCGTCCCCGCGTACAAGTTCGGTGACTCCCCGTAGTAATTCCGCGTCGGAGAGGCAGTATGTTTCTTGTAACTCCGCGAGACGTTCCACGAACGCATGCGGGTCCTTCCCATCCGTGGTACACGCCCATTTTCGCATGCGGTCCATGTTCTTTCCGGGGACGTCCGGTGACTCGACGGTGATGAACGTTTGCGCGGGCGGTTGTGCGGGCGGCCCGCTGGCCGCTGGTTTCGGGTCGTCCATTCTGAACAATCGTTCGGGCAGACAGAACAGGTCCTCCGTCTGCTCACGGATACAGTTTTCCCAGTGCTGTCGGAGTTCCTCCGGTGTCCCGATGGTTGGTAGACGTAGGCGTCGCAGTTCGGTGATGATTCGGTTCACTTGTATCCTGGTGACTTGTACCGGGCCCTGTGGCATGCCCTGTCGGCTGCACTGTGTCCTTGGTTTACGCGACGCGTTTTGAATCTGCCCGCGCGGTTGCCGTAACGCCGTGCGCCCCGAGATGGCGCGCCCTCTCACTCGTGTTCATTGGCACTGTCACTGTCGGTCGACGCTAGATGTCGCGGAACTGTCACACTTGTGGGGATCGTGGATTCCCTCTCCCCTGTGTCGGTCGAGTGGGGGTTTAGACGACGCGGTGAGCGCGCCTAGCCACCCGCCATGTTAGCTCTCGTTACTGGACCTCCGAGGCACGACGACGTAGACGTCGGAAAAGCATCGAATTGTTCTTGCTCCTGGCCTTTCGAACTTACGAAGATATATCCTTCTGAACCTCCGCGAGTAGGCGCGGTGAGCCTTTATTCCTTGAGAGGCGTTTAAACCTACATTGGTGACCCCGACGTGATCGGGTTGCATAGTGGTTCGAATTTCGACATTGTCGAACGGCGGCCATTAATCGGCCACGAGGATTCCAGCCTCGTGTGTAAGGAGAGCAGTCGCACTTCTGTGCGTCATCATTCAGCAGTTCTTGCTAGGTAAAACACTCCGTGGGATTGTTTCTGCTGCAGCTGGTTCGTGGTTCCGGCTCAAAGTCTCCGTTGGAGGAAATTTTGCATCGTGGGATGCGTGAAGCCACCGACACCGGCGCCTTTCGCTGATCAGCGACGGAGAAGCGGTGCTGAGAGCGGCGACGAAGAAACATCGTCACCGGTGCCTTCCTGCATTGCGTACGGCGCATCAAAGTGTCGGGTGTGAAAAGTGTTGCGAGCACGTGTGTCGTGCGTGCCTGTGGTGTGAAACACGTGCGTTTGTCGGCGGACCGTTGGCTCGTGCTTGCGCGCGCGCGTTTTCTCGGTCAAAATCCGTCTTAGGACGCCATTTTGTAAGCTGTACGTTCGTGTTCGTTCCGCGCAGCGACGTTCGTGTTAAGGTCAAGTCTGTTTGCGAGTTTTTTTCTCTAGTATGTCGATGACGTTATACCGCCATTTTGGGTTGGTACTCGCGCAGCTGCGAAGTCCGCGACCACACCATTTATATGCGTTCTAGATCAAGCGATTACGCGTGTTCATCGCCAATTTTAGTAGTCCTTTAGCGCATTCGTTCTGTTCGGTAAATTTAATTCGACGCGATGACGAGCGCAAATACCAGTACAGGTAGTAGCGCGGATGGAACATCCCGCGTGGACAGTTATCGGGTTACGAAAATTCCGCCATTTTATCGCGCCGATCCAGTTCTGTGGTTTGTGCAGGCCGAAGGGACATTGCGCACGGCAAATATAACCTCTCAGTTTACTAAAGCTGATGCGGTTCTAGCGGTCATCGATTATGAAGTAGCCGCAGCGGTGCGGGATTTAATTTTGATTACCCCGCGTCCGGCAGATATTTACGATCGAATCAAGCAGCGGATCGTATCTACGTTCGGTCCGTCTCCGGAGGCGAACCTGCGAAAACTATTAAAGGGAGAGGTCCTTTCGGACGGTAAACCCTCTCTTGTTTTAAACTGTCTCCGAAATCTGAATGACGGCAAATGCGACGATGCGGTCATACGTAGCGTGTTCTTAGAACACCTCCCGGCGGGCCATCGGGCCATCCTCGCGGCGACAGGTTTAGATGACCTCGACATGTTAGCGAGCGTCGCGGATAAAATTGCAGAGTCGGCAGGTCCTTCTGACCAGTGCATAGCCGCGGTTGAACGTCGTGTGCCGTCGACAGACTCTCTTGAGAGCGCGGTCAAGGGGTTGGCTGCCGAAATGGCCAAAATGCGTACGGACATTAATAGAGTACTGCGAAATCGCGACCGTTCGGCGGGCCCCAGTAGTCGAGCGCGTTCTACATCAAGAGATAGGTCAAGGTCTCGCGGTATGGCGAGTGGACCTAGATTGTGCTTTGCACATAAAAAGTTCCCTGATAATCCCAGGTGGTGTAAGGAATGGTGCGACAAGTTTGCAACATTCAAGTCGGGAAACTAATTGATCCTTCCGTGGCTGAGACGGGCGCTGGAGGTTCTCGCGGGTCTTCCCGTCTCCACATTCGTGATCGTATTTCAGGAACGTCGTTCCTAATTGACACTGGTGCGGACATATCGCTGGTTCCGGCGAATCCAGCTATTCGGGGTAAACCGACTGGGTTCAAACTTGTCGCAGCCAACGATACCACCATTGATACGTTTGGCGAATCGTTTCGCACATTAGATTTAGGTTTGCGGCGTACCATAAATTGGAACTTTTGTATAGCCGCGGTGCCTCGCCCAATCATTGGGGCGGATTTATTGAAACACTATGGTCTGCTGGTCGACCTTAGGTCGAATCGTTTGATCGATTCAAACACCAACGTGTTTGCGGCTACCACGCCGCATTTTGCAGCGAGCGGTTGTATAGGCTCGATTTTACCCTCTTCGCGGTTCGCGAAGATCATCGCGGAATTTCCCGATGTGTTTGGCGCGTCTCCGATAGCGCCAACGAAATCTGCAGACGTGTTTCATCATATACTAACTACTGGTCCTCCAGTGTCCGAGAGGCCTCGTCGCCTCAATCCTGAAAAATTAAAAGCCGCCAAGCACGAATTCAAAGCGCTTGTTGAGGCGGGTATTTGTCGTCCTTCTTCTAGCCCATGGGCGAGCCCCATACATATGGTCTTAAAAAAGGATGGCACATGGAGAATATGTGGGGACTATAGAGGTTTAAATTCTAGGACCGTTCCGGATAAATATCCGACCCCCCACATATACGATTTTTCTGTCAATCTTCATGGGAAGACGATATTTTCGTCTCTCGATCTTTTCAAGGCCTATAACCAGGTCCCAATGGCCCCAGAGGATGTGGAAAAAACGGCTGTGACAACGCCCTTTGGGTTGTTTGAGTTTCTATTCATGACCTTCGGTCTGAAGAACGCTAGTCAGTCGTTCCAGAGATTCCTTAATAGGGTATTAGGTGACTTAGATTTCGTCTTCGTATATATCGACGACATCCTGGTGGCCTCAAGCTCGGAAGAAGAGCACGCTGAACACCTCAGAGTTGTTTTTCAGCGGCTCAATGAGCACTATTGCGTGTGAACCCGAGCAAGTGCGTTTTCGGAGTGTCCGAAATTGAATTCCTCGGGCACACCATCAATTCAAGCGGCATCAAACCGCTAGCTTCCAAAGTCGAAGCCATTAACAATTTCCCAGAGCCTAAGCGGGTCGTTGACCTTCGCCGATTCCTCGGCATGGTAAATTTTTACCGTAGAAATATACCTCGTGCGGCGCATCTTCAAGCGCCCCTAAACGAATTTCTTCATGAATCTAAAAAAAATGACACGAGGGAAATCATATGGACAAGTCGTTCTCGCGAGGCATTTGCCAAAATCAAGGAAGCACTCTCCAAAGCGACTTTGTTAGTGCACCCGCGTGTGGGTGCTGATCTTAGGGTCGTAACTGATGCTTCCGACTTCGCCATGGGTGCTGTTCTCGAGCAGAGGAGTTCCAAATCACATTGGGAGCCTCTGGCGTATTTTTCGCGGAAGTTTTCCCCAGCGCAAATGAGATACAGCGCTTATGATAGAGAGTTGACCGCCGTTTTTGAGGCAGTCAAACATTTCAGAGACTCTGTAGAAGGTCGACCGTTTTCGGTTCTTACCGACCACAAACCGCTCATGTACGCGTTCCTACAGCGTCCTGAAAAGGCTTCACCTCGTCAAGCGAGACAGTTATCATACATCGCCCAGTTTACGACGAGCATTTTGTATATTCCGGGTTCGGATAACGTCGTGGCCGATGCATTATCAAGGGTAGATGCTCTTCGAATGCCACTCGAGGCTAGTCTCGAGGACATCTCCGAGGGGCAAGCAGCTGATGAGCAACTTAAACTCATCTGCGCTTCTTCAGATCACCCGCTCAAATTAAAGAAGCTGCTCTGGGGTCCTGAACACATTCCGATTTATTGCGAGATTTCGGGGGAGGCGATCCTCCCATATATTCCTGGCAATCTACGCAGGGCTGTGTTCAATCTGTTTCATGATTTCGCTCATCCTGGAGCGAAAGCCTCTGATAGGCTTATCCGGCAACGCTATGTGTGGCCGGACATGCATAAGGACGTGGCTCGCTGGTGCAAGCTCTGTTTGAGCTGCCAACAATCTAAGGTGTCTAGGCACAATAAGCACCGTCCTGAACATTTCGTACCTCCGGACGGCAGATTCGATCACGTCCATTTGGACATAGTTGGTCCCCTGCCAACTTCGGAAGGTTTTTCCTACCTCTTAACGATGGTAGATCGTTTTACCCGTTGGGTGGAAGCTGTACCTATGAAAGACTGTGAAGCTATATCTGTAGCTCGGGCGTTCTTAGAAACGTGGATATCTCGTTTCGGGGCCCCCAAAGTCGTGACCACCGATCAGGGTGCTCAATTCGAGTCCCGGCTGTTCTCAGCACTCCTGTCGCTGACTGGATGTCACCGGGTGAGGACAACCGCCTACCATCCGCAGTCGAATGATATGATTGAGCGTTGGCACCGCGTGCTCAAAGCGGCCATTATGTGCCACGCCCGCGAGGAGTGGACTCGTGTCCTCCCCATCGTGTTGATGGGATTGCGTTCTCACGTGCGGTCGGATATGGCGGCGTCGCCTGCTGAAATATTGTTAGGAACGACGTTGCGTCTACCGGGAGAATTTTTCCTTCCCGACAATATCATGCCCGACAAGAACGTGTTTTTAGAAGAGTTCAAAAAGTTTATGCGGAAAGGACGCCCGGTGCCTGTGATACATAATTGTAGGGCGCGCGCGTTCATGTTCAAAGAACTGCGAGATTGTACGCATGTTTTTCTCCGCAATTCAGCGAAGAAAGCGCTCGAGCGACCGTATACCGGTCCGCACAAAATCGTAAGAAGAATTACGGATCATTTGTACGAGATCGATGTAAATGGTGATCAGCGCACTGTCACCACGGATCTCGTGAAACCGGCATTTTTTTTCCCGATCATCTGGGGGACGTGCCACCGGGTGCCCCTGGTCCTTCCGACCCTTCTGGCCGGAAGCGCGTTCCGATTCGGACTTACGCGAGAAAAAGGGTCACTTTTGCACCAGCAACGCGTGGGTAGTATGGCCATTCGCGTATTGTATGAATCGCTGCCCTTGTGGGTATTTTGTAACACGCGTTGCAGTTAAAACAGTAAATTGGAGTCAGATGAACGGCGGAATATTCGCCCAGCTCTGGTGCAGAGCGTGTGCAAATTTTGCACTACGACGATGTAAATATTGTATATAGAAACTTGTGAATAAAGTGTCGTTGCACTCGGGGGGGAGTATGTGGGGATCGTGGATTCCCTCTCCCCTGTGTCGGTCGAGTGGGGGTTTAGACGACGCGGTGAGCGCGCCTAGCCACCCGCCATGTTAGCTCTCGTTACTGGACCGCCGAGGCACGACGACGTAGACGTCGGAAAAGCATCGAATTGTTCTTGTTCCTGGCCTTTCGAACTTACGAAGATATATCCTTCTGAACCTCCGCGAGTAGGCACGGTGAGCCTTTATTCCTTGAGAGGCGTTTAAACCTACACACTTGTCCGATTTCACTGATCCCCCTGATCGAACGACGAGATGTCGCGCGCGATGCATCACTTCCGACCGGCGGGGTGTCCGCACGTTAATCTCGAAATTTTGCCACGTGGCCGTTATTCCGACGCGTGATTTACGCACCAGGTCCCTGTTCGGGCGCCATGTAACGGTTCTGCTTCCGACGGAGAAGTCGTCGCGGTATCGTACCCTCTCGTGCTGTGATAGCTCGTCGCGCCAGGGTCGTGAATCGGTGAGAGGATCGACGGAAGCTGAAAATGGACGAGCAACAATAACCCTCTAGTTTTTTTTATAAAATTTTTTTATTTCACACTTTTTAGCAAGGGACCAATAGGGAGATAGGTATATCTACATATAGGTATAGGTGTAGGGTACTACACTGACTGGTCCATACACCTCGGTATATCGGTAATCGGTGAACATACATTAAATGTAGGATCAAAGATATCTTTCGTCTGAATATTCACAAATCTCCGTCTGGTACGGTAAGTCCTCGACTTACGCGGATTCGTTTTACGCGGATTCTTAGAAGCGAATCAGGAAACGAAGTCAGTACTGTGAAATTCGGTTTTTGATTGCCAGAACAGAACTTTATTGGTACATACGTGACAGAAGTGAAGATAACTGAAGATAACGAAGTGTTTGCTTGTGTACTGCGTAGGCCATAGTTGGATTATTTGAATTTTCCTTTCAAATAAGTACATACGTGGTATGTACAAAGCAGATAGCATTAACACTAGGTTTACGGGACTCGTCAAAATGACGGGTTCTAATATTCTTAATTTGCGATTATTGAGATTGTAAAGATGCTTCCCTGAGTAATTATTTACCAAATTTATTTCCTTGGGTACATATTATTGGAAAAGTGGACAAAAATTTGCAGATACGCATTCTTGTTATGTTTATAAAATAATGTGAAATAGTTATTTCTAGAGCTCCGTAAACCTAGTGTTAATAACCTTTCAGCGGTGGCGTTCGGGTTTCTATTCGACTTATACAGGGTGTCCCAAAATTCCTGAACAATTCGGAAATGGGAGGTTCCTGAGACCATTTGAAGTGACATTTTCCTTTGCAAAAATGTTATCCGCGGCTTTGTTTACGAGTTATTAAGGAAAAACACGGACCAATCAGAGCGCGACCTAGACGCGAGGTGCCACAGTCGGCCAATAGATATTTGGCGCGCCGAGACGACTGTGCCAACTCGCGTCTAGATCGCGCTCTGATTGGTCCGTGGTTTTTCGTTAATAACTCCTAAACAAAGCCGCGGATAACATTTTTGCAAAGGAAAAAGTCGCTTCAAATGGTCTCAGGAACCTCCCATTTCCGAATTGTTCAGGAATTTTGGGACACCCTGTATATACGCGAAAGCGCTGGAACGAATTGACCGCGTATGTCGAGGACTTACTGTAATACCAAATAAGATATACTTCCGATGATATTTACTTGTGTAATGAACGATGAAAGTTTCGAACGCAAGGGAGAACAGCGTAAACGGCGCACAGTCGGAACTTTCGACCAAACTCGATTCAAAATCAAAGAACTTTCGACAAAAATGAGGTAGAGCGATGAAATTTTTTAAAAATTAAAGCTGAAACTTGGCAGGAAATAGGAAAAATAGGGAGATTATGGTATGAACGTTTTTCAACCATGAGAAAATTCGTTAAACGAAGTAAGGTAAGTATTTAATCTTTTTAACTTACTTCTCATCAACGAATTCTTTAACTTCTGATGATAAAAATACGAATAAGGTATCACCAGAAGTTAAAGAATTCGTTGATGAGAAGTAAGTTAAAAAGATTAAATACTTACCTTACTTCCTGTGTAAATGAAAATATAATTATGGAAAATAGATATTTAATTTAAATTACATTACAGTCACGCGCATAGTCTACAAGGAGTGCCATCGATAACACTGTCCAACAGCCAAAAAGTATTTCGATTCTCACTATGCGATTCTTGTAGAGTTTTCCGCGCTGATTCCGAATCTTGTTTTAAAATTTTTCCTATACGTCCAGTTTTTGAGAAAATGGAGTTTAAAAAAAAGACATATTTTTCAACTTTAAACAAATATTGCGATGTTATTATAAAAGATATTGAATTGTTCTTTACAGCAAAAGATTCTGTAGACTTTCCCGAATACAGTAATATCCAATATTAATACATTATGATTGTTTAAACATGTTTAAACAATGATTAAAGACGGAGATGCACCACTTTTGCACCAATTTTTGCGGATATTTTCGAATTTATCTCAAAAAATAAGGGTCCAGCGAAAAATTGAACTATACCACGCGAAAGAGCAGACTTTTATCTTGAGAAACCCCCCTGTGAAGTTTGCATGGTCGACGTTTTTTTCGAACCAGAAAGCAAAATATCTTCGCGCGACATGAGTTTCCGCCAGTGGCGCTCGGGACGGGATACGGCGCAGCGACGGGATACGGAGCGGCGAACGACCGTTCTGGTGGTGAGCGCCACTGGTGACAACGCATGTCGCGCGAAGATATTTTGCTTTCTGGTTCAAAGAAAACGTCGACCATGCAAACTTCACAGGGGGGTTTCTCAAGATAAAAGTCTGCTCTTTCGCGTGGTATAGTTCAATTTTTCGCTGGACCCTTATTTTTTGAGATAAATTCGAAAATATCCGCAAAAATTGGTGCAAAAGTGGTGCATCTCCGTCTTTAATCATTGTTTAAACATGTTTAAACAATCATAATGTCTTAATATTGGATATCACTGTATTCGGGAAAGTCTACAGAATCTTTTGCTGTAAAGAACAATTCAATATCTTTTATAATAACATCGCAATATTTGTTTAAAGTTGAAAAATATGTCTTTTTTTTAAACTCCATTTTCTCAAAAACTGGACGTATAGGAAAAAAATTAAAACCAGATTCGGAATCAGCGCGGAAAACTCTACAAGAATTGCATAGTGGGAATCGAAATACTTTTAAAAAGTTGAAATTTGTTGGACAGTGTAATCGCAGCGATACGTCAAGTGATCGTTCGTCAAATGATATACGTTAAGTAAACGTTCAAATATTTCATTATGATTATTTTTAATGTGTTTTATATATGAGAATACAATATTTCTTCAAACTAGTGGGTTACCAAGTCATTTCAACGAAAAAATGATTTCATAAATTGTGTTCACAAAAATCCATTTCTTGCAAAATCCTGAGGTCGTAGACAAATTTTGAGACCAGATTTGAAATCAGCGTGAAAAAATCTAAGGGCAAATGATGTGTCGCATGTTTAAAAAAAATTTCTTCCGCGCGTGGTTTTGGAAAAACCACAGTTTTCTTGAAGTTGTGCAAGATTAACGAATTCTTTCAAGATTAAAAAACGTTCGTACCACAATTTCCATAATTATCCCATATTCTGTGAAGTTTCAGCTTTCATTTTAAAAATATTTCATCGCTCTATCTCATTTCTATCGAAAGTTCTTTGCGCCGCGCCGCGCCGCAGGGCGGCGATGATTGATCTCGGCTTGGGTACATCGGTGTGAACACCACACATTGACTCGAATGAATCGAATGTTCAACTTCTTAATTTTCATTATTTTTTTAGGGAACTTTTACTCATTTATTTCTGGCATTTTTCTGATTAAAATGACACTAAACACGATATAATTTAAATTGTATTTAGTGGTTTAATGACGATGAAAGTTTCAGGAGCAAGGAAGGACAGCGACAACGCGGGTCTTTGAACCAGGGATGCGAACCGCGGACTAACCCTAACCCAAACCCGGTTAACCGAGCGAGGTTTCTCTAACCCACACTAACCCGGAGAGAACGGGTCTTAGGGCCCAGAAAGTGCCGGTTAACCCGGTTCCGAGCGGGGTTAACCCGCACAGAGCGGGTTTCACAGCTAGAGACACCGGGTTAACCGGGTTACTAGTGAGATAAGATAGATACTTCTAGACAGTTTACTTCAGAGTTTAGAGATATACGAATATATGTACATGTAGTATGGGAAAAAAGAGATCCCTCAACAAAATTAATAATTCAATTTGTCTTAATGAACTTAATTATTACTAAATATATTTACTTACTTTCCCATCGTGGTACGATCGCTTCTGGTGGTAAAGGAACATTTGGCAGCTTTTCTTTATAAATTTCTATCCTATGTACGCGGAGCTTCTAAGAATATTTGTTTTACAGAAGCTATGTATTACTTTATTGACCAATGGAAAGTGCATTTGTATTTCCTCCGCTATTCTATGCAATTCATGTGTTACACATGTTGTATGTACCATATTAGGTTAAGATTGGGTTAGGATTATTACATAAACTAAAAAAATCTAAAAACATATGTACATATATTTTGGTATCGTACACGTATATATTTTTTAAGCAAAAATACTTGGGGTGATGGGCAGAAAATTATTTGAATAAAAATTTCGAGGATACTTTAATGAATAAAACCACTAGAAACAGTCCTAATTCTATCGAGTTTAGGCTTTTCTTAATCGGCAGAACGCCACAAATTGGCTCGTGTCACTTTCGTGAGGGCAGCACGGAAAATAAATAAGTTCAGCATTCACTCCTTAGCGGTTTCATGCTGAGGTACCTGGCTGGCCGGGGGATTGCCCGGTCGTGTTTATTGCACCACTTGACCAAGGCGTCCCAGGCCCTCGTCGCTTCGTCGCCCTAGCGCGGTGATAGGCAGAAAATTATTTGAATAAAAATTTCGAGGATACTTTAATGAATAAAACCACTAGAAACAGTCCTAATTCTATCGAGTTTAGGTTTTTCGTAATCGGCAGAACGCCACGAATTGGCTCGTGTGACTTTCGTGAGGGCGCAGCACGGAAAATAAATAAGTTCAGCATTCACTCCTTAGCGGTTTTATGCCGAGCTACCTGGCTGGCCGGGGGATTGCTCGGCCGTGTTTATTGCACTACTATTGTGTTCTGGGCTCAGGCCTCAGGGCTCGACCCTCGGGCGTCGGTCGTGTTCATTGTAGCCTCGAGCTGGCCGAAAGTATTCATGGATTTATTTATTTTCGAAAATAGAATAAAAATAAAGAATAAAAATTTTATTCAAAGTTTCGAATAAATTCTCGGCGAATACAAAATTATTCAAATAATTTTTGAATAAAAGATACTTTTGTATTCGAGCCTTCGAATAAAGAATAAAAATTTTGTATCTTTTATTCATTACCCGGAATTTATTCAAATAAAAATTTTGCCCATCTCTGATTGGGGGTACTCTGGAAGATCTTCGGTTTAACGTTTTATTGCGGACAACGGTACATACATTGTCAGTGCCAGTGGAGGGTGGAGGCGCGGTGGGCTTTACCGGTTTTACGAAGCGACTGTTGCTAATGATAGCCAGGTCACTTTCCCGTTTCGCCGTACTTCGCTTTGTTTACGCGAGCTCAGGTAAACAGTCAACCATAATGAGTCGCCTGGTGCCCATATGGTTTCCCATATAGTAACCGTACTCCTTTTATGAGCCAAGGTGATCACTGAGTGACGGTCCGACTCACCCTTTGTTGACAGTTTATTGTTCTACCTGTCTTTTCTTTCTAGAGCTCAGGTAATAGTTCCTCGTCTTGGATCGTTTACCCACATTTGGTTTCCTAAATGTCGACCATACTCCTTTCATGATCCAAGGTGATCATTGAGTGACGGCCTGATCCAAGACTTCTTGGAACTCTTTACACCTTTATATAAATTTGGCGATTACCCACGGAACGCGACCGTTCTGCTTGCTATCTCTAGCCAGACTACGACATTTTCCTCGTGGTCTTGCTATCCAATCCACCCCCACTCTCCATATTCTTTACTCGATCACCACATATAACATATTTATTAAATGCATAACATACAAACTCAATAATTCCAAATTTAAAGTCATTATTAGAAACTACAACAACATTGTTTTTATGAACATTAAAATACGATAAACAATCAGTCCTTAACAGCGACGTTTTACCTTTTACTATTTATTACGTTATTGTTATTAGACTTCACCCTTGCGAGTGTTAACTATTTCGGTTTTTTCCATTTTGGCATTATTTCGGTTTCAATACAGCATACTGTCGAGCGGACAATCGTTAAATTTCGAATGGTGGCCGTAGCAGGCAAGATTAAGTTATTGTTATTAGACCTTACCCTTGCGAGTTTTAATTATTTCGGTTTCAATACAGCATACTGTCGAGCCGACAGTCGTTAAATTTCGGATGGTGGCCGTAGCAGGCAATATTAAGTTATTGTTATTAGACCTTACCCTAGGGAGTTTTAACTATTTCGGTTTTTTCCATTTCGATGAAACTGATGTGAGATATAGTTCTTCGCTTTTTTCCGAACTCGGTTCGGTTCTCCTAGCCCGAGTAACCCGCCTAACCGGGTTACAAAACCCGAACCGGGTTCGGGTTAGGATTCCCATCCCTGCTTTGAACTATGCCGGCGCGGCGCGGCGAGGCGACGCGACGGCGACACTCTTCGGCCACGTGATTGACGCGATCCGTATTTCACTCTGTCCTTCTCTATGTTCGGCTCTTGATCGAAGTCTCGGCGCGGTCGGCGCAGTAGACGCAGTCATAAAAAAATAGTAGCCCTAAACGATCACTGTCCGTGCAGAACACGGCTGTTTGACAGTAAATGCGGATTTACTCTACGAGGCACTAATTTCCAGGTAGGCTGTAGAAGGAAAAAGTAGTTTCCGTCGTACGAGGGAATATTAATCGTATCCAGCCAGGCAAACGAACGATTCATGGAAGGCTCCGTCACGAACAGAATTCTTCCGCAAGTTCATCGCGCGTTCTGGTTCAGCCGTGGCGCGGGCCGAAGAGCTCGCATATTGTGTCTCGTGCGGAACCCCGATGGTATAATTAAGAAGAGCCCTCCCTCGTTTTGGTCGACTGGCGCTTGGTCGCGGCCTCGGCACTACCTGGCACTCAGGTTGCCAGACATGCAAACCAGAGCTATGTCTCGTGAGCAGAACGTTTCGCTGCGCCACCGCTTGCACAATGTCATCGGCCAGCCTTGTACCCTTGTTGTTAATCGTCCGAGACTGACGTTGCTAAACGTGGCGGCGCGTGGCGCGGCGCGGCGTTCGATTACACGGAGATCACGGAACCTTACACGAAAGAAGATAGAAAACTGCGCGATCATTGCGTGATCGTGAAAAATACATGCTACTATTAACGAGCGCCCGCGATACTTTATGTGCATGCAATCGGTAGACGAGTACATATATGTTACGGAATCAAACTCCCGCACAGTGGTCTAAAACGCGAAATTTAGTGACATTTTGCCCAAATACCAACTGTATCATATAGATATCTGTTGAGTGTTTATTGCTTTCTAAATATCCATCAACTTCGAAAATGAAAATATTAGGTTGGGGAAAAAGAAATCCATCATTTTTCCGCTTGAGATAACGTAAAAATAATGGATTTCTTTCTCCCCAACCTAATATTAATAAAATTTAATAAAAACCATTACTGTAACAAACAGTTAAAGTTGGAAGTTTTGAAGATAGCCTTTCTCATGGAAAAAATTGCTTTTCTTCTTTAAGATGCCCTGACGACCCTTTTCAATATTTTCCTTCCAATTTCTTTTTAAATGAAAGATTTATCTTTAAGTTGTAAATTACCATTTGCCAATTGAAAATTACTATTTGTAATGCATTAAAAATGTTACGCTAAATGTAATGAAGAAAATTTGAAAAATTATCAAGACTTCGCAAGGAATATCTTTTCAGTCATAAGAGGTCATAGAATTTGACAAAATGGAATATTTTCAGCATACTTCCCTGTATGTAATCATGCAAGGATCATTTCCTAGCTCGTCCTATATGAAAAGTTATTATTGTTTAAAGTATTGGTTCTCGCATCCATCGTCGGGACTCCGTGACGACTAAGAAACACTTTAGACTCTAAACACTTCAAATCTTTATGCTATGCTACAATTTTTTGAGCGTTATATTGCATGTTTTTTCCTTTTTATTTAAATTTTGTTTTGTGCAGTTTATATTTAGTGCGTACCTCAGTATATTTTATGCATTAGTTCAGTATTACCATCGTTTAGTGCAGTTTATATTAATATACAAGGAGAATTAAGTATAATTCTCCGAACGTTGTATACATTTTAAACAATTATCTTATACGACCATTTCTCCCACAAATATTCGGAAAAAAATGCTATCGATGAATTCGTTTGCCCGATCGTCAATTTCACGCCTGCTCCAAACTTATATTGTTGTCACTTCGTTCATCATCATACACTCATTGCAACATACTTTAACTCACAATCAGCACGAGCCATATGTTGTTTACAGTAATTTATATTTTGTATTTGTTATATATTTTGTGTTTGTTATATTGCGTTTATATTTACATTGCATGTTGGCGTTTATATTTTGTGTTTGTTACATCTCGTTCGTGATAAAACATATCGTTTTACTAATATTTGGTAATTACATAAAAAGTTGGACATTTATTACGTTAACTATTTTCCGTGTTGAACATTTCTTCCTTTATTATTCAGGTATTTGTTATTTATTAAGAATGGAGGCGTTCCGTACATATCTGAATTTATTATATTTATTATTGTTTACATTTCACTTTGTGCTTTATACAGGTATCATAGATTGTGAATCTATAAGGATCAGATAAATTATCTCCGGAGGCTTTGGAAAATCAAGAAACAAATTTTATTCAAATAGCGATTTCTCAAAAATTTAGAAGAAGAATATATTGACTAAGCTGAATGTATTCCGTTTCAAAAAATTTGCTGAAAGTTGTTAAATTTGTAAATATGTTTAAAAAATAGTAAAAAAGCTATTACATAAACGAAAAGTATACCACATTATACATTATTAAAAAAGATTACATGTTAATATCCTACACCCCAAATTTCACGTCGATATCTTTAATAGCTTAGAAGTTATACCAAAATGTTACTAAATTTCGCGTTTTAGAGCACTGTGTCCCGGCGCGGCGGTGGCTATTCTCGAACAAATTATAATTATCGACATGTACCAGATTGTCATCTCTCGATGGCGATACTTCGTCTAGTTCAAAAATTCATTGTGAATTCTTGCGCAATGGTAAGAATTATTCTTATCTCTCTATCTGTTTCAAAAATTGTAAAGATATAAAGCGGCAATGCGAGTGTTCTAGATGTTGCACAATAGGAAGTAAGCAATTATTTATCAATAAGCTCAACTATGATGAGTTATTAAGACGATAAATAGTGCCATTATAATTTGTTCGCAGGCACAGCAATTGTTTATGAGTCGATCTAATCTTACCCTTTAGATCCTAAATTATGTCATATTCATTCTTTTCTGGTATGTTCATTTTACAAATCTGTCTCGAGATTACTTGGTTAACACATATCTTTATGGCAGGCCATGAAAAGAGTTATGATATCGGTTTCGGTCCTTGAAACAGTTATGGAGGACCGATATTCTGAATAACTGTTATGAAGGACCGAAATTTTGGTTGATATCGGTTTCGATTACGGTCCTTCGTACACGGATATCGGTCCTAGGATAACGGTCTTGGACCGTTATTTTTTCGGTCCTATATCGGTCCTCATATCGATTCTAAGCAGAGGTGGGCATTATTTGGCGAAAAAAATATTTGAAATACTATTTAATGTTTTAGATTTTATTTTGCTTAAAGAAAATAGTATTTTATTTGAACAATCTGAACCTCGAAATAAAATACTTCTATTGTAACAATTTCATCCACAAAATAAAATATCTATATTTTAATAATCTGAAACACAAAGTAAAATATTTCTATTT
This sequence comes from Lasioglossum baleicum, assembly GCF_051020765.1. Lineage (NCBI taxonomy): Eukaryota > Metazoa > Arthropoda > Insecta > Hymenoptera > Halictidae > Lasioglossum > Lasioglossum baleicum. Next base: position 2,462,685 of record NC_134930.1, read on the forward strand.
TAATAATCTGAAACACAAAATATAATATTTTATTTTTTGCGTCGTTATACCTAATACTTTCCGAAATCGCATTACTTATTTAATATTTCTTATTTTAGCAATAATTTAAAGAAGAAATGGTACTTACTATAAGAAACTATATCATTTGCCACATTTTCGTTTTATTTATCTTGTTTGATTGCTGCTACAATTACTGCGTATATCCACTTGAATTCACAGCATGTGCCTACTGAGGTTTGTTGATAAACATGCAGTGTGTCTTATCACCAGGAAACTATTTATACTCAGAAATCTATTGAATGCGAACCATTATATTGAGCAATAATATTTAAAATTGAAATTAAAAATAAAGACAAACTCCAAATATTTTCAATATTCTTAAAATAAAATACTATTAAAATAAAATACTATTTTTTCAAAAATTACTGCAACAAATAAAATATTTTATTTTCAAAAATTACTGCATCAAATAAAATATTTTATTTTCAAAAATTACTGCATTAAATAAAATATTTTATTCTCAAAGTTGTACAGACATTGTAAAATAAATGGGATTATTTACTAATTACTATTTCAAATACCATTTTCCCCAGCTCTGGTTCTGAGTTCTAAGTTTCAAGTTATAACAATCAGGGCGTGAAACGGGTCCGAAAATAACTATTAAAATTAAAAACTGTTATATTTTGGTCATAATTGAAAATTGTTTTATTACAACAATAGATATGAATATATATTATTCACTATTTTTACATTTACTTTTTTGTTATAAAATTACTATAATTTTCATTATGTAGCTTAGGCATGTTTAAACGAATTAATAATATATCATCTATAATATAATATTTGCCAACAACCGTAGTCCCGTTGAAAGCACCGGTTCTCGTTAGATCACCGAAGTTAAACAACGTGGAACGTGACCGGCACTAGGATGGGTGACCGTCTGGTCAAAAACCGGAAAGTGACCCACCCGGGGTGTTTTTCACGTGTTGTTGGCAAAAGGTGGTTCGGAACCCACCATAAACAGTAGGTCCCGCTGAAAAGGCGATGGTGAGAGTGGAAAAAGGAGAGGATTGGTAAATGAATTTGAAACCCCGAGGGGACCAAATATCATGTCCATACATACATACATACATAATATAATATTTGATGACATACTCGATCGATGTGGAGATAAATTGAATTTTAGTGAGGAAAATAATCTTTTCACATTAGCCTGAGTTGGCAGAAGAGCCAAAATTACACAGGCCACCTTATATAATTTAGGTAGATTATTTTTCTTTCCTTCTCAATACTGGATAATATCCATCGTACTCTGCACTCGAGGTTCTTGACAATACTCATTAATTTCATTTTCGATTGTTAAACATTGCAATGTGTTGATCCATATTCGTCTCGCTGCCGCATAGATGGTGTGTGTAGTAGGGCTGCAGGCGAGTCGAGCTAAGCTCGAACTCGACTGGTCGAGTCGAGTCGAGACTCGATTGGTCGAGCCGAGTCGAGTACTCGCACGAAGCGAGCTACTCGCGCCGACGTCATCGGCTCGCATCGGTGCGAGTTACTTGCATCGATGCGAGTACTCGACCGGCTCGATCAATCCAGTCGAGCTTAACTCAGCTCGCACCGATCCACAGTGCGCCGGAATGCCTGTTTCTTGGACAAAATTCTATAACTTTTGTTCTGTTTATGATAGAGACATGAAACAAAGTGGGTTTTTTTATTTATATTGAGAGCAATCACAATATGATATTATTATTAATATAGTATTTATTTAAACATTAAAAAACGATATTTATAAACAAAATTTTGTTTTATTGGTGGTTTTCAGTAGATATATGAATTCGCAGTTCAGTTCTTCCGAAACTGAAACGTCGTTTTAAATTAAATTTTTTTCATAAATAGCAAATGATCGGAATTGTGGAAGAAATACTAAAAGTTGCATTATACAACTTCTTTATGTGGACCTATATTGAAAATTTAACAAATACGCTTTGTAGATCTGTGTTAATTGAACAACAAACGTCTACTATTTGATCTTCCTAAAATTCGCGTACAGATTCGTTTGTAACTAATTTCCTACTGAATTTTTTAAATCTTTTTCTCAAAAACTGATTTATTTTGACATAGTATGAACATTGTTTTAAATCGATATGAAGCAGTGACTTTTTCGATTTTTGTCAATGGTTCCGCGCACTGTGGCGAGCGTGCGATTCGTACGAAACGAACGGCATGCATGACGGAATTGATCCGAAATAAATTCAAGCGTAATACGACATTGAAGTTCTCGCCGTGCCACGTTTAAATTATTATGTTGAATGTGTCTTATCATGATTATTAATGTATATTTTTCCAGATTTTACAGACTTTGCGAACAGGTTTTAAAAAATTGGAAATTACCAAAAATTCGGAAAAATGCATATTTCCTATTGAAGTTTGGGAAATATCAGGTATATAAAAATTCAATAATGAGATATTGTTGAAACAACCGTTTTTAATATTTTTCAGAATTTTTTATATAGTGCATCGTACTTAAAAAAAATAAAAATAACCTTTTCCGATATTTCTTTACCTTTTGTAGGTGTATTATGTAATAGTGAACATTCTTGTATTCGGAAAAATAAAGTACAAACTCAAAAAAATGCAATACTCTTAAAAAAATAATTTTAAAAATATTTTATTTACCTATATTTCAATATATGAACAATACTTCCAGCAGATACGATTAGTGCAGACGGCAAGGTCTCCCGCTGCGAATCGAATCTCCGGCCCTGGATCGAATCCCACACCGAATAATTTTCTTTTTCGTTAAACACTTTTTTTCTTTTTTTTAACGATATAATTGTTGTAGAGATATATTAAATATATTTTTCAAAGCACCGATCTCACTGATGCGAGAAGATAGCTTACTCGCACCGAAGCGAACGGCTTACACGAAACGAACAATGTATACAATGTAGCCGTGAAATGAGTTTTATATTAAAGTTTCCAGAGTACGTAACTCGTTTATATTAATATGTTAGTTGTGTCCCATCGTGATTGTTAATGCATATGCTTTTCAGATTTTCGAATTATGCGAACGTCTTTAAAAAATTGCATATGTATTTTAAAACATTCGAAAAAAATGCATATTTCCTATTGAAGTATGGGAGATACCAGTTTTATAAAAATTCAGTAATGGGATATTGTCGAAATCATTTTTCTTAATTTTTTTCAGAATTTTATATGTACAATATATATATATATAGTGCAATGTACTTAAAAAAAAATAAAAATCAACTTTTTCGATATTTCTTCACCTTTTGTATGTGTATTATGTAATATTGAACATTTTTAACAAATGTAAAAATGCAATATAAATATTGCTTTGACAATATATTTGAAATATCACTACAACAATTATATGGTACAGAAAGAAGAAAAAAAGTGTTTAACGAAAAAGAAAATCATTCGGTGTGGGATTTGATCCAAGGCCGAGGAGATTCGATTCGCAGCGGGAGACCATGCCGTCTGCACTAATCGTATCTGCTGGAAGTATTGTTCATATATTGAAATATAGGCAAATAAAATATTTTTAAAATTATTTTTTTAAGAGTATTGCATTTTTTAAAGTTTGTACAATATTTTTCTGAATACAAGAATGTTCACTATTACATAATACACCTCCAAAAGGTAACGAAATATCAAAAAATTAATTTTTGTTTTTTTTAACACCAAACCTACCGAGCACTAAAAACTCTATTTATTTACATTTCGTACAATTTTTATTATAATATGTGTTTGGATAAAGAAGTTTATCGAATCAATACACTATATGTAGTACGATGCACTATATAAAAAATTCTGAAAAAAATTAAAAACAGTTGTTTCAACAATATCTCATTACTCAATTTTTATATACCTGATATCTCCCAAACTTCAGTAGGAAATATGCATTTTTTCGAATTTTTGGAAATTTCCAATTTTTTAAAACCTGTTTCCACACTCTGTAAAATCTGAAAAAACATACATTAATAATCACGATAAGACACATCCAACATAATAATTTAAACGTGGCACGGCGAGAACTTCAATGTCGTATTACGCTTGAATTTATTTCGGATCCATTGACAAAAATCGAAAAAGTCACTGCTTCATATCGATTTAAAACTATGTTCATACTATGTCAAAATAAATCAGTTTTTGAGAAAAAGATTTAAAAAATTCAGTAGGAAATTAGTGACAAGCGAATCTGTACGCGAATTTTAGGAAGATCAAATAGTAGACGTTTGTTGTTCAATTAACACAGATCTACAAAGCGTATTTGTTAAATTTTCAATATAGGTCCACATAAAGAAGTTGTATAATGCAACTTTTAGTATTTCTTCCACAATTCCGATCAGTTGCTATTTATGAAAAAAATTTAAATTAAAACGAAGTTTCAGTTTCGCAAGAACTGAACTGCGAATTCATATATCTACTGAAAACCACCAATAAAACAAAATTTTGTTTGTAAATATCGTTTTTTAATGTTTAAATAAATACTATATTTATAATAATATCATATTGTGATTGCTCTCAATATAAATAAAAAAACCCACTTTGTTTCATGTCTCTATCATGAACAGAACAAAAGTTATAGAATTTTGTCCAAGAAACAGGCATTCCGGCGCACTGTGGATCGGTGCGAGCTGAGCTAAGCTCGACTGGATTGATCGAGCCGGTCGAGTACTCGCATCGATGCAAGTAACTCGCACCGATGCGAGCCGATGACGTCAGCGCGAGTAGCTCGCTTCGTGCGAGTACTCGACTCGACTCGACCAATTTTGCGAGTACTCGAACAGCCCTAGTGTGTAGTACAAACGAAAGTTGCCACCCCCCTACGAAAGTTGCTGAGCTTCTCTCTAGGTTTTCGCTTGCAGAGTGGTGAGTCTTGTGTTCAAGAGGATGTGTTCTGTTTTACCAGAAATCATTCTGATGGTTTCCCCGCAAAAGCGTCACCGATGACGTCGAGTCAACGGTCGCTACAGTGGGGTATTTCGCTGTAAAACGGGAATAAAATATTGTAGCGTTATTTATGGGCTCACGGTCATAAATAAGTAGGTCGTTGTATTCGTCTTGACTCCAGATATAAGACTATGAAATAAAAATTGTACTTCAACATTTAAAAAATCAAAATAATTCTTATTTTTTGTCGAAAAAATTTTTTTTTCGAAATTTTAAATATACAATTTTAAGTAAAAATGAGCGTTGAGAAGTTTTCGATGCTAAAAGTTCACTCATAACTTCGATAACTTCTTAATGAATAAGATTAGGGCATAAGTATGTTAGTACTTTTATGTAGAGCGCAACAAACTGCATCGATTGGTGCAGTTAAAAATGTAGGGTTCCATTAAAAAAAAAAAAGTGCAGTTGCATTTTTCTGATGCACCGATGCACGAAAGTGCATAAAATTAGTTGCGTAGTATGTACCGCCTGATGCCATTCAACTTTTTTACCACGCTTATATGCGTCAAATCTTGAAATCGAATTTTAAACCACTTCCCAATGAGCTAGAGACTTGAAACTTTAAACACAGCTCAGAACTGGGTGACAATGCAATATTAAAAAACAAATTTTTAAAAAAAACTATGCGTTTAGGAGATATAAACTATTAAAAATTTAACCATTACATCTCCCCACGCGACGCTCGGTAGTACGTCATCGCGGACAGCGATCCCAGCTCCGAGCGCCAGCGCTTACCTACTCCACTACGTGTTCCCACTCCGACTCATCCCCACTCCACTGGCCCACTTCGCATCGCAGGACGGTAGGACCAGTGTTCGACCGCGACCATAAATTTTCGTCGCGACGAAGAGGGTTTTCCTTTTTTTTATGTACTCGAGTCAAGGGTACGAAGTGAGGACCGAGAACGGTCTACGTCTCGTGACATAGACCAGACAGGATGTTCTTTGTTCACGGTTTAGTGCCGGTCAGCCCCAATATAAGCATGTGCGCGCCATAACGTCAACCATCGGTCGACTGCGCGGCGCCGAATTTTCCTGGGGCCTTCGAGCGAAGACAAAAGGACGGTTGGGCCCCAGATGAGGGTAGTCGGAAAGGCGCGATCGACAATCGTAGAAAGTCGTCCGGTAGAGTCACTTCGATATCCTTCGGACAAGGATCAGAGAAGAGATCGTGTGATTGAACCACGGTAGTGTCCAGTGTGAACGATATTGCGCGATATTGCAAATCATGTTTGAACATGATCATAACGAACACATATACATAACAACACAAGGGATCCCTCGGAGTCGTACTCCACCAGTCGTGCCGCAGCACACACAACATACTTGAGGGATCCCGCGGAATCACGATTCCGCCAGGTCGTGCCGTAGCACACCTCTACATACACTCGTGTGGATCCCATGGAGGAGTGTCTCCAACAGGTCGTGCCGTAGCACACATTTATCCATATACACCAAGGGATCCCTCGGAGTCATACTCCGCCAGGTCGTGCCGCAGCACACACTACATACTTGAGGGATCCCGCGGAATCATATGGGATCCAGTAGAACTCCGAGTCGTATACATAACGCTATCAATACATGATAATTCATGATTATCGCTACTCTAACGCTCACATCTTCATCGTTATTTCTTTTGTAATCCACGTTTAATTCTTTATTTCTGGGGTTTTTATGCCGCAAGGCTTTTCCCCAATGAGCCAATAAACTATTTAAGATACTTCGGCTCAATTCTGTTTTGTTTATTTATAATTCATTCCTTTTCCATTTTTATATCCTAACACTATTTTTGAAATACGGGATTTCTCCATGTTGGAGAGATTTCGACGATACATTTTATGGTGCCTCCTGTGAGGAGTGAGCGTTAAAACGATGAAGATGTGACAAAACATTAGAAAGTTGAGCGCAATCGCCGTTAACACTGGACACGGAAAACGGAGGGAGACATTTTCCTTGCCCGAGGGAGGGCCCTACGAAGACGGGGCGCATCCCTTGGAGGGGGAAACGGTCCCTCGAAGGAAAGCGCGCGGTTAACGGACGACTTCGGCTCTGACAGCGAACGTAGCATCATCTCCCCGAAACAAGTCTGAGCTATATCTACATAGATCTGAATTACGGTGCTTCTACAGTATTGATATTCTATTTAGACGCGTACTATTGCGTGTCCGCAAAATTGTCGGAATTTTTAGTACGCGGTGTGTGTGTGTGATCCGGAGATTTAAAGACAACAGTGCTCAGTGATAACACGTCGAACTCTAACGAACGAACGTTGATGAACTCTGGACACAATCTTCAGCATCATACGGTGGACCTCTCGCCCATATCGCCTCCTGCTGCAGACTTTGTCCATCAGCGAAAGATAAGTACCGATTATCAGCCATAATTTTCGACTGTGCGTTTTCGTAAATAGACTAGATTTAATCATACATATATACGGTGCGTGCGAGTACGTAGTATAATCATAATGGATAGGATCCGCATAATTGGTCAAAAGCGTACGTCGCTTAAACGACAAATAACGCAGCTCGAGAACTACATCACGTCGGGCCAATATGACGAAACGAATCTCAAAATGCGGTTGAATAGAGTCACGGAATTGTTTCACGCATACGAGGAGTTGAATGATGATCTCGCAATTATCGATCCTGAGAATAATCATTTGGACGAAATACAAGACATTCAGGATCGGTATTACGACATCGCAAGTAAAATTAAGTCTATGGAAGTCGCTGCACCGTCATCCGCGCCGGTAAACGAGACGCTCGGTAATTCATACTTAAATACGACCTTAGGAGAGGGACGACGGCGTACGTTGAAATTGCCGGTCGCCGAATTACCGAAATTTGACGGAAGCTTGGAAAAGTGGCTCTCATATAAGAACACATTCCTAACTATGATCGACGGGCGTACCGACATAACAGATTTAGAGAAGTTTATCTATTTGAAAAACTCGCTAATCGGTGACGCGCTGAACAAGATTTTGGTTTTCAATATAAGCGCGGACAACTATCAAAATGCGTGGCGTCTTTTAGTAGATTCGTACGAAAAACGGCGTATTCTCGTTTCAGAGCACTTAGACGCCATTATTGACTTAGGAACAGCAAATAAAATCCCAGCTAGCGGACTCGCGAAATTGGTTGACGATGTTCGTCATCATTTAAATATGCTACAATCATTAAAGGTTACTCCGGATAGTTCTTTGATTATTCGATTTCTAGAAAGAGCAATGCCTAGCGAGATACGTGAAAAATGGGAAGAGACACTGAGCTTGGACACTCTTCCTACGCTGGAAGAATTTTACAAGTTCATAAACGAAACGAAGTTCCGACGGATCACTCTAGAGAAGGGTGCCGTTCGCGATAACACCGAAACGGGAGTCAAGCGTCGGTCCTAACGGGAATCTCGTAGAATCAAAACGCGTAAAGGTGAGGCTGGCGCGCGTGCCTTCGCTACAGCTACCGTGCGCACTTGCTCTTATTGCAACAAACACCATTTATTATATAGTTGCCCGGAATTCGTAAAATTGCCCGTGTCCCAACGTTGGGACATTATAAATAGAAAGAATTTGTGCCGAAACTGTTTGCGATCTCATAGCGGAAAATGTCGGTCGTCATGTTGTAAACATTGTGGGCGTTTTCACCATTCGTTGCTGCACAATTTCGGCACGCGACAACCTTCTACCGTACAGGCTGATACAATGCTAAAGTCCGCGAATGTCGCGGCTGAACCGGGTTCAACATGACTATCAAGGCTCGCATTGATCGCCGCGTGTCGCGTTCCTCGCTCACAGTTAATGATGAGTGCAATAGTTCGCATCCGAAAGCACAACGGAACGTTCATTGAAGCTCGGGCACTTCTCGATACCTGCGCGACGGCGCATTTTATGACTGAGACTCTCGCACAACAGCTAAACCTTCCTACCCAACCATGCTCGATTGCGATTAACGGAATCAATGAGATGACCACGATGTCAAAAGATTTGATTCAGGTTACGCTCCGATCGCTCCACAGCGACTTCCAGAAAACATTAACGTGTTTAACTGTCTCGCGAATTACGGATTCGGTACCCGATGAGGTATTCCCACGCGAATCAATAGCAATTCCTGCTAACATACGTCTTGCCGATCCTGAATTTCATATTCCGCGGCCCGTTGATATTCTGATTGGTGCTGGGGCCACTTTGTCATTGATATCGATAGGGCAGATCAACTTATCTCGCGATGACTGCGATCTAATTTGACAGAAAACCCAACTTGGATGGGTGGTAGTAGGCGGAACAACAGACAGCGCGGAAAATCGAGTTATCTCGTGCAATCTAGCAGAGTTGAAAGAACAAATCGCGAAGTTCTGGCTGATTGAAAACGTGGACGCAGAAACGTCGAAACTATCCGTAGAATCGTTATGCGAGACTCATTATAGCGAAAACACGACGCGTACTGAGAGCGGACGATACATAGTACGATTACCATTTCGTGCCGGCGATAGAGATTTCGGCGACATGCGACAGATCGCCTTACGTCGATTCCACTCACTTCAGCGAAAGCTCAACGCAAATTCAATTCTTAAGGAAGAATATCACAAGGTGATGCAAGAGTACATTACGCTTGAGCATATGTCATTGGTTACCGACGACTCAACTACTGGCTACTATATGCCACATCACGCCGTCGTAAAGGCTACAAGTACGACTACAAAAATCCGCGTCGTGTTCGATGCGTCGGCCAAGTCGCCTAAAAATATGTCATTAAACGATGGACTTATGGTAGGTCCTACAATACAAGACAAACTTTTCGAACATTTGTTACGATTCCGCACGCATTCCTATGTCATTACCGCCGACATCGAAAAAATGTACCGACAAGTCTTAGTTCACCCACAAGACCGCAAATACCAGCGTATATTCTGGTATCACGACAATAGAATCAGAACATTTGAACTAAATACCGTTACCTTTGGCGTATCGTCCGCTCCGTACCTCGCTATCCGAACCATACAACAGCTGGCGGTCGACGAAGGCGCAGATTTCCCATATGCTTCCGAAATTTTGAAACGCGATTTATACGTTGACGATCTTTTGACAGGTGCAAATTCTTTGGAGGAGGTTTTAATTATTCGCAATGAGGTAATCGAACTCCTGAAACGCGGCGGTTTCACTATTCGGCAATGGGCCTCGAACCACAATCACGCCCTTGACTCCATAGGCGAAAAACTTCTCGGAACGGATTACGCGACCGATGAGAGCCCGGTGATAAAGACCTTAGGCATCGGATGGCACGCGCAGGGGGATAAATTGGTATATACTGTAAATTCATCAGAATCTCCCACGAAATCGACAAAGCGCGAAATTCTATCTGAGATCGCCAAAATTTTCGACCCTCTCGGGCTTCTGGGACCAATAATTCTGACTGCAAAGGTTTTCATGCAGGAATGTTGGAAAACGAAGCTCGATTGGGACGAATCGGTTCCGCTAGCGCTGCATACGCAATGGCTAACCTTCTCGAACCAACTTCCGTGTATAAACAATTTATCGATAGATCGGAGACTTTTGCTCGATAATCCTACCAGCATTGAAATTCATGGATTTTGCGACGCGAGCAAGGTGGGATATGGCGCGTGTATCTATATTCGTTCCCGCAATCAGAAGGATCGCACCCTCGTTCGTCTGGCATGTGCTAAATCGCGAGTTGCACCTCTTAAAGAGACAACTATACCGCGGCTCGAACTATGCGGTGCGTTAACGTTGGCCCGGCTTTATCAAGAGACCAGGGTTGCTTTTAAGTTCTCAGTTAATCGTGTTCTTTTCTGGACAGATTCCACCATAGTATTACAGTGGCTAAAAAAGTCTCCAACCGTGTTGAAGGTTTTTGAATCGAATCGCGTTGCGGAAATCCAGGCCATCAAGGAAGCGGAATGGCGGCATATCAAAACAAAAGACAATCCGGCCGATGCATTGTCTCGCGGACAACTTCCTGCGACATTCCGCGAGAACGATTCGTGGTTCGAGGGACCCCATTGGTTACGCGAACACGAGTCTACTTGGCCGGCAAGTTTAAACATTACTGTCAAGGAGTTACCGGGTTGTAAGAAAAATACATGTTTAACATTACAACACGACAGATGCGAATTTTTTCACAATTTTTCTTCGTATAGAAACCTCACACGTGTAATCGCGCGTTGCTTACGTGTGCGGCGATCTAACAAATATACGGGCGAGTTGTGTATAGCAGAAATAAGCAACGCGGAATGCGTCATCATCAAAACGATACAAAGAGAACAATTCTCCGAGGAAATTGAACGCATTTCAGCATCGAAGGAAGTAAAAGGTAGTCGACTCGCATCGCTGAGTCCGTTTCTGGACGAATTCGGACTTCTTCGTGTCGGCGGTCGGTTACAGAATGCCAAAATTCCCTACACACAGAAACATCCGATTCTTTTACCATCTTATCATCATGTTACCGATCTTATAATCCGTGAAATACACGAACGCACGTACCATGCCGGTATTCAAACAACCCTATACACCACTCGCCATCGTTTCTGGCTCCTGGACGGAAAAAATCAAGTGAGGAAAGTCGTACGACGATGCGTTCGTTGCATCCGTTTCCGACCGTCTCCGTTACAAGGAAAAATGGGAAATTTACCCAAATCACGTGTCGAGGAAACGGCGGCTTTTACTCACACCGGTGTAGATTTCTTCGGGCCATTCTTTATTAAAGAAAAAAAGCATCGCAATAGAAACAGCGTAAAGGCATACGGTTGCGTTTTTATTTGTATGTCGGTCAAGGCGGTCCATATCGAAATCGTAAGCGATCTTACAACCGAGGGTTTTCTCGGCGCCTTCAGACGTTTCATCGGGCGTCGAGCTATACCTGCACACGTATATTCGGACAATGGTACTAATTTTGTCGGCGCGAATAACCAGCTACGCGAATTGTACGCGTTGTTCGAATCCACAGAATTTAAAGAAACCGTCAACGAATTTGCCGTAAGCAAGTCCATAACGTGGCATTTTAATCCACCGTTAACACCACATTTCGGAGGCATATGGGAGGCCGCTGTAAAATCGTTCAAGCAACATTTTAAACGGGTTATCGGCGAACGTCTCTTCACGTTTGAAGAGATCACTACCTTCGCAGTAGAAATCGAAGCGATTTTAAACTCTAGGCCGTTGTGTCCTATTTCGACCGATCCAAATGATCCTATCGCATTAACACCAGCGCATGTATTAGTAGGTCGACCACTTACGATGCTACCGGAAAATAATTATCTTTCCGTTCCAGAGAACCGGCTAACCTCTTGGAAGGTAATTTCGAAGGCTCGACAAGACTTTTGGAAACGATGGTACCAAGAGTACCTCAATGAATTACAAAAGCGCCAAAAATGGTTCACAACCCGTGGCGAACTCCAGGTCAATTCAGTTGTAATCCTGATGGACAAAAATCTACCTTGCATGCGATGGAGGCTGGGCAGAGTCATGGAGGTCCACCCCGGCAAGGATGGCGAAATCCGAGTCGCCACAATCAAAACCACCAACGGCGTTATCAAGCGGAACATCACGCAATTGTGTCCATTGACTGAACACACATAACGAGACGTGAACATTACATTGGATTGTCGGCGTTTGAATCCCGCGGAACTATAGTGACGTAGTTTATAAGTTAGATTTATTACTCGTCCACTCGCAACGGGGGGAGCGTGTTCGACCGCGACCATAAATTTTCGTCGCGACGAAGAGGGTTTTCCTTTTTTTTATGTACTCGAGTCAAGGGTACGAAGTGAGGACCGAGAACGGTCTACGTCTCGTGACATAGACCAGACAGGATGTTCTTTGTTCACGGTTTAGTGCCGGTCAGCCCCAATATAAGCATGTGCGCGCCATAACGTCAACCATCGGTCGACTGCGCGGCGCCGAATTTTCCTGGGGCCTTCGAGCGAAGACAAAAGGACGGTTGGGCCCCAGATGAGGGTAGTCGGAAAGGCGCGATCGACAATCGTAGAAAGTCGTCCGGTAGAGTCACTTCGATATCCTTCGGACAAGGATCAGAGAAGAGATCGTGTGATTGAACCACGGTAGTGTCCAGTGTGAACGATATTGCGCGATATTGCAAATCATGTTTGAACATGATCATAACGAACACATATACATAACAACACAAGGGATCCCTCGGAGTCGTACTCCACCAGTCGTGCCGCAGCACACACAACATACTTGAGGGATCCCGCGGAATCACGATTCCGCCAGGTCGTGCCGTAGCACACCTCTACATACACTCGTGTGGATCCCATGGAGGAGTGTCTCCAACAGGTCGTGCCGTAGCACACATTTATCCATATACACCAAGGGATCCCTCGGAGTCATACTCCGCCAGGTCGTGCCGCAGCACACACTACATACTTGAGGGATCCCGCGGAATCATATGGGATCCAGTAGAACTCCGAGTCGTATACATAACGCTATCAATACATGATAATTCATGATTATCGCTACTCTAACGCTCACATCTTCATCGTTATTTCTTTTGTAATCCACGTTTAATTCTTTATTTCTGGGGTTTTTATGCCGCAAGGCTTTTCCCCAATGAGCCAATAAACTATTTAAGATACTTCGGCTCAATTCTGTTTTGTTTATTTATAATTCATTCCTTTTCCATTTTTATATCCTAACACTATTTTTGAAATACGGGATTTCTCCATGTTGGAGAGATTTCGACGATACAACCAGTGTTGTGAACTGGAACGGGAAAACTCGCGGATGCGCGGCGAATCCAGGAACGTATCTGCGTTCTACAGTACAAGAAAAGATTTTGCGAAGCTATGCGGGGCGACCAAGGTACCCGATTTTGTACTTCAGTGACGCTAGAATCGTCGCGCATGCGCGAGTTTTCCCGTTCACAACACTGGGTAGGACCAGTGATGGTATATTCGTGGGCCGTGGGCCGTTCCCCTGAGTCGCTGGTTTCCCCTTCCCTGACGTACCGTCGTATCCGTGTCGACCGCGCATGCCCGTGTTGGTGCCTGCTCGATTGCACGCGCGCTACACACACCTGCGTACCTCTACTCTGTCCGTGTGACTACCTGCTCGACTGATCGACGCTGACGCGTTCCTTCGGTTTTCACTGGTTTTCACGTTACCGAAGTTTCGAAAGTATGAGGCGAAAAGTCGGAATCTGGAGACGGCGCGCATTTGAATCCCGGCACAGCGCGGCGCGACGCGGCGCACATTTTGCAATAACTTTTGATCTAAAAGAGATATCGAAGAGAAATTTGGACTAAATTTTTTTTGAAAAATTGGATTTAATGATGTAAAGAGAATAATATATATTTTGTATTTTTTAAATAATGTTTTCATCGATTCTTAAGGTATAGCCGGATAAGATGGTCAAAAGTATCCATCCAAATTGATTTTTAGTCGCGTCATGTTCAACAGAAAATTATGAAAAAATTCATGAATATTTTATCTAATAGCATACGCGACTGAGATTTTTTTCAAAATTTTTGGTTGCTAAATCGATTTTTAAATAACTCGGAGAACATAAAATTGCCGATTTTATATAAAAGTCTTCAGTTGAGCACATTTATATTATTACGTTAGGTGTGTCTCATCCTGATTATTAATGTGTATTTTTTCAGATTTTTCAGATTATGGAAACATGTTTTAAAAAATTGAAAACCTCCAAACATTCGGAGAAAATGGATATTTTGTATTGAAGTTTTAGATACACCAGTTTTATAAAAATTCAGTACTTGGATATTATTGAAGCAATTGTAAATTGTAATTGTTAAATGCCACAGCTGGCACATACACGACACGAATGGGTCCTCTGCTTTTCTACAATTAGAAAAAAGAAACGCAGTTGAAGTTATGATTGCGGAGTACAGAATAAAATAGTAATGTAACCACAAACTTATCTGTTTCTTCTAAATTATCCTTTATGCTTTTGGTCGTTGTTTCGAGGTACATATTCGAAAATTCCGCAACAGCTGGTCCTCTGCGTTCCTATATTCGAAGAAGAAACAAACAGAATTAAAATCATAATTCTAATTGCAATATTATAGGACACAATAATAAAATTAACGTATACTTATCTTTATTCATCGATGAAATTAATTTTTGAGCAAAATAAATGCCTTATATTATATTAAAATCGATAAAAACGCCACGGAGAAAAGTTGCAGAGAATAGTTATACATCTGTGGTTGTTATAGAAATAGTGTACTCGCCAAAATAAGAAATGAAGACTACAATTTCGAAGAAATAAACGACCTACAAGTTCGTAAACGCATGCAAAGTCAATTGCTTGAAATTTTGCGTACGCGGCGAACTTGCATACAAATTGCTCGACGACATTAAAGACAAATGTCTATCATCGATAGACATGGTGCGGCTAGACTCTTATCTAGCTTGGAGTGATGTGCGCACCACACACATGGAATTCAGTAGGTTGATACCTATTCTATTCCTCTTTTTTGTCTTAATGTCTGGAATTAACGAAAATATTCTTTCGGCCTCGGCATTTGAATGCGGTAGACATCTGACACTGCTGCACAGCAAACGCAAGTTCGCGAAACGAAGAACTTGTTCCGCGTTTTCTTGCTTGCATGTCTATCCACATATTGTCGAAAGACAACTTCGACCATTCACGCTTCTGAAGTTCGGACGTGCCGTAGTACAAAAAGTGCCATTCTTTCTGTAAATCTACGGCATTGAAATCGCCCAATTGATTCGCGACAACTAAGAGATTACGAAGAGTAGAATCTCGGTCGCTATTATAAAGTGCATTGCACGGTTTGAATACCGTCATTGCCTTGAGAAATATATCGTCATGGGGGAGACGATTTCTAAGCTCATTGCTTATGGCAATATAAAACTGTAAACAATTTTTGCGGAAGGAGTTGATCTCAACTTCCGACAACATTCCCCTATTTGCTGCATCCTCCAGGAAATCGTTACATTCAGAACCAAGATCCACTTGATTTAGTGAAATTTGGTTCGTTTTCAAAGAAAAATCTACCTGACGAATTAAATCAAAATGCTGTAAGACCATCGGTTTTAAAAGTCTTTTAAAAAAGGTGGCTGAAGCTCCTGCACCAATGTTTCCATACTTTGGAAGAAGGCATTCAATTGATTCAAAATGTTGAGGACATAATCCAGAAAGTGGAAATATCCTTTATCATCGACTTTGAACACTTTTTGAAAATGTAAAGACTCGTCAGCGACAATGGGGATTACCGCGTCATGGTACCGCGTTAATCCTTCTAAGAGTCAACCCTCAATTATACTTTACGAGTCTTTAAAGGGAGCAAATCGTAGCTGTTTTTAGCACATTAGGCGGTAATCCCCATTGTCACTGACGAGTCTTTAACAATTACAATTTACAATTGCTTCAATAATATACAACTACTGAATTTTTATAAAGCTGGTGTATCTAAAACTTCAATACAAAATATGCATTTTCTCCGAATGTTTGGAGGTTTTCAATTTTTTAAAACATGTTTCCATAATCTGAAAAAAATACACATTAATGATCAGGATGAGACACAACTAACGTAATAATATAAATGTGGTCAACTGAAGACTTTTATATAAAATCGGCAATTTTATGTTCTCCGAGTTATTTAAAAATTGATTTTGCAACCAAAAATTTTGAAAAAAATCTCAGTCGCGTATGCTATTAGGTAAAATATTCATGAATTTTTTCATAATTTTCTGTTGAACATGACGCACTAAAAATCAATTTGGATGGATACTTTTGACCATCTTATCCGGCTATACCTTAAGAATCGACGCAAACATTATTTAAATATACAAAATATATATTATTCTCTTTATATCATTAAACCCAATTTTTCCAAAAAAATTTAGTCCTCTTCGATATCTCTTTTAGATCAAAAGTTATAGCAAAATGTGCGCCGCGTCGCGCCGCGTTGTGTCGGGATTCAAATGCGCGCCGTCTCGAGATTCCGACTTTTCGCCTCATGCTTTCGAAACTTCGGTAACGTGAAAACCAGTGAAAACCGAAGGAACGCGTCAGCGTCGATCAGTCGAGCAGGTAGTCACACGGACAGAGTAGAGGTACGCAGGTGTGTGTAGCGCGCGTGCAATCGAGCAGGCACCAACACGGGCATGCGCGGTCGACACGGATACGACGGTACGTCAGGGAAGGGGAAACCAGCGACTCAGGGGAACGGCCCACGTCCCACGAATATACCATCACTGGGTAGGACCAGTGATGCCAGAATCGGGGACGCGAGGACGCTTCCCCTCCAGCACAGGTTCCCCCTCTCTGACGGACCGTCCTCGCCGTAGCTTCTGCTGCGCACGCGCTACACACGAACGTACTTCTACTCTGCCCGTGTGAGTGCATGCTCAATTGCACGCGCGCTACACAACAAGCGTACCTCTACCATGTCCGTGTGACTACCTGCTCCACCGAACGCGTCGGCGACGCGTTCCTTCGATTTTCACCAATTTTCATGTTGCCGAAGTTTCGGAAGCACGAGTCGGAAAGTCGGGATCTGGAGACGGCGCGCATTTGAATGCCGGGACGGCGCACAGTGTCGCGAAATGCCTGTTTTTTGGACAAAAATCAATAACTTTCGTTCTGTTCATGATAGAGACATGAAACAAAATGGGTTTTCTTCTTTATATTGAAAGCAATCTGAACATGATATTATTATAAATATAGTAATTTATTTAAACAATAAAAAACGATTTTAATAAACAAAATTTAATTTTTTTGCGCGTTATTAGTACGTGATATTTACAATTTTTAAGTAGCATAATTAATATGTAAGTATAATAAAAATATAAGTATAATAGATAATAATAAATATATAAAAATAATAGATAATGATAAATACATAAAAATAATAGATAAAAATAAATACATATAAGTATAATAGAAAATATAGATATTAAAAAAACAATTGTTTCCCTTAAATTATTCATTTTATTATAAATTATTCATATAAATTATAAATTATATTTATATTTATTTACTGTTGATATTGTTGGGATGGTTCAGATAGACTTCCACACAACTCACGTTATTCACTTTAGTGATATTATGAATATACTTTATTATATTACTTTATTATATTGCACAGCTTTACAAACGTGTTCACTCGACGGGTACTCTTTTTCCTACACACATCCTTCTCCTCACGCACGTACCTCTCAGATGGCGCAGTCATCACATACATCCATAGATAGTGTGTACAGTATGAATTTACCGCATACTTCAACACACCTCCTTAAATTCATACTACACATTCATTGTAACCTCAGCATTGTTCTAAACTTTTCGAATTTGTTTCTTCCTAGAGATTTTGTCAAAATATCCGCAATATTATTTTCCGACTCAACCTTAACTATATTGATTATTCCCCTTTCGTATGCTTCGTGAACAAAATGATAATGTACTTCTATATACTTTGAATTCTTGGTAAAATTTCCAAATTTCGCAATAGCAACTGCTCCTGAATTGTCTTCGTAAACATTTATTGGTTTTTCAATTTGAACTTTAAAATCTTTCAACAAATTTATCATTACTTTTAATTCGCTTACAGACTCTGACAAAGCAACATATTCAGCAGCTGTTGACGACTTAGTTACACTACCCTGTTTTCTGGATTTCCAGTACACCACATTTCCATACATCCTAATAACATACCCTGTTGTCGATTTTCTGTCTGTATCATCGCCAGCCCAGTCAGCATCAACAAAACAATCCATCATATCCGCATTCTCTTCCTTTTTATAAGTCAATTTGAGATCTTTAGTTAGGTACAAATATTTTAGGATTCTTAATGCGTATTTAAAATGTGTTTCATTATAGCTATTCTGATATCTACTCAAGTAGTTTACACTGTGACTCACATCTAATCTAGTCCCTGTACTAATATAGAGCAAAGCTCCAATTAAATTTCTAAACTTGATATCATCACATGCTGACTGTGTTGGTTCTAATTTCAAATTCTGTTCCATCGGAGTACAATATAGTTTCGCTTCCTTAATATTATATTTTCTCGCTAGTGATTCAATATAATCCTGTTGGTCTAAAGTCATTTCATGATTTTTATAATCATATCCGATGTTTATACCTAAATAAGTTTTCACTTCTCCTAAGTCTTTCATTGTAAATTTTTCTGACAATTTACTTTTAATGTTCTTTATGTTCTTTGCATGTTTACCACAAATCAGTAAGTCATCCACAAATATTATCAAATATACTATATCACATAGATCGTCCTTCATATACAGACAATAGTCATTTTCACTTTTCTTAAAGCCTAATTCTTTTACATATTTATCGAAGCACTCATACCAGGCCCTTGGACTTTCTCGCAGACCATACAACGCTTTTTCTAATTTGTACACTCTATCTGTACCATCCTCATAACCTATCGGTTGCTTAACATATACTTCCGATTTGATTTTTCCATTTAAAAAAGCTGTTTCTACATCCATTTGTATTATAATTAAACTATTTTGACAACAGTATGACAATAATAATTTAAGAGTTTGCATCCTAGCTACCGGAGAATATAAGTCTTCTAACACTTCATTTTGTTGAAAACCTCTAACTACAAGTCTCGCTTTCGTTCTGTTGTCGGATTTATGTGTGAAAATCCATTTTAAGTCTAAAACTTTCTTATCTCTAGGCCTTTGAACTAGTTTCCAGGTTTTATTTTTCTTTAAACAATTTATCTCCCTATCCATCGCTTGTTTCCATAGATCAGATTCATTGCTATTACATGCCTCCTCATAACTTATTGGACTATTTGCGCTTACGAAATTAACATAGATACAACTAGAATACGTTGAGCTTTCTCCATACCTTTCAGGCCTTTTCTTAACTCTTACTGACTTCCGCAATTCGTGTTCCTGTCTATTACTTTGATTATGAACAACTTCTCCATTTGAATTTATATCATTACCCTTGTCTGACTGATTTTGTCTTCTGATGTCATTGTTTAACTTTTCATTTTCATTTAAATCATCGTTATCATCTGAATCACTAATAGCCTTATTTTCATCATCATCCCCGCTATATCCTATCAAATTTACACTTTCTTCAATGACATCAACATGTCTTGCTATAATAACTTTATTGTTGATCAAAATTCTATATCCGACGCTATCATATCCTAATAATATCCCTAAATCAGCTTTTCTATCCCACTTTGACTTCCTTTTTTCTTCTGGTACCCGTACGAAAACTCTACTCCCATATAAACGTAGATTGCTTATATTCGGTTTCTTTCCAGTTAATATTTCATATGGAGTCTTATTTTTTAACGTATTTGCCAATGTTCTGTTTTTTAAGTATGACGCAGTTTTAATTACTTCAGGCCAAAATCTATCATTCACTTTCGCCTCAGATAACAAACATCTTGCCGTGTCCATTATCGTCCTATTGTACCTCTCCGCTGTACCATTTAATTGATGTACATACGGAGGGCAAGGTTCCACAGAAATACCCTTTTCTCTCGCTAACCTATAAAGATCTTTGTTTAGGTACTCTTTACCGTTATCACACCTCAACCTTTTGATTCTACTTCCGGTTATATTTTCAACAGTATTAATATAATCAATGAAACATTCATAAACTTCAACTTTTGATTTTAATGTATATACTCTAGCGGCTTTACTGTAGTCATCAATGAATGATAAAAAGTATTTTTCTCCATTATACCCAGTGGTATTATGGGGACCATTCAAGTCTGTATGTACTATTTCCAAAAGCTCATTGGCTCTTGTTCTTTTATTTTCAAACGGTAAATTGTGCATCTTATTTTTTATACAAGTACCACACCTCAAGAATTCAGACTCTAGTTCATCTGGTATGCCATCAACTAGTTTATTCTTGCACATAATATCTAAATAATTGAAATTAACATGTCCTAGAATTCTATGATACTTTTCTTTTACTGTCATATTTTCATTGCTCTTTGTAGTTACATTACACTCTTTATTTTTTATATAGCTTCTCATTTTATATAAACCATTTTCTTTCAATGCGATTGCGATCAACTCGTTTTGTTCATTATAAATTTTTGAAGTATCACCTACTGAAACTACTTTATTTCTCTTCGTAACTTTTGCAAAGCTAATCAAGTTTCGATCCATTTCTTTCACATAGAATACGTTTGACATTTTAATTCCCATTTCATTTCCATGAACAATGAAATAATTCTGAATACTACCAATTTTTGTAGCGTGCAACAATCTACCATCTCCTATTTTTACGTTAATGGGTGTTTTTAAATTTATATAATCAGAAAAATATCGATCATTATTAGTGATATGATCCGTACACCCGCTGTCTAGTACCCAATCAATTCTATTACTGTCACAGTTATTTACTTCTACATTCATACTTTTATTTTGCGACTTACTTTCTATTTCTGTGTAAAATAACCCTGCATTACTCGTACGATTATTCTCACTGTTCCGTTGACTCGTATCCGGCTGTCGATTGCCGTCGTTGCGTTGCTGCCAACCGCTTCCTCGCTGAACATAACCTCGCTGTCCATAACCTCGTTGAACATAACCTCGTTGAACGTAGCCTCGTTGAATGTAACCTCGCTGTCCACCGCGACCTCTCGCGCCGTCGCTGCGGTGCTCCTGGGTCTGATGAACACCTCCTTGCCAATATGCCGCACTACTAGCGCCACTTGTTCCAGGATTCCCTCTCGACCACGTGTTCTTGCAATTAATTTTCAAATGTCCCGGTTTTCCACATCCAAAGCATGTTCTTTCTTGATTTCTCCTTTCAGTTTTGAACACACTCGCTTTACTTTGATTTTCGCTATTTTCTCCTTTTTCTCTCATTTCCCACATTGTTATTTTATTTTTAATAAATTCACAAGTTTGATCCGTCTCTTGCATAGCGTCTATTAAATCTCCAATGTAACTTAACGAGTCTGGCAACGTCCGTAGCATGTAGTTTAATTTTTCCTTTTCGTTCACCGTTGCTCCTGAGTTTTTCAGTTCATTTATCAATTTCTCAAAATCGGTGAAGAATGTACTCGAGTCCTCATAATTCTTTAACTTGATCTTTTCCAATCTATTTCTCACGCATATCTGTAGAGCCGTCGATTCCTTTAAATAAATTTTATCAAACTTTTCCATAATGCCGTAAGCTGTATCTTCGTCACTGACAAATTCCATTTGTTCATTTGAGATACCACTATATATGTAGTTCATTGCTTTCAGATTGTTCTCATCCCATGTATCTTGATTATCCGTCATTAGTCTTCCTCTTTTTGCTACTTCATCACATTTTTTCCATTTCAAAAATAACAATATTCTCTTCTTCCAAATATTGTAGTCTCTGCCATCGAACACTTGAATCTTTATCTTGTCTGCCATCTTTTCTTCTTCGTTCTCTTTCTTGGAACTTTCTCGAAAAATAAATTCTTTCAACCTCACTATTTTATATATCGCTTCCTTTGTAAGAGCTTCTAGATATTCTAACTTAATTTCCTTATCTGCTTCGCGAAACGTTTTACTCTTCTCGATATTTTTTTCTTCTTTTACCGATTCTTCTTTCGGACCACGTTTTCTCATAACCTCAAAACGTTAGATCGGTATTTACCATCGAAACCGTAAACCATGCTCTGCTACCATGTTGATATTGTTGGGATGGTTCAGATAGACTTCCACACAACTCACGTTATTCACTTTAGTGATATTATGAATATACTTTATTATATTACTTTATTATATTGCACAGCTTTACAAACGTGTTCACTCGACGGGTACTCTTTTTCCTACACACATCCTTCTCCTCACGCACGTACCTCTCAGATGGCGCAGTCATCACATACATCCATAGATAGTGTGTACAGTATGAATTTACCGCATACTTCAACATTTACAATTATAAATTATAAATTATTCATAATTATCAGAATCCGAATCTTCGCTTTCTACAAGTGAACGACATACCTGATACCAGAATGCGTATAATACATTCATTTTACTGCGGGAAAATTTACACACGTTATCTGACTAGGAGAAAATGTGAAACGTGTTTTTAAAATATATAAAAAGTAGATTAATTTTTTTTGTTAATAACTTTTTTATAAACAATGACCAGCGAGTAACACCATTACAACATTATTCGGGGTGCTGACCTGGACAACATATTAAAAAATCAGCGTGATCAGAGGGTGTTACCTTTTTGTAAATAATTATCAATGATATTAGAACATTAATTTTTATTTATTTAATCATATCTGTAATTTATGTAATATAAACATTCTTTTATTTATTCAACAACCGTAGTCAAATCTCATATATCTACAAGAGGATATTCGCGTACTCGGCTGCTGACCGGTACTTGCTACATATTTTGTTAAATAACTCTGATGTTCGCCGGAAGTCGCAAATTAGACTTATATAATATCAAAATATACTATCTTAGGAATAGACACAACCAAAATCACCGATACGTTCGGATACGTCTTTTTTTTTATCCTCTGGTAAAGATTAGGGAAACCTATAAAATTTTATTGTTTCATTTCAGGTCAATTATTATGTTGCATATAAGTATTACAAAATTTTTAAAGTTGAATTACAATTAGCCAACCCCTAGCCATTATTTCCTAAAAAAATTATTTCCTAGAAACGTGTTTTGTTCATATCACAACGTAAACAAGTTACGCTGAGAATTGATGTACTATTTGATCTTCCTAATATTCGCTTATAAGATTCCCTGCAACCAATTTTCTACTGCATTTTTAAAATTTTTGTTTTCAAAAAATGATTATTTGGACATTTTAACATAGTATGAACATAGTTTTGAATCGATATCAAGATGTGACTTTTTCGATTTTTGTCCATGGTTTGCGACACTGTGCGGCGCGGTGCACATTTTGCTATAACTTTTGATCTAAAAAAGATATCGAAGCGAAATTTGGATTAAATTTTTTTTTAAAAAACCGGGTTTAATGGTTCATCCTAAAATATGTTTTGTATTTCTTAAAAAATTTTTCTTGTTGATTTTTAAAGTTAAGGTAGTCCAGAAGGCCCCCAACACAAATTGATTTTTAGTCGAACCATGCTCAATAAACAATTACGAAAAAATTTATAAATATTCCACTTAATAGCACACATGATTGAGATTTTTTTCAGATTTTTCAGATTATGCAGACATGTTTAAAAAAATTGAAAATCTCGAAACATTCGAAGAAAATGCATATTTCGTATTGAACTTTTCGAGATACCAGTTTTATAAAAATTCATTAGTCCGATATTATTGAAACAATTGTCCTTAATTTTTCTCAGAATTTTTTATAAATTGTATCGTTGTTAAAAAATCAAAATCAATTTTTTCGATACTTCTTTGTTGATGTATTATGTAATACTGAATATTTTTATAATCAGAAAAATAATGTACAGACTTGATAATGCAATATAAAATATTTTATTTACTTTATATTTCAATATACATATGTGCACCACTCCTAACAATTTTGGTAATCACAATTATTGTAACGACATTTTACATATATCAGGTCGTTAAGTATGAAACTAGACAAATAAAACACAAATTTCAAACACATTTGTCAAGTTTCATACATCTCCGGTTACGAAAATCGATTTTAAATGGTCCCTGCCTTTCTGTAACATAACAAACAAAAAAAAATTAGTTAAAGTCATGATTGCAAAGTATAGAATAAAATATTAATGTATAACTTTATAGTATAGTGTTTGAGATTGGCTGCGCGTACCGCGAGATCGTGACGCACGATCCACCACGCAGCCCAGTGATTGGCTGCTCCGCTCGCCGTCGCGAGATCGATGATCGATCAGCAGCGCGCCGCGCGATAGGCTGTCGCCGTCGGATCGATTATCGACCTGCCTGGTGGAATTCCATTGGTCGAGATTTTCGATTAGCAGGTCATCGTTCCGACGGAGAGAGAAATTCGCTCTTCTGATCGATCGTCGAATCAATCGCTGATTAGCTTCGGTACGAAAGTCGCGCGTCGTCAGACCAGTCTTTTTCGGTTAACAGCATTCGTTTCTAACTACGTTCTCAGCACCGCTGCTGTGAACAATCACGTTCTTCCGGAACTACTTTATTCGATTCTTTATTGCTTCAGTCAATCATACAATTGTGCTGAACGTTGTACATAATTTGTATAAAATTTTGTTGAGACTACCGCCAGACGGAATAAAGTGTGCTCGTCCAAATTCGGTGAAGTTTATTGTCCCGTCTGATCTCAAACATATAGTTTATACTTATCTTTTCTTTGAAGTCATTCTCTTGAATCTGCTAATATTGATTTTAAAACCAGCGCTTTTGGATTGGCTTAGCGAGGTGAGGGCGATAGATTTCTCGTTGGAATCAAATCAAGTTCCACTAGATCAAGTGGAGCTTTGTTCCAGATGCCACGATTATTTGGAAGAGGCAGTTAGGGATGGAATGGCGGAAGTTGAGGTGTTCACCTTAAAGAAAAATTGCTTAAGGTTTTATGTGACCTTATGCAATGAATTGAGAAATCGTCTTCCTCATGATGATATTTTCCTCAGACAATTGACGGTCTTCAAATCGCCCGATTCCCTATTTAACAGCGACAGAGATTTAACTTTTCAAAATCTCGTAGCTGTCGCTAATAAATTAGGGAATTTGAGTGCCGTAGATCTACAAAAAGAGTGGGACTTCTTGTACTACGGCACTTCCCGGTCGCAGAGGGACCAATGGTCGAATCTGTCTTTTGACGATATGTGGGTAGACATCTGTAACCAAACAGACCCGAATCATGTTCTTCGTTTCCCCCTTTTAACTTCTCTAATAAACACGGTCAGATGTCTTCCGCACTCGAATGCCGAGGCCGAGCGAATTTTCTCTTTGCTTCCCGACATAAAATCTCGAAAAAGGAATAAAATAGGCGCTGGCCTATTAAATTCCATGTGTGTGGTGCGCACATCCTTGAAAGCTAGACAGGAGTCTAGTCGCACCATGTCTGTCGATGACAGACATTTATCCCTTATGTCGGGAAAGCATTTATATGAAAATTCATCGTCCTCGCAAAGTTATAATCAATTAACTTTGCACTCGTTTTCGAACTAGTGAGGTCGTGTTTTCTTCGTTAATCGTTCGATAGTTTAGTTCATATAGTAAACAGCTAACAGTATGGATGAAGAGAGTGGAAGAGATGAGAGAAAGGATGAGCAGCGGAACCGGGGGTCCAGAGTGTGTGATTGAGTGAAGAAGAATGTGTGAGGAATGAGTGAACGGTGTGCTCTCTCTCTCGTGTTTAAGTGTAAATTTAAGTTAAGAATGAAGAGTTAAGGAAGGTGAAGTTTGTAAGCGGAGCGGAGGTCCGCGTTTGTACCCCGAAATGGGAAATAAAATACTATTATTATTATTATTATTATTATAGTAAACAGCCTACAGTTTCTTTGTCGCGTTTTTAATACTTTTTAATGGGTTTTTAACATTTTTTTATCTTATTAGGAATTTATTTTAGTGAGTGTGTTACGTCCCGGAGTCTGACTTTCGCGAAAACTATCGTTCCGCGACCCATTCCCCTTACTGGACGCTCTCAAATGCGATACAACCTTTTGTCCACGCGGCACGTTACGTCCGACGTCTGACTGGGAACCACGACTTTCGCGAACATGCGTATTCTACTTAACGCTTACAGTAGATTCGCTCCAAAGCGGCGGACGAGAACAGAGATAACTGAGACGGCGCGAATCTTCGCAGGGAAATATCTAGCAACTTATCGGACAGTTGAGTATAGCGATCGGTGAAGACAGGCAGGCTTCCTTTATGCGAACTGCTTCCGTTGCTCGCTGACGGCTGCAGTCGAATCAGGCTGGATCGTCGTAGGAAGGACGATGATCCTCACTCGTCCTGGGAAGATCACGTCGTCGGTGATCCTCGGTTGGCGGGAGATACCCCGCTGTTGTCCTCCGTCCCGCGTTCGTTGACGCGCATGAGCTTTCGTAATTGATAGCGACGAACGCGAATTGAATAGGAAAGCGCGAGGATGTAGGGAGAAGAACTAAGCGAGACTCACTTATTAAATTAATAACTGGGAATATATTTGTAACGTATGAAATGAAATTATAATGAACTAGAAGCGCGTGATATAGCAGGACCGCTAAAAGGCGGATGAGAGCGAGGACTCGTCGGAGTCCGGACCGGGACATCCAGGAGGCGACGAGCCTCGCTGGAGTCTTGAACGAACGTGTCAGACTGGCTGTCCGAATTGAACTGAACTACTGAACTCTTTTTAGGATCGTGAGGTCGAATACATAGGTGTCTTATTTTCTACCGGATGTCTCGTTAGACATAACGCTATGGATGTTATGAGAAGCGCGCGATTAATGATTACGGTGAATGCTACGTGATACTGCTACGGGGAATACATTAAGATATGATTATTATACAAGGGTTAAGATAAGAATGGGTATATGGTATGAGGTGAGAATCGGATCTGATGAACGGAGCGAAGTATGACTACTTATAACTAATCAATATTCTTAATAATTACGGTTACAATATCCTACTCTTATTGGCTATGCTTATAACCTATGGCAACACGTCGGCAGACGTGACACCTCACCCCTTGGGGAAATAATTTTCGGCACGAAAATTATTTCTCGTCCTCGGAGTCGAACGTCGCGGTTCAACGTAACGTTTCATAAAATGTCGTCTTGGACTCGCATCGTCAAACATGTCGGACGAGTCGTAATCCATCGTAGAGGAAATAGGGAAGGGTTGACGCGTCATCGTCTTCGCTGAAAATGTACATCGCTTGCGGCTTATCGGTTGTAACACAAACATCTTAGATTTCGGAGAGTTTACAATATGCATGTTACGCTTCGCGGCTATCGCTCTAAATGTAAACGTTTTTGATTTCACGGGTTTCGGTTTCGTGCGAATGACTCGGTCTGTCTTGTATAAGCGGTCGCTGGAGAGGTGAGATTTATCGTGATTATCGCGCGTTGAACTTCGAATATTTCTCTTCTTGCTGAGATGGTCGGTACTAATTATGTCCGTGACCTCGTCGCAGCGGGAATCGAGAGAATATGAATTGGAAAGAGAATTAGATGAATTGGGACGAAGATTTAGGATTTTTAGATTTGGATTGGACTTGGGATACGCGTTGGTATCTAAAATGGAAGAATCGAGATTCAACAATGAATTCGGTTTTGAATTCGAAATAGAAATTGAATCTGAATTTGAATGATACTTGTTCGTGTCGGAATTAGTAGAATTGAGATTCAACGATGAGTTCTGCTTTGAACTCGAAATAGAAATTGAATCTGAATTGGAATGATACTTGTTCGTATCGGAATTAGTAGAATTGAGATTCAACGATGAGTTCTGCTTTGAACTCGAAATAGAAATTGAATCTGAATTTGAATGATTCGCTCGCGAATCTGGATGCTCATGGGCATTTGATATAGTAGACTTAGAATTTGAAATTGGGATTGAATTTGAAATAGAATTCGTAAATTCTGACTCCGGATCGGCGATTTCCACGATACTTTCTACTTCCTCCAGCTCCATGTTCGGCGTGGAGAGTTCGATCGGTTCGCTCGTGGTGTTGACGCTCTGTATGTACGCTTTACCGTCGGAGATGCGCTTTGAACAATTCGGAATTATAACGCCGGGCGCGATTTCGCATTTTCGCAGGTAACCTATCCTAGGTACGGCGGCGTTCATCGCTGTGTATACCGCGGCTCGCGGTTCGGTATGGCAACTCTCGCGTGAGATAAAAGGAAACTCGTTTCCTTGCCATGTCATGCACCGGTTTCTATACGAAATGTCTGCGCCTTGGACTAAGAACGCAGATCCAAGAACTCCTTCGGATGGAATTGCAGATGAATCTGGCACAACTTGAAATTCTACGGGCGTACCAGATATTGTTAAACATACGGATCCTACAGTCGACACGATTTCGTCGGTAATGCCAGACATTAGAATTTTATTTCCCGTGTCGATTACAATATCGGGCTTTAATACTGAGGCTCTGATCAGGTTCGGTTCTGATCCTGTGTCTAGCATGATCTTAATATCTTTCATCAACTCGGGGATCATAACAATTATATGCGGGATTGCGGTATTGTCGCTGAGAGTTATTCTCGTTACTCTCTGGCCCTTTCTGTGCTCGGCTCGGTCGCGATTATTCAAGCGAATCGTTTGAGAGGTGCCTCCTGTCGTGGACTCGCGGCGGACAGGAGGCTTGGTCCGTTTCCCGACCGTTCGGTTTCGCGTTTGCGGCATTCGTAAATATCATGCTCGGACGTCTCGCAATAATTGCAGTACTTTGCTGGTGCAAAAGAGCTCGCGTAATCATCTTCGCGGCGTTGGGAGGAGGTGTACGCATCGTGATATGACTCGAGATGACATTCTCCGCGTGGTCTGTTTGAAAACAGGTCGGCACGCGTGCGATAAGGAGAGTCGTCGCGTGGCCCATCGTGGTATCGGTCCGGGCGATAACGGTCGTCGCGATAGCGCTCGGGTGTCGGACTACGGTCGACTCTGAAGTTGCGATATTGTTGTGCCGAAGAATCCCTATCGTATGAAAATGCGTATACGTCGGATTGGCGACTTCGGTAGGAAGAATATGATTGATCGAATCTCGGGTTCGACTGTGGGTGCTGCGGCGACGTCATCCTATCGGGGGTTCTGTCGCGTGACGCGTCCGAAAATCGTACTCGTTCGTCGAATCGTTCGTAACGATCTCTGTCTATTTCGGCCTCTTTATATAATTCTATCGCTTCATTGAATACGTGATTCAGTGATTCGTGTCGAAGGCACCGGATTTCACTTCGGAGGTTCGGGATTAACCCGCGGATGAAACTATCTATCGTGAGATCGTCTACGTTCGCTATGTTCGGTCGATCGCGATCGCAGTCGAGGATCGCGGCGCGGAGATCTTTTACGCGGCAAATGTAATCGAGAATATGCTCGTTTTGCCGCATGAAAATATTTGCCATCTGACCTCGGTAGTGGTCGACGGTGTGACAGGTGCCGAAAACGTCTTTGAGACGGTTGCACAGTTCGGTTACTGTTTCGACGTTTTCGTCTTCGATTGCGGTATACGCGATTCCGCGGAGTTTAATGATAATCAATTTCGACAGCGTTCTTTCCGCATGTCGAGGAACGAGATCGCGGGCGCGCTTGCAGGCTCGCGTGAATTGCAGCACAGAAATGTTCGTGCCATCGAATGAAGGAATCGAATCTATTGCGGCTTTTATAACTAGTCGCGAATCTTCTCGCTCAGGCGAGTAATCTCTACGAGTTGGCATCGGATCGTCTTGAAGAGGCTTTGCTAACAGGTGCAACGGAAAGTTAATCAAATTTTCTGTTCGCTGAGAACGCGTGTTTCTCGTTGGGTTCGCCCTTTCGTCGTGGTGGTTGATCGATCCCACCGCTGCCACCAATTTGTTACGTCCCGGAGTCTGACTTTCGCGAAAACTATCGTTCCGCGACCCATTCCCCTTACTGGACGCTCTCAAATGCGATACAACCTTTTGTCCACGCGGCACGTTACGTCCGACGTCTGACTGGGAACCACGACTTTCGCGAACATGCGTATTCTACTTAACGCTTACAGTAGATTCGCTCCAAAGCGGCGGACGAGAACAGAGATAACTGAGACGGCGCGAATCTTCGCAGGGAAATATCTAGCAACTTATCGGACAGTTGAGTATAGCGATCGGTGAAGACAGGCAGGCTTCCTTTATGCGAACTGCTTCCGTTGCTCGCTGACGGCTGCAGTCGAATCAGGCTGGATCGTCGTAGGAAGGACGATGATCCTCACTCGTCCTGGGAAGATCACGTCGTCGGTGATCCTCGGTTGGCGGGAGATACCCCGCTGTTGTCCTCCGTCCCGCGTTCGTTGACGCGCATGAGCTTTCGTAATTGATAGCGACGAACGCGAATTGAATAGGAAAGCGCGAGGATGTAGGGAGAAGAACTAAGCGAGACTCACTTATTAAATTAATAACTGGGAATATATTTGTAACGTATGAAATGAAATTATAATGAACTAGAAGCGCGTGATATAGCAGGACCGCTAAAAGGCGGATGAGAGCGAGGACTCGTCGGAGTCCGGACCGGGACATCCAGGAGGCGACGAGCCTCGCTGGAGTCTTGAACGAACGTGTCAGACTGGCTGTCCGAATTGAACTGAACTACTGAACTCTTTTTAGGATCGTGAGGTCGAATACATAGGTGTCTTATTTTCTACCGGATGTCTCGTTAGACATAACGCTATGGATGTTATGAGAAGCGCGCGATTAATGATTACGGTGAATGCTACGTGATACTGCTACGGGGAATACATTAAGATATGATTATTATACAAGGGTTAAGATAAGAATGGGTATATGGTATGAGGTGAGAATCGGATCTGATGAACGGAGCGAAGTATGACTACTTATAACTAATCAATATTCTTAATAATTACGGTTACAATATCCTACTCTTATTGGCTATGCTTATAACCTATGGCAACACGTCGGCAGACGTGACAGTGACCATATTCATCGATAAAAAAGGATAAGTATACGTTACTATTTATATTGAGTCCTACAAGATTGCAATTAGATTTACGATTTTAATTATGTCTACTTTTTCTTTTAATATAGCAACGCGTGGGTGTCAGCGGTAATGAAATAGCAGATTCAAGAATGACTTCAAAGAAAAGCGAAGTGTATCGTTACATTAATATTTCATTCTGTAAGTACTTTGTACTTATAACTTTAACTATGTGTTTTTTTTATGTTGTAGAAAGGCAGATTTAAAATCGCGATAACGTAAAATCAATATTAGCAGATTCAAGAATGACTTCAAAGAAAAGAGAAGTGTATCATTACATTAATATTTCATTCTGTAAGTACTTTGTAATTATACCTTTGACTATGTGTTTTTTTATGTTGTAGAAAGGCAGAGGACCATTTAAAATCGATTTTCGTAACCGGAGATGTATGAAACTTGACAAATGTGTTTGAAATTTGTGTTTTATTTGTCTAGTTTCATACTTAACGACCTGATATATGTAAAATGTCGTTACAATAATTGTGATTACCAAAATTGTTAGGAGTGGTGCACATATGTATATTGAAATATAAAGTAAATAAAATATTTTATATTGCATTATCAAGTCTGTACATTATTTTTCTGATTATAAAAATATTCAGTATTACATAATACATCAACAAAGAAGTATCGAAAAAATTGATTTTGATTTTTTAACAACGATACAATTTATAAAAAATTCTGAGAAAAATTAAGGACAATTGTTTCAATAATATCGGACTAATGAATTTTTATAAAACTGGTATCTCGAAAAGTTCAATACGAAATATGCATTTTCTTCGAATGTTTCGAGATTTTCAATTTTTTTAAACATGTCTGCATAATCTGAAAAATCTGAAAAAAATCTCAATCATGTGTGCTATTAAGTGGAATATTTATAAATTTTTTCGTAATTGTTTATTGAGCATGGTTCGACTAAAAATCAATTTGTGTTGGGGGCCTTCTGGACTACCTTAACTTTAAAAATCAACAAGAAAAATTTTTTAAGAAATACAAAACATATTTTAGGATGAACCATTAAACCCGGTTTTTAAAAAAAAAATTTAGTCCAAATTTCGCTTCGATATCTTTTTTAGATCAAAAGTTATAGCAAAATGTGCACCGCGCCGCGCCGCGCCGCGCCGTCCCGGGATTCAAATGCGCGCCGTCTCCAGATCCCGACTTTCCGACTCGTGCTTCCGAAACTTCGGCAACATGAAAATTGGTGAAAATCGAAGGAACGCGTCGCCGACGCGTTCGGTGGAGCAGGTAGTCACACGGACATGGTAGAGGTACGCTTGTTGTGTAGCGCGCGTGCAATCGAGCATGCACTCACACGGGCAGAGTAGAAGTACGTTCGTGTGTAGCGCGTGCGCAGCAGAAACTACGGCGAGGACGGTCCGTCAGAGAGGGGGAACCTGTGCTGGAGGGGAAGCGTCCTCGCGTCCCCGATTCTGGCATCACTGCGCCAGACACGACGCGATTCGATACTCAGTTCAACCTTCCGCAACCACGGAAATCACCAAACGAACCATATTATCGACCATCGCGAAGATCTATGATCCACTCGGGTTACTCGGACCCATTACAATTGTTGCCAAAATATTGATGCAACAACTATGGACCTTAAAAATCACTTGGGACG
The DNA here is from genome assembly GCF_051020765.1 of Lasioglossum baleicum. NCBI lineage: Eukaryota > Metazoa > Arthropoda > Insecta > Hymenoptera > Halictidae > Lasioglossum > Lasioglossum baleicum. Next base: position 2,495,867 of record NC_134930.1, read on the forward strand.
AATCTGTCCCAGTCAGCATCCACACAGAATGGATGAACTTCAAGGGTGACCTACAACAACTCAACAATATCGAATTTAATCGTTTGGTGAAACTGAACAACGCGAGACAAACAGAAATACATGGGTTTTGCGACGCAAGCGAAAGAGCCTACGGCGCCTGTATATATATACGAACAATTGGTAAATTCGGGTCCATTCACGCGCATATACTCTGTGCCAAATCACGAGTCGCACCACTTAGCCAAATCACATTGGCTCGACTGGAACTGTGCGGTGCAGTATTATTAGCTACCTTGTTCCAAACCACGCGGAATGCATTGACGCACAATATCGACAAGACCACTTTCTGGACAGATTCGACCATCGTCTTGGGTTGGTTGCGCAAGCAACCATCAATTTTAAAGACGTTCGTCGCGAACCGCGTAGCCGATATCCAACGGAAAACAGATATTCAATCATGGCGGTATATTCGGTCAGCAGACAATCCAGCCGACCTTATTTCTCGCGGAATCACCGCAGCCGAGTTCAACAACAATGCGCTTTGGCGTAACGGACCTGAGTGGCTCTCAAAGGAGCAAACGGAATGGCCACCCGCAAGATTCACCAAATGTGAAGAATTACCGGAATTGCGTTCAGTAACCTGTCTAGTCAGTTCGACCATCCTAACTGATGAGATCTTGATGCGATACTCGTGCATACACAAACTCCGACGAATCGTAGCCTATTGTTTACGCTTTCGAGTCAAGGATCAAAACACAGGGCCTTTATCTCTTAAGGAAATAAAGGATTCTAATAAACGAATAGTAAAGCTATTGCAAGCCGTCACCTTTGCTCAGGATATTCACGATTTGAAATTAGGAAAATTGTCAAACACCAGTAAATTACAACCGTTGTGTCCATTTCTCGACGACGAAGGAATCCTGCGCGTTGGTGGACGACTACAGAATTCCTCATTGTCTTTCGAACAAAAACATCCGATATTATTGCCTCGGGGACATCACATTACTAGACTTATCATACGAGATTCGCATCAGAAAAACCATCATTCAGGGATCACAGCCACACTCTACGACGTACGACAGTTATATTGGCCAATCGATGGAAAAAATACAACACGCCAAATCATTCGGGGCTGCATCAAGTGTTTCCGGATGAACCCCAATCCCGTCGATTATGTTATGGGCAACCTACCTGCCGCGCGCGTCACCGAGGGTCGCCCGTTCCTGACCAGCGGCATAGACTATTGCGGTCCTTTTTTCATAAAGGAGCGGCAATTCAGAAATCGAGTCCGAGTCAAGGTATACGTGGCCGTTTTGTTTGCTTTGCAACTAAAGCCGTCCATTTAGAGGTCGTCAGCGACTTGACAACAGAAGCATTCATTGCCGCTCTCAAACGATTTATAGCTCGACGAGGAATTTGCAAGAACCTTTACTCAGATAATGGTACAAATTTCGTTGGCGCGAACAACGAGTTAATCGCACTTCAACAAACATTATCCAAGGATGAGAAATTTAATCATTTTTTAACTGCCAAGGAAATTTCATGGCATTTCATGCCCGCGTTATCACCTCATTTCGGTGGATTGTGGGAGGCCGCCGTTAAATCATTTAAACACCACATGAAACGAGTCGTCGGCATAGAACTGTTCACACATGAACAATTTACTACATTCGTTATCGAGGTCGAAGCCATTCTCAATTCGCGTCCTCTGACACCTCTCTCGTCAGATCCAAACGACATGTCCGCTCTTACTCCGGGCCATTTCCTGATCGGTGGTTCTTTGACGTGCATTACCGAGACTGATTTCAGCCAAACGCCATCCAATCGCCTGTCTACTTGGCAACATATCCAGAAGGTTAAATAAGATTTCTGGAAACGATGGCACAAAGAATATGTTCATCAGCTTAATATTCGTCACAAGTGGACCAGGGGAGGTCACGAGATCAACATCGGAACTGTTGTACTTCTGAAGGACGACTCTCTGCCACCATTGTGTTGGCATCTAGGTCGAATACAACAAATTCATCCAGGGCCAGACGGGATCATAAGGGCAGTAACCGTTCGTACCATCAACGGCACGTACACGCGAAACGTGAAGAGGCTGGCGCCTCTTCCTAATTTAAACAGCGCACAATCATCCAGTGCTGCTGTCTCAACCTAAACCAAGTGAGTCAATGTCTTATATTGTATTGATCGATCGAACCGATCAACGAGGGGGAGCATGTTCCGTCGCAACGGATCGTAGTCCTACACAAAGAAATGTTTTTCCTCGCAAGAAATTCGTTAACGGAAATTCTCCTTTAAACATAAAGAACCATGGCATCTGCAGTGAACCGTACTGCTGCGCGAAATAAAGAGCTTAAGGGTCGACTTCGTATTTTATTTACGATATAGCCGTTACCAACCGTTTTTCGGATTAGAAGATTATTTATGCTACGGTCACTCAGGTACGGCCAAATGTTATTTTGTACATCCGGCAATTCTCGGAATACTTACTTCGTCCCGGGTTAAGAATATTCACGGTCACTCAAGATACAACTGTAAAGAACCCTCGCCGTCATAAATTACAACCCCAGATGTGTAACCCCAGATGTGTACGCCCGCGTTCGCTAAGCTCGGTCCAAGGTTAAACATTCAATTCTTTAAGGACACGGTCAAGGGGCGACAGTCAACCGTCGAGCGACGTCAATTACCGCTCTTGCCTTCATACCAGGTAGCACCCCACTCTTCCTTCCGACTAGACCAGCCTCTCAGTCACCATGGAAGGAAGTTTGAACAATTAAGGGTGTCCTGATTGGTAAACGACGAGTTGACTGAACCAACCCGGACAGTTCTTTCCCTCATTACAATAGATTCGACTTCCCTTTCCTTGTCTAAGGTCAACCTCTCCACCCACGAGGAGCCTAACCGACCTCTCGCTAAGACCAACGTCCAGTACTTTCAGCAGTTCGCTTCCGAATCTCTGAACGAGTAACACTGACCAGTCTTGCTTGAGCGTCTCACGTGATTGCTGCATACACGATCAGCACATTTCACTACAATACAGATCAACACGGTTTGATCTGCGCGCGTCTAAGGCAGGATCTGTTGGATTAGCCTTACTGACGAGTTCACCAACAGATCTAGAACGAAACGCGATTCCTCCAGTCAATTCCTTATCCACACGATCCGTTATTTAAATTGAAACAGTTGTCTAAGATTAGTTTGGCGGGCAACATTCGAACAGTCGCGAACCCATTTCTCTACAATCGAACATTTTGAAATTGGTAGTTCCGCGAACGAACACTGACTGTTCGCTCGCGTGCGAATCTCGGTGCTTGACAAATCTTTGGACGGTGGAAGAATAAATAGGAACTGTGTAACGGTTGGATTACTTGTAAGCTGAGGCGCCTTAACGGATAATGGAAGGGAGAATGGGGAAAAAGTTTTATTAAAAAAAAACCCCTTAACAGTCTTTGGTATAGGATGTTTGCTTAAGTACTACTTAGGGACTAACTTATTACTAACAACGATATATACATATTGTATACATATGTATAATATTAGGTAGCTATCGTGCCACGGTACAATATGATGATGTTGAGTTTTACATGTAGATCTCTCAAGTCATTTAAGTGGCCCTAGTGTGATGTTGGGCACTATAATTTTCCGCTCGAGTAGCTCTCGCATGTGAGTGTCATTTGGTGAGAGCCACCAGCATTTTTTTTTATCTAGTCGATGAAAATCTTGATGATCTTTCCTAGGTATGAACGCCTAACGCGCTGAGCCAACTGAATTGTTGGAAACGTGATTTATATTTCTAGATGTAATGTCTATACTGTAGAAATATTAATTAAGTTGATTTCATTTTTTAATTACTTCTGTAGAATGCTCAAGGTTTATCAGACCCTGATAGACTTACAGAATAAATAGAACGCAACAATTTTAAGGTTAGCTTAGTTCTTCGCGGAAAAAACGTCGAAAAAATCGGTTTTTATTTTTTTTAACAACGGCGCACCAAACCGAAAAATCTGAAAAAATTCATGAACAATACTTATAACAATATACTGCTACTGTAAAAATATAAATGTGGACACTCTAGAACTTCCATGTGAAATCTGCATTTTTTCGATTTTTTTGAGGTTTTTGATTTTTTACAAGCAGGATTTCCCTTTTAAAAATCTGAAACTAATTGCAAAGTATGTATTTGGGTTCTCTTGACATGTGTCAGATTTTTTTCAGAATTTCTAAACGTCATTAACTAGGGAAAATAGGCCCAAAACTGATTTTTCGATTTTACCCCATAACTACCCTCCCGATCGAGATACAGGGTTGAAATTTTGCACAGTATGTTTTTTCTTTGTGTTCTATCGAATGGTACATCGTCGATAAAATTCGGTTCAGGGGCATTTTTGACTATCTTATCCGGCTATATCCATTGGCTATTTACAACCAAAAAGTTTGAAATTGGTCTCAATCGCGTGTATGCTATTAGGCAGAATGTTCATGAATTTTTTCGTAATTTTTTATTGAACATGTGATTTTTATTGAACGTGTGATTAAAAATTAATTTGGATGAGCACTTTTGACCATCTTATATCCGGCTATACGATTTTTCATACTTACTATTTGCAAAAAATCTGAAAAAATTCACAATCATAAGGAATAATATCTACAATTTTGTAGAATTTTTCTAGAATTTTTAAGTATACCATTAAATAGGGAAATTGTGGAAAAAACCAATAATTAGTTTTTACCCTTTCATTACCCTCCTGGTTGAGATAAAGGGTTCAAACTTACGAATATACATATAATATATATTTAAATTTTTTGGAAGGTTAAAAAATGTAATTAAAAAAGTAATGAAAAATAAAAATAAAACTCGCTGCACGCGGGGACTCGAAGGCTAGCTCCAGATTGCGATTGATACGCTCGACGGCTCGACGGCCGAATTTCAGAATCAGTTTCGTTTCCGTCAAGCAGGCGTGGATGTGGTTGGAGAGTGCTAAAAATAGATTGTGGCTGGCGCAAGCGCACAAGCAGCGCACACGGACAGAGTAGAGGTACGCTGGTGTGTGTAGCGCGCGTGCAATCGAACAGGCACTCACACGGACAGAGTAGAGATACGTTCGTGTAGCGCGTGCGCAGTAGAAGCAACCTGGCGACGACGGTGCGTCAGAGTGGGGGGTCGAGTCGGCTGAGCGAGCGGAGGGGAAAAACCCCACGACCCATGATTCTGGCATCACTGGTGCCGACGACTGCGACTCTCCCCGTCGCATTAGAACATAGTGGTTCACACCGATATAGCCGAGACGAGAACAGATTACTACTGTGGAGGGGATATTTTTTTGCGTCCTGCGTGTACAGTAGGGTTGACCTTCGTTATACTTGGCGAAAATTATTTCGCAGATTTTTTGTGGGACAACCTCTAGAATGGTGCCATTGGACGAAAAAATAATCTGTGCAAAATTTGAAATTGATCGAATAACGTAAAATTCTGCCAAATCGGCTTTGAAAATTTTTTAATTTTGAAACTCGCTTTTCTCCACTGCAGTATATGGTCAGCATATATGTTTATACAGGGTGTCCCAAAATTCCTTCAACAGCCGGAAATGGGAGTTTCCTGAGACCATTTGAAGCGACATTTTCCTTTGCAAAAATGTTATCCGCTGCTTGTTTAGGAGTTATTAACGAAAAACACGGACCAATCAGAGCGCGACATAAACTCTGTCTCAGGAGAGAAGGGACTTGGGTAACGACCAGTTTACGTCGTTCGCTGCGCAGGTTCGCCCTGATTGGTAGTACTCCCAATGCACAACGCATGCGCGCAGTGGCACTGAAGCGACGCCATGCGCCGCAGCGCTGCAGACTGCCTCATTCGCGTTCTACCGGGTGTACTCAGGTGTACTGCATTACGCACGCTTCCACAGTTTTCTTTGTGTTCTGTTTGCACAGTGTTTTTGAAGTGTCAAAATTATGTAGATACAATATATTAACACACATCTACAAAAAATGTACAAATTATATATAAAATTAAATAAAATATATTGGGTCTTTACATAATTCAATCATATTCTTTGTGTGTAAATCGTAATTTGTACATTTCTTGTAGATAAGTGTTAATATAATAACACATATCTACAAAAAAATGTACAAATTATACAAATAAATTAAATATATTATTTATTACGCGTGCAAATAGTCCCGATTTCCCATTCCGAATCATTTCATGCTAACCCGTTTCACTCCGGTACACCGTGTACATGAATACTCGCGTCGAGTAGAGTGGGGAGTGGGTAGTGGAGTGGGAGTTCGGAGGTTCGCAGCAAGCCGCTGCCTCAGTCGAGCTGCGCGAATTGAGTCCCTTCTCTCATGAGACAGAGTTTAGACGCGAGTTGGCACAGTCGGCCCAGCGCGCCAACTGTCTATTGGCCGACTGTGCCAACTGGCGTCTAGGTCGCGCCCTGATTGGTCCGTGTTTTTCGTTAATAACTCCTAAACAAAGCCACAGATAACATTTTTGCAAAGGGAAATTTTGCTTCAAATAATCTCAGGAACCTCCCATTTCCGGCTGTTGAAGGAATTTTGAGACACCCTGTATATCCTTGAATTTGTCTTATAAATACCATAAATGGTTGCAAAATTTTTTTAATCCTACTTAACTTATTTTTTCGTCAGTAGAACGGTATGCATACAGTTTCTGTAAAAATGCCAAATCTTGACGTGGCGCTTCCGCTGCCATCGGAGCTCGAATCCACGCTTTTATGTAAATATTGGCGAGAAAGACACAAATGTCGCGAATTCCATTTTCTTCTTCGACATTTAACATAAACTGATTTTTAAATAAATATATTTTTAAGCAATATAAAGCTACTTGAGTTGATTTGAGTTAATTGGTAAGCCCTCAAGCCCCAACCAAACAGTCTTACATAGAGGCTCCAGGGCCCCATAATTTACGGTTAACCACTGGTCTCACACAGATACTTGTTTGTTCAATAACAGTTCACTGGAACTAGATTTGAGAGCAGTATTTGTCCCTAGTAGTAATAACACTGTCCAACAGCCAAAAAGTATTTCGATTCCCACTATGCGATTCTTATAGAGTTTTCCGCGCTGATTCCGAATCTGTTTTTCATTTTTTTCCTATACGTCCAGTTTTTGAGAAAATGGAGTTAAAAAAAAGACATATTTTTCAACTTTAAACAAATATTGCGATGTTATTATAAAAGATATTGAATTGTTCTTTACAGCAAAAGATTCGCTGGACCCTTATTTTTTGAGATAAATTCGAAAATATCCGCAAAAATTGGTGCAAAAGTGGTATCTCTCCGGCTTTAATCATTGTTTAAACATGTTTAAACAATCATAATGTAGTAATATTGGATATCACTGTATTCGGGAAAGTCTACAGAATCTTTTGCTGTAAAGAACAATTCAATATCTTTTATAATAACATCGCAATATTTGTTTAAAGTTGAAAAATATGTCTCTTTTTTAACTCCATTTTCTCAAAAACTGGACGTATAGGAAAAAAATGAAAAACAGATTCGGAATCAGCGCGGAAAACTCTATAAGAATCACATAGTGGGAATCGAAATACTTTTAAAAAGTTGAAATTTGTTGGACAGTGTAATCAAAGAGAATGTCCTCTCAGCACGCATGTCCTCACTATTATCATCGGAAGGTCAAAACGTTTATACATCGTTGTATCTACTTAGTGCTCGCATGTTTCCTACAATTAGACAGTGCACGCACTCTACATTGGTTCTCAGAATAGGTTTCATGGTTTATATTTCGATAAAACTTTGTAGGTTATGTCAAACTGTCTGAAATAACAGAGTCGTGTTTTGTGTAGTTGCGACAACTCGAATGCTAGGAGTAGTTTTCAAGCAAGTTTGAGAACCATTAGAAATAAAAATATATACTACTGTACAAAAGAAAGGAGCACTCGGCCATATTTAATAGAAAATGATAGGCGATAAATAGAATAGGGTACCGCTGCTCGCACGTACGGGCCTTATGGCCAGATTCCAAGCATAGAGAGTGTACGTATCGTATAAAGTAATAGATAGATTATGTACCTTATATTCAAGTATTTTTATATTAATAAACTTATGGTTATTGAGACAAGGAAGTTTACTCATGGATAGACCCACGACTCATCCTAACAGAAAAGCGTAAAAAATCAAATAAGAACACAGTAAGTTTTGAAAAAGGATTCCGATGTTTAATTGAATCGTTCTGAGAATATGTGTTATTGCGGATTATCTAATACTTTAAATGCAATAAATCAATCATTGTACAATTCAATTTCGTAAAGATATTGTTTGTCATTATATCTTATAATTATACTGGGTGCTTCTTTCTTTTGCACAGTATGTAGTGTACTTTCAATTTCAAAGCAGTCTTCTTCTTATGTGTCTCAACTTTCGCCTGGCGAATGCTGAATGCAAGCTTCGTTCGAAATTCAGTGGCTCAGAAAAGTGTTTGCACACCTAGTATTTTCGATATAACTTCTTGTAAAGGATTAGCACATCAGTTGATGCTGACATCGAATGAGCCGCTGATTTGTCACATCAATTGACTTCAGTCCTGTTCCAACATCCGATGCTGTTGAGCCTGATTACAAGGAAATTTAGGAATTAAGGGGATTTATTTTAAATGGAAATTTGAAGCGTCAATCAAGTGTTTTAACATAATGTAATAACTCGAAAGTTAATTAATCGATTCGACTAGTGCACGGCTTATACACAGGGTGTTTTGTTTATTTGATAACGGAAATATCTTGTGACGCACTAAATTTACGAAAAAAATATTTGTTTACAAAAATTGTTTGGTATGAAGGGTACAATTATATAATCTAATTTTTTTGAGGACTAGAATGGTAGGGAGGGGGGATTTCAAAGTCAAATTAAGGTTTTTTAAATGGATTGTCCTATGACAACACAATAGTGTTGACCTTCATCAGCGCTCGGATTTACTTACTCGCGACGGCCGAGTTTCAAAGGCTACACCCGCTCCACCCGGCCGCGCGTCTCGCTCCCCGTGGCGGCCATAGTTCGGACCTCCTCAGGCGCGTTCCATACTCGCTACTCGTGGCGCCTAGGAGAACTAGGAGCGCCACGGGGAGCGAGGGGGCGTAGCCTTCGAAACTCAGCCGTCGCGAGTACGTAAATCCGAGCGCTGACCTACATATGTCCTAAACGTAATAGTTAACGAGATATTATCGAAGTATAATAATATGACTTTGAGCTTGATCTGAAGGTAAAACTTTATTTTTCGAAGATCAAGGTCATTTCATTATACATATCTGAATGTATTTTCGATCAGTTACACGGCCCAATAAAATAAAAATGTAGTTATGTAAGAATGTTTATACCACCGTTTAGATGACTTGAGTGTTTCATATGTTTATTTGTTATATATAATTTTATTGATTTATGCTGTTATATATAATTTTATTGATTTATGCGTTGCGTTAGTGCTTTTGTTAACAAATGTATGTTACGTTCAGATTTTGTTAAATAAACAGTTCCCTGCGAGCGAGCAACAAATTACGACGTGTCGTGTCGAGTCTCCGAGCCTCCTTACAGTTATGTATCAAAAAACATCGATGACCTTGATAACTTCGAAAAAAATGACCTTCGGAAAAAAATAGGTACAGTAAATGATCCTTCGTGAACTCAAACCCCCGGCCTCTTCACAACGACCGTATAAGGACGCTATTTTTGATTTATGACTGCGTCTAGATACACGTCGACCGCGCCGAGCGAGACTTCAATAGAGAGCCGAACATAGAGAAGGACAGAGTGAAATACGGATCGCGTGACCGAAGCGTGTCTCCGTCGCCGGCACAGTTTAAAGGCCCGCGAGTTCTCACAATGTATGTAATGGCAATGATGGAATTGTTCATTTTTAACCGACTTCGAAAAAGGAGGAGGTTTGAATTCGATCTGTACGTGCCTTTTTTTTGCTTTTTTTATATGTATGTTCACCGATTACGCCGAGATGGATAGACCAATCGGAACGAAACCTTTTGCATCTTGTAGAGTATGTTCCCGGGATGGTCCCGTGCAAAACAATTTTACATTTTTTTATTAATTACGATTTTATATGCGAAAATGTAGGGTGGTGATACCGTTGTGAACTCCGTTGAATGTTAGACATTAGGAACAGTAACGACGCGACGTCGCGTCGTTACCGTTATCGATTGCGGCTTTCAGATATTTATAAATTACGGTTTGGAATGTGATATCTGACAGAGATAACAAAAAGTGTGAAATAAAAAAAACTTTAAAAAAAAAATTAAACCGGCTTCGAAAAAACGCACTAAAACGTATAAAAAAGTGTGAAATAAAAAAAAACTTTTTAAAAAGTGTTCGGGATTCGAATCGAGAGGTTTACCGGTCGATTGAGACACGCCGGGTTTTTCTACCAATTTCAAGAACACACGCCGCGTGTTATTATTTTCGACACCGCGTTCTCAACGGCTCGCCGTCGTGACCCGTAAACTACCTCGATTCGAATCCCGAAACAATCGACTCTGCGATCGATCCGCCAATCGCGGACCACCGCGTTCGTCGACTTGGGCCTATTCGGGAACCCCCTCGGCGAAGCGGGGTCACTCTCTTTGTTCATCGCGCTCCGAGAACACACTCTGGTTTAAAACTCATTGTAACACCGGCTTTTCTGGAATTCACGCGTGTCAGAGCCGTGCGCGCTCCACTTCTTTCATAAATAAATCAACGTTCGTCATTGATCTCCATCACATCGTCCACCGCGAGTCTTCTTTAATCCTTGTGTCGTGACCGTTACCTTTCCTCGCGCGTCCAAACCTGGGCGATCCCGGCACTCAGGCTTTCCGACCGTCGGTCGAAGTCGAAACAAAAAGAAAAAACGCACTAAAAAGTATAAAAATTTATGTGAATACACGCGAACTTAAATACAATACAATCTTTTCGGAGGCGGCGCAAAATTGAAAATTTTCGACACTGGAAATTACGAAAATCCTTAAATTCTTCTAAATACTAATATATTTATATTTAAATAATATATGTAAAGAAAGTACATGGCACTCTCTTTTAAATTATCCCGCGCACACATGGCGCGGTAGTAAACAGATGAGTAAGAAAACACCAGAGGGAGAGAGAGATAGAAAGATAGAAAGACAGGTGTGTGATGAAAAAGGGAACACATGCTAAGACTAACCTCAGAAAGTGAAAATACAGATTATAGATACAAGTAAAGATTGTGTGAATAGGGAAAGGACAGTGAATAATTGACATTTAATGTCGTTTCTCTTTTTACAGGGAAGATTGTAAATAGTTGTAAATAGGAGCATAAAATCAAAAAAATCTCTTTTTACAGAGAAACTCAGTTTTGTGATTATTCCTGTCTTTACCAAACCATCCGGAAAATTGAATAACATTATATGTATATATTTGCGCCGCCTCCGAAAAGATTGTATTGTATTTAAGTTCGTGTATATTCACATAAATTAAATGGAAATTATTTTAGACTTTTTAGTGCGTTTTTTCTTTTTAAAAAGTTTTTTTTATTTCACACTTTTTTATACTTTTTAGTGCTTTTTTTCGAAGTCGGTTTAATTTTTTTTTTAAAGTTTTCCATTAGGTTTTTATGGGACCACTAACTCATTTCTGGCATTTTTCTGATTAAAATGATACCAAACACGATATAATTTGTCCCATATTTACTCTACATGCGAAGCATAATTAATAATTTATCATATATTTAACACATACTATACATATATAGCATATGTTTAAATAAACAACTTACCATCTTGAAAATATGTTCTCAAAGAATTAGACTTGAATTTTGCAAATTAACGGAGTTACAGCCCGTAGGAGCACAGCGCGACGTATGTATCGTGTTTGGTATCATTTTAATCAGAGAAACGCCAGGAATAAGCTAGTAAAAGTGCCATAATCCGATCATGAAAATTAAGAAGTTTGAGAATACGATTCACTCGAGTCAATGTTGTGGTGTTCACACCGATATACCCGAGCCGACATCAATCGTCGCCGCCCTGCGGAGCGACTCGGTTGACTCGGCGTGGCGTCAGTGTGGCCAGAATGAAGTTGGTTTCAACTTCATTTCCCCCTCCAGGCTCTCCACTTTATCCCCTTCCACCGTTCAGTCCCTATCGCGCACGCGCAACGTGTCTTCCATTCGCCTCACTCTGCCTCACTCTATTCTCGTCACGCAACGTGTCCAGGGTTGCCAGATGCTGGACGTGCCCGGCCCCTTACTTTTCCGTCTCTCGCCACCAAGCTGCGTTAAGCCTGCCTTCGCTTCCCCCACTCTTACCACTGCCGCTGCCGCGTGCCGCGTGGAGCATGCTACCGAGTGGCGCAGAAAACACCGTACGCTTATACAAGCTGATTTGCTTCGGAAAGGTAGGCTATATACTGCTATAATGAAATAAATTTATTCGTGTATTGTTAAATAAACACAAATCAAGGTTTGAAAAATGTATATTTGCGACCTGCTAATTACAATCACTGCTATTGCTTTCGCTAGTATTCTATTCTACCGAAAGGTAGGCTATACTGCAATAACGAAATAAATTTATTCTTGTATATTGTTAAATAAACACAAATTATGTTTTAAAAAATGTATATTTTCGGCCTGTTAATTACAATCACTGCTATTGCTTTCGCTAGTATTCTATTCTACCTAAAGGTAAGCTATACTGCAATAACGAAATAAATTTATTCTTGTATATTGTTAAATAAACACAAATTATGTTTTAAAAAATGTATATTTGCGACCTGCTAATTACAATCATCACTTTCGCTTCCTATAATTAAATTTTCAAATTCTTGCGGTGTACTTTCTTTCTTGTACATATCGCTATTAAAATTCTGTATAAAATCGTCGCTTATAACATAATCGCTACATTTCATATGAGTATTCCTAAATTCTAATTTAACTCTACCGAGTGCAGTAACCATTTGAGGCTGCAGTCGATTGCGATCTGCCGTTTTCATTTCACTTATTAGGGAGAAAAATCGTCCTATGGAAGCGAAAGCGGTGATTGTAATTAGCAGGCCGAAAATATACATTTTTTAAAACATAATTTGTGTTTATTTAACAATATACAAGAATAAATTTATTTCGTTATTGCAGTATAGCTTACCTTTAGGTAGAATAGAATACTAGCGAAAGCAATAGCAGTGATTATAATTAGCAGGCCGAAAATATACATTTTTTAAAACATAATTTGTATTTATTTACCAATATACAAGAATAAATTTATTTCGTTATTGCAGTATAGCTTACCCAGCTCGGTCCACCCACAGCTCCCGGAGCCTTTCTGCCCTGCTCGAGCGGTGGACCCGAGGGTCCTCGCCCGGCCAAGGCAGGAAGGCGCCGACACCGGTAAGAGAGGGTCGTCGGAGGCGCATCCGGACGCCCCGGCCCTCCCCACCCCACCCCCCACGCGCCCACCCCCGGAACTAGCGCCCGGGGGGTGGCCGGCACCCCTCCACTAACGTCTCGGGGTGCCGGGCCAACTCGGGGGGAGATTAACTCCCCCCCGGGGACCGGGGTCAGCTTACTCCCCCGGCCCCTCCATCCACCGCCCCCCTACGCGGGGGCACACGACGGCGCGGAGTGCGAACTCCGCGCACCGCCAAAGGGACCCCAGCCCCCCCGGGAGGGGGAGGCATTAATTGACGCGGAGAGGGGTAAACTCCCCGCGCCCTCCCCCCAGTCACCGTCCCCCCACTAGGGGGACCCGCTGCGTCGCGGGGAGGCGTCCCCCGCGCCGCATCACCCGATCCCGTCTCCCTCCCTCTTCTCCCTGAAGGGGGGGGGGCTGCACACGACGGCGCGGGGGACGTCCCCGCACCATCCTCCTCCTCGCGGAGCCCGGGTCTCTTTCCCGGGCCCGCTCGGCCTCCTCCTTCTGGGACATTACTGTCTCGCAGAAGGAGGCGGGTGGTGTGTAGCCTGTGTGTCTTGTTTTTTCTAGGTATAACGGGTTGGGGTAGGTTGAACTGAATGTTAGACTATTGTTCTGTATATTTCTAATGTTAGCCCAGTGGTTTCTGGTTAGCTTTAGCATAAAAATGTCTATTCTAGTAATTTTTGTTTTTTTTTAATAGGTTGTGGTTACTGATGGTTTTAGTGTAGTTTGATTTGGGGGTTCGGTATGCGCTTAAACAAGCTCTAAGGCATCTTCGTTCGAACAAACGAATCTTCTCCATTGTGCTGGCGCTGATATTAAACCATATCGGAATGCCATATGTTAGTATCGGTCTTATTAATCGTTTAAAACAAAGAAGTTTTACTTCTGAGTCGAGATCTTTGCAGTAAAAGAGTCGCTTGTTCGCCGCAAATGCCTTTTGCGCTTTGTCTAGTTGAATGGTTACGTGTTCATTGTAATTTAACTTAAAATCTAGGTGTACGCCTAAATAACGAACAACCTGTTTGTGTGGGATTTTAATGTTTCTGTCTTTGTTGTCCTGTAATTGAATGTGTCTAGCGTTTTTTTGTACGTCCCTGTCTGCGTCGGATTTCTTTGTGATTGATGGTCTGAATAAAATTGTTTCGCATTTGTTAAAGTTTATTTTTAGTTTCCATGTGAAAAAGTAGTCTTGTAATTTGTCGAAAAGGTCTTGTAATTAACTTCCCGATTTTATAGGGAAGTTATTGTAATGACCCCGAAAATCGAAAATCGATTTTTTAGCAGATCTTCACGTTTCATGGTCATTGCAGTCATTTTAGACTATTTTCAGCAAAATGTTCGTGTGTGTGTGTGTGTGCGCGCGCGCGCGCGTGCGTATGTCTGTCTGTATGTAATCAAATTTTTCGTTAACGTTTTCAGAAAAAGTAACAACGCGATCAGGATGATGAATTATGCAATCGATGTGCCCCGCTGTAACTTAGAGCTGATTAGATTTTGGTCCATTTTGGTCAAGTAGTTTTTTAGTTTTTTTAGTTTTCTTAGTTTTTTTCGAAAGAAGTTCATTCAACAATGCAATTTATACGAGAGAACGGAAAGTTTCCGCCGAAGAAACAAACGTAATTACACAATAAATTTTTTTCAATTTTTCTAAAATTAAAAAAAAAATTTTTTTAATTTTTTGTTGTACCTTATGATGATGTTTCCGCTTACAATAATCGAAAATTATCCCAATGCAAGAGTGAGTTAATCATCTCTACTCCCGAGAATACATTTTCAAAGAATATCGATGAAAGTACAAAAAAAAAAGATTAAATTGAAAATTAATATAAACTATATGATAATTATTAATAACATTGATGTTGAAAACGGATTGGTTAATGGAGCACACATGCGGAATATTAAAATTGATTACTTTTCAAGAAAATACTAAAATTCCGTCTATATTGTGGTTAGATTTTCAATTGGCCAGAGTAGGAGTGAAAGTAAGAACACGTTGTTGTGATTATATGGAAAATGCAAATATTGATCAAAATTTAACACCTATAATAAAAATATCGAATCAAGTACTGTTGTGAGCTGACGAGAAGATCCCTGGCAGGAATGCGGTGACGTAGGCAAGAATGCGCACCCGATTGGTTGGCCTGGAGGGGGGGCGCCTAGGCTGTCACGCAGTTTCGACTCGAGCGTTCTATTGGCCGACGCAGTCACCCCCACTACTCGAGTCGCGTGACGAAGAGAGGGAATCAGACGTACCCTAGGGTACTCAGTGAGGGTACTCAACGGCGTAGGCACAAAATTCAGAATACTGCTGAAAAATTGTCATGACGTAAAACTTTCTTATGTTCCTTTTCTTATTATAAAATGTTCAAATCAGTATTGACATTAACATTCTGCAGCACATATTAATAATCGTATATATATTATAAGCTCTCTCTCTCTCTCTCTCTCTCTCTCTCTCTCTCTCTCTCTCTCTCTCTCTCTCTCTCTCTCTCTCTCTCTCTCTCTCTCTCTCTCTCTCTCCCTCTCCCTCTCCCTCTCCCTCTCCCTCTCCCTCTCCCTCTCCCTCTCCCTCTCCCTCTCTCCCTCTCCCTCTCCCTCTCCCTCCCTCTCTCCCTCTCCCTCTCCCTCTCCCTCTCTCCCTCTCTCCCTCTCTCCCTCCCTCCCTCTCTCCCTCCCTCCCTCTCTCCCTCTCTCCCTCTCTCTCTCTCTATGAGATGAAAGATAGTGAAAGATCGCTCTACGAATACTGTGCATTTATGGTGAACCAGAAGTGAATAAAATTATACAAGGGTGTCGTGGCGTTGAGAATACACGTAAGGACCAAGTAGGAAATAATTTCTCAAACGGGAGTGTGTGGCTTTCAGAAGAACGCGGAAACATTTCCCATGCGGGAAACATTCCGCGAAAGGCAGCCATTATTAGCGACGTGTCTTGACTACACCTGTGTGTGTGTGTGAGGGCGCCCAAAATCAAAACAATCGACGTCAGTCGATACCTATTGATATGGACGAGGAATACTCGGAATATAGATGTGCCGCATGTAAGAAGGCGATAAGAAGCCTGGTCGTACAATGTAAGTCGTGCCTTAAGCTTTTTTTTCACCCTGGATGTGCAAGTAAACATAAGGTGTACGATAAAAATCGAGAATATGTGACATGTCCTGGCCCATATGAGAAGTTTACAGTTGACAGCGAAAAAGATACATCGACGCGAGGCGGAAGAGAAAGACAAAGTTCGATAGGATCGTCAGAAAGTGACGTAAGCAGAACGGTAGGTTTGAACGCGAGCATGGATATGAAAATTGATTGGGTAGTAAGAACCATGAGAGAGATGAAAAATGAAATGGCATGCAAAAGAGAAATAAAAATGCTAATTAAGGAGACAGTGCAAGAGGAATTAAAAGGTATCAAACAAGAAATGGAAGAATTACGAAAAATGTTTCGAGGAAGAATGCAGGTGTCAGACGTAAACGTGCACGGCAGTGTCAGCTACAGTGAGGCGACGAAGAAAAAGAAGGAAAACATCATAATAATCAAACCGAAGACTCAGCAAGAAAGCGAGACCACTAAGAAAATAATAAAAGAAAAGGTTGATATTAAGAATATGCCAATGGGGATAACAAAGGTACGAAAAGGAAAAGAAGGAACAGTAATTCTAGGCTGTGAAACCGGAGAAGAAATGGAGAAAGTAAAAGACGTAGTACAATCGAAGCTAGGTGACAATTATAACGTTACTGAATCATTTCAAAAGAAGCCGAAAATAAAAATTGTCAATATTAGCGAGGAAGAAATGGAGGGGGATGATGATGAACTAATAGATACAATCAAGAAGCAGAATAGTATTGGTGAATCTCACATTATCATAGTAAAAAAAATCCAGAAAAAAAAACATATAGATGATAGTCAGACTAGAAATAAAAGTAAAGAAGGTAGATCTATAATAATTGAAGTAGATGAAGTAACACACGCAGTGATGTTAAAAAAAGAAAAGTTGAATATAGGCTGGAGAAAATGCCCTGTGTACAATCACCTCAGTATAAAGAGATGCTTCAAGTGCTGGGGTTTCTACCATATTGCTAAAAACTGTACGAGAGATGAATCGTGCCATAAATGTGCAGGAAATCATAAAGCAAGTGAATGCAAAGAGGTTCATAATAAATGTGTGAACTGTATGTTTAAAATAAAAACATACAATTTGAAAATAAAGGACGACCATGATGCTATGGATCCGGAATGCCCATCATATAAGAGGGCTATCGAAGAAGAGAAGAGAAGAGGTGGATGGGAAACAAAAAAATAGCAGCTACAGATTGAAGAGGATCAGATAGTATATACAAATGCACAAAGTCTACTGGCACACAAGGACGAGATACAGCACCAAATGATGTTGAAATTAAATCCGGCAGTCATAGCACTGTCGGAGACGAGACTGACTGCGGAAATCGAAGATAGCGAAATAAATGTACCGGGGTACAGTGTGGTCAGATGCGACGCAGAAACAAGGAACACAGGGGGGGTTGTTATATATGTAAGAGACGATATTAAATATGAAATAGTGGTATCAAAAAAATTAGAAAGAATCGTTTGGTGCGTGGCAATAGAAGTGAAAGAGATATTGTTTAAAGGAGTGGTAATGGTTATATATCATTCACCGAGTGCGTCGCATGGAGAGTTTATAGGATTCTTAGAGGAGATAGTAGAAGAACTAACAATAAAAGAAGAATGTATAATATTAGGAGATTTTAATATAGATTGTAAGACCGACTCGTATTATACTAATAAGCTTCTAACGACTATGCAAAGTTTAGGAATGAAGCAACATGTAGACAAACCAACGAGAGTTACCAAAAATAGTGAAACAATTATAGATCTAGTTTTTACGAATAAAGAAATAAATGTAGTAGTAAGCTATGAACCCAAGATAACGGATCACGCGTGGATAAAAGTCGCCATAAATACAAACAAGACTGTAAATAAATATAAAGAATTCAGTGGCAGGGATTATAATAGATATAATGCGGAGGAATTTGTTAAGCTAGTGGAGAGTAACCTTGGAAAAGGGCAAGAGCTAGACATTAACTTAAGAGCAAGGAAACTAATCAATAGTATAGTTGATGCCCTAGATACCTCGGCACCTAAAAAAATCTTTAGAATACCGAAAATATGGGAAGGGAAAATATGGTACTCCAAGGAAATAGAAGAGTTAGCGACTAAAAGAGATGAGGCATATAGAAAAGCAATGTACGATAGCACGGAACAGAACTGGCACCTATTTAAAACTCAAAGGAACGCAGTGGTAAATTTAATTAGATCAAAGAAAAAAGAATATCATGAAAACATGATTGATCTTAATAGAAGCGATCCCAAAGCTATGTGGAAAGCATTAAAAGAAATTATTAGAGGAGGATCAACTGGCGCAAAAAATGTAGAAAATGTAGATTTCGAGATATTAGACAATAATATAGAGTGCAAATTAGCCGACAAATTTAATTTATATTATATACAGAGTATTCAAAACATAATAAAATCTATAGGCAGGGATAATACTACGAGCCCAAACGAGAGAACTACTTATTGTATTGAAAAGAAGGGAGAGATGGAAAAATTTGAGTCAGTTAAGGCAGAGCAGTTAGAAATAATCATTAGGGAGTTACCAAAAAAGAAAGGAACGGAAGAAGGAATAACGAGCGATATATTAAAAACGGTATTTAGTGTGATAGGTAAAGAATATTTAGATATAATTAATAAGTCTCTGAGTGAAGGGTGTTTTTTGAATGAGTGGAAAACATCCACGATAATTCCAATACCAAAAGTAGGAAAACCTAAGAGGGCAAGTGACTATAGGCCTATTAATATGTTACCGATATATGAAAAAGTGGTAGAAATAATAGTAAAAAAACAAGTTGAAGCGTACCTAGAAAGTAACAATATCATAACGGAGCATCAGTCGGGGTTCAGGAAAAATTACTCTTGTGAAACAGCCATACAAACCGTTATAGATGAATGGAAATTATTCATCAGTGAGAGACAAATAGTAGGAGTCATTTTTGTAGATCTTAAACGGGCATTCGAGACAATTGACAGAGGAAGATTGTTAGAGAAACTATATCAGTATGGTATTACAGGAACGGTTCTAGAATGGTTTAGGTCTTACTTAAAAGATAGAACGCAGCAAGTTCGACTGAATGAAGAATGGTCAAAGATATTGGAAACAGAATATGGGGTGCCACAGGGTTCGGTATTAGGCCCATTGTTATTTATAATATATATGAATGATATTGTAAAAGCGTGTTCGGAGGTATGTAATATAAAAATGTTTGCGGACGATACCTTAATTTATGTAATAGGTGAGAGTAGTGCGGAGGTTGAGAGAAAATTGAATATTGCGTTTAGAACAGTAGAGTTATGGATGAACACCAATAAACTAAAGTTGAATGCGGGGAAAACGAAGTATATGTTAGTTAGAGGTATAAGAAAAGAATTGAGAGGCAATACTACTGTGAGATGCTTGGATTAGCCAATAGGCGCGAAAGATGTAGAAAACATAGATTTTGAGATATTAGACAATAATATGGAGTGCGGTTTAGCTGATAAATTTAATTTATATTATATACAGAGTATTCAAGACGTAATAAAATCTATAGATCGAAATTATACAACAAGCCCAAATAAGAGAACTATTTATTATATTGAAAAGGAGGGAGAGCTGGAAAAACTTGAGCCAATTACGACGGAACAGTTAGGCGCAATCATTAGGGAATTACCAAAAAAGAAAGGCACAGAAGAAGGAATAACCAGCGATATATTACGAACAGCGTTTAGTGCGATAGGTAAAGAATATTGTGATATAATAAATAAGTCTCTGAGTGAGGGTTGTTTTTTGAAAGAGTGGAAAACATCCACGATAATTCCAATACCAAAAGTAGATAAACCAAAGAGAGCAAGTGACTATAGGCCTATTAATATACTACCAATATATGAAAAGGTATTAGAAATAATAGTGAAAAAACAAATTGATGATTACTTGGAAAGTAATAATATCTTAACGGAACATCAATCGGGCTTCAGAAAAAATTATTCGTGTGAAACAGCAATTCAAACAGTTATAGATGAATGGAAATTGTCTATTAGTGAGCGGCAAATAGTAGGAGTTATTTTTGTAGACCTTAAACGGGCATTTGAAACAATCGATAGAGATAGATTATTAGAGAAACTATATCAGTATGGTATTACAGGAACGGCTCTAGAATGGTTTAGGTCCTACTTAAAAGATAGAATGCAACAAGTTCGATTGAATAATGGATGGTCTAAGATACTGACAACGGAATATGGAGTGCCACAGGGTTCGGTATTGGGCCCATTGTTGTTTATAATATATATGAATGACCTTGTTAAATTTTGCTCCGAAGTATGTAATATAAAAATGTTTGCAGACGATACCCTAATATATGTAACAGGAGAGAGTAGTGCGGAGGTTGAGAGTAAATTGAATATTGCATTTAGCATAGTGGAGTCATGGATGAATACAAATAAACTGAAGTTGAACGCGGGGAAAACGAAATATATGTTAGTTAGAAGTATAAGAAAAGAATTGAGAGGCAATACTATTGTGAGATGCATGGATGGAAAGGAAATTGAGCGAGTAGAAATAATAAAGTACCTAGGGGTAATTATTGATGATAGACTCAGATTCAACGATCATTGTGATTATATGTTAAAGAAAATAGGGAAAAAAATAAGTTTTTTAAATAGAATAGGAAATGATATCTCGGCTTACACTAGATGTACGATATATAAGACAATTATAGCTCCTCACTTTGAGTACTGTGCGACACTACTAATCGATATGGGAGAGACACAGTTAAGTAGGCTCCAAAAAGCGCAAAACAGAGCAATGAGAGTCATATTGCAATGTGACAGACGTACAAGGATTAATTGTATGCTCCAAACGCTGCAATTCATGAGTATAAGACAAAGGCTGTACTACAATATGTGCATATTTATTTTTAAGATATTAAATAATATGATGCCTGTACAATTTAGTAATAGACTTAGAATAGTAGGCGATGAAAGTGCAATACAAACACGACAAGCGGGGAATATTGCGGTTGAATTTCGTAAACGAGAAGCTGGCCCAAAAAAGTGTATTCTATGAAGAATATTAATGTATAACGCACTAGCAGACGAAGTAAAATGCTGCGATAATGTAGACGTGTTTAAGAGAATGTTAAAGGAATTCGTGACAACAAATGTAATGTAACATAAAGGTATACAAAATAGCTGAGAAAGCTAATAATCAATCATCAATCTCTCTC